>NW_008825113.1:1222651-1259871 GCF_000699105.1 Pygoscelis adeliae
TCCCTGCCCCTTCGACGCATACGGTCCGCCCTGGTGCGAAGTGGAGGAGGAATGCCATCCCTTACGGCTTGGAAAGGGCACACGACCAATTGAATGAGGGACTGTTGTCAGGGCGTCAGGAAAAGGAAACCGGTACATGGTCGGGTTTTTGTCCCTTCATTTCTGTTTGCCTCGGATTAGCAGACAACTTTGTGGATAATATTTCCTGTGGACATCTTTTGTTCTGATTCAGCTGCTGCTTTTTTTTTTTTGAAAAAAAGTGGTTTTTGCTTTTAGAAAACAATATTTTCTGTGAACTCTACCTTTCTGTGGGGCATGAATGTCATGATAGGGAAAACACTTCCATAGATCATTAAAGTAAGAGAGTATTCTTGTCGGTAAAATAACTAGCGTTCCAGATGTGATAGCGTGGTACTCATTAAAGCAAGAAACACTCTGTTTTCTTCTACCTCTTCCCATGCCCCAGTTCTAAGGTATGCTTTTTGTTTAGAGCTTGTATGGCAATATATATTTAAGGTAATAGCTATGTATTTTAACAAAATATTTGAAGTCAACCTCCAAATGTGTGTGGTTTTTCCTAAGTCAAAAAGCCAAACTGTGTATTTAGGTACTGATGACTCTGGAGAGTGTTAGACTGTGCAGTGTTACTCCACACTGTGTTAGACAACCTTTCTTTCTTTCTTTCTTTCTTTCTTTCTTTCTTTCGCCTTTTTGTTCCAGTCGCCAGAAACTCCCCTTGATGAGTATGACCAGGTGATGTTTTTATACAGTATACTTTTTAACATACCAGTGAATTGATTACTGAATTCTTTCTGTTTTAAAATGCTCACACTGCATCCCCAAAGCCCTGCTTGAGGGGGTGAGGTATGGAAGGAGTCATCTTGCATGTCAGCTGTATTCAGATTTCCAAGTACAGGAGTGTACTTTCTTGTGGATGATGAGGAGGTGTACTGATTGCACACAGAAGTACAGGTAAAGAAAACAGCTGCATTCTTTTTGTTAACTTACAGTTTAGGATATGCAGCCATCTATGTTTAGGCGTGCGTGTAAGTCAAAGCGGCTTGAGCCATTTTAGCTTGCGTGATTAGCACTTGTATGCTCTCACTGATTTTGGCAGCTTTACAGGGGTCATGTTTCGTACAGATGAACTGTTTCTGAACAGTTTCTCCAGTGTATTAGCCTCAAACTTCATTTGAGCTGAGTGGGCTGTTCTTTGCACTTGCTGCTTCACAAACCACACTTAATTCTTTCAGTTCTAGTGTTCCCTCTGTAATATCCCACTGTCTTTCATTCCAGATAAGATCCTTTTCAGAGTAGCTGTGTTTTCGTGATAATTTTCCTTTATATCCCGGTTCAGTGGAATAACTGCTTAGATACAGTAAAATAAGAATTGATACCTCAAAATAAACCAATGACCTGCAGTGCCTGTTCTGTCTCTTGCTGCTGTTAGCTGCTTGGTGGAAAGTCTGCATGCCCTTTCCTTAATACCTCTAATCATGCAATTAGAATGGATTTGGATTCAGGAAAGGATGTGAATCTAGCAATTAAATCATTCTAAATGATGATGTTGAATAGCCTTTTCTGGTCTATCTTTGTACTGTAATCATAGATTGTAATTTTAGTTTTTAGTAGGATAACATCAGGGAAAATAGGAATATAAGAGTTTAATTTGTAGAATAAAAAGAAAAATAAAAAAATTAAGGAAAGTGTCAGCAACGGCTTGAGGAATGGGGAGAAGATCATCATGGAGAGTTATCAACTATGAACATTTGTTTATGCTGTCTTTAGTAATATAGTAGAATAAATCATAAGCAGAAAGAATTGTTTGTAGTACGCATTTCAGGTGGGGGTGGCTAACCCCCATGCAGTTAACCTGCATGGAACCGAAGAGATCAGAATTTTTTTTTTTTTACTGTAAAAATAAACCAAAGATTGCTTCTGCTCCTGTTCTGCTAAAAACTTTGAATGCTCGTTGCTATTGTATTTAATACAGCTGCTGAACTTGAAATGCCCC
This sequence comes from Pygoscelis adeliae, assembly GCF_000699105.1. Lineage (NCBI taxonomy): Eukaryota > Metazoa > Chordata > Aves > Sphenisciformes > Spheniscidae > Pygoscelis > Pygoscelis adeliae. The sequence continues at coordinate 1,224,666 of NW_008825113.1, forward strand.
CTACACAGTAAGTTGGTTTTGTTTTTACTTATGTAGCATGAAATTGGGTGGTGTGGTAGACAATTAGAAATTTGGTCCACTCTGAGATCTAATGATAAATTACTTGGGCACATAAAACTTTACTGGGAGGTGCTAAAATTTCTATATGATATGTGGCAAGAGTAGTTACCCTCTTTTTAAGAGTACACCTTCTAAAATTAAAAAAGAATATAACAGATTCCACTGATGGTTTTTGGGTGGCATTGTTATTGTAGGTATGTCTTGATATTTTAAGTGCAGATTGCAGTATTTGTGACTGTACTTGCCAATCTTTCATACAGCAAAAAAAAATTGTATAGTTTTGGAGTGTGCATGTAGATGTCTAGTTAATCCACCTGTCCAGAACAAATCCCTCTAGATAGCTCTGCACGCGTGTGTGTGTATGGGGTAGAGGTGGTCAAGGTCTTGTTAGACCATGCACCGTTTGTATAGGAGAGATTAGTTTCCGATTACTGATCTTAAATGCTTTTCTACAATTGAAACGGGAATTTGTCTACCTACTTCAGAGTGTCAGAGGATTAACTTCTTGGCCAGAACAGAAAATTAATGGGCATTAAATAATTTTGTGTGGAGAGGAGTGAAGAGAGGTATCCTCTGTCTTCCCCAGAAAGGTGTTTGGTGGTTTTTTTTTTCTTTTATTTCTCATGCAAAAGGTGCATTTTTACAACATTCCCTTCATTGCAATTGGTCAAAACGCAGAAAAAATTAAATGACATAGTACATACTTGGTTTGGTTTTCTCTTATGAAATGTATTAAACTTACATATGTTGGATATTACATTTTCCTTTTTCATGTGTTGTTTCTAAGGTAATTGAACTAATTAGTGCTAGCATCATTTCAGTGGTCTATCTTTCCTTTTCTCTGTAAAATCAACTTTTCACAAGCGTTGTGTGTGTAAAATGTGTCTGGAATTTTGAAATAATCATATTATTAATTGCCTGAAACCTAAATCTCTGCTGTATATTTCTCTTTTCACAATAGTTCTCAATCTCCCTTCCCCCACTCTGTCTCTCGTGGTTGTGTGTGCCCACAGGATATTTGTGGTGACCACAGTTTTGACAGTTGAAGTCTAAATACTAAGGATTTGTAAGAGTAAGTTTTTGTGTGATGGCAATCCTTGAAAATCATGGGCTTGATGGTATGTTCTACTATTATAGATAAATATACTAGTACTAATATTATAGAATAGCAAGCCCTAGTAATACTATTAAAATAATTTCACTGAAGACCTGTTGTCTCAAGAGTTCAGGTTTTCCTTTGTATTTTGATGGGTAGCTCCTTCTAATTTCCATGGGGATTCTCTACCTAAATATCTTTTCAGGATCTAGACCCAAGGATGACTAATCTGCTATAAATGACTGGATAGTGGTTCATCTTTGCATCATTTCAAGATACAGTTTTACTTGCTCCATCTGTTATCTACAAATTGTGCATTTATTAATATACTTCCAAAATACAGAGAACATCTGGGTTTAAATCTATGGTTTCTGAACGAGTGTTTTCATGGAGAGCCACCTGAAATAGTTGGGACTTCTCTAGAGGATTCATAATGAAACTCCTTTGTAGCACATTGCTTTCTGTACTTTCATACATAATTGTAAATAATATTTACAACAGTTAAATATACCTATGAAATCATTCATGAGCTATAAATGAGGACTGACTTACAGCATTTAGAAAATTTCTAACTCAAACCACACATAATATATCTAAAGTAGTATCTTTGGACAGTTTACTATTAGCTACTTATCTTTTAGCGATACTTTCTAAAGATGTTTTCCAAAGGTAATTCCCAGACTGTACAACTGAGAATAAAGCAATGGAAAGTGAAGTTTTTAATGGAATATATACTTCATAGTAGAAACTTTCAGCTAGAGTCATGCATGCTGTGAGCAGGTAGTCTGGCTTTACCAACATCCTTGACAGTTAACTGCAGTTTTTATCTTGTTCTCGTCTCCCGCTTTTTGAGGAAAGAAGCAGTCAATTTCTGTGACTGTTTGGTGTTATGATTTGTATATGTTTTTACTGAACACTGTGTTATACACTAACTAAATCACCTTAATTGTATTAACTGCCCACAGATTTCTTCAACAGAATTTTTAAGGCTTAAAGGACTAAAATAAACAATTCTGTAAGAAAATTAAAGCTGTATGTTTGAGTGCTTACTGAAGATACTGAGTGGCAAGTAATGCAGAGCACAAATTTCTAGTTTCTCAAATCTGACGGCCAGAGTTTCTGTACTGATAATTTTATTAGGGTTTGAAGACCACCATGCCACAGCTTACCAGCAGGCAGCTTTCCTCAGCTTTTTTCTTGCTTTGTGATCAGACACATCTGTAGAACCGTATTAAGATTTTGAGGTAAAGACTGTATGCTAACTCTTAAATGAGACAGAAATTTTTAAGCAATCAATTACAGTTTTGCGACATGTTACAAAGTAATTTGTCAAGAAACGTAACATATGCAAAGCAAATTGTTGCATTCCTTCTGTGATTCTGCAGGCCTGCTAAGATCCAAAGGTACCTATGTCAGAGTTGCATTGGAGAAACAAGAACTTTTATTCGTGTCTGATGGTACTTTTAAATCTCTCAGTGTGAGTACCTAGAAACAGTATATGAGAAAAATATTAAAATGATGTCTAGTTGTATGTTTAAGAAAGAGCAACCACCCATCTTGGGGGAAAAGAAAAAAAAGTACCTATTGTTTTCTAAATAATGGTTATCCTGCGAAATATACAATTGAACTGTAAAGGAGAAATCCAGTATTGACTAGTGTTCCCGTACAGAATAGAACAGTCTTGGGTGTCCGTTTAACTGAAGAAGCTGTGTAAAGTCAGCTGCATATCTAACTTTCAAAAGTCAAGGTGAGTTTATGCAGAGACACTCAGATGCTTATCAATGATGGCTATCTTCATATTATGTTACAATTTAATACCTATAGTTGTGTTTTGGAAACTTAGTGCTTGTATATTAAGTGTTCATATGACTGATCTGAAAATTGAAGATACCGTCGAGCTAATTTTGTGTTTTGAGGTCACCACCTCTATTTAAAAAAAGCCTCTTGTTAGTAACTGTAAAAATACATTTTTCATGTACTCTAGCTTTATATTACAATTTCAAATTAACAAGCACAAGAATATGGACTGCCCTGTAAATTGTAAGGTGCAATATTTAACACTTTTTTAAAGTAAGTTTTTTAATAGGTCATGGCAGGATTGGTCAAAACTTCAGTGTTATTTTTTCTGCCAGTCTTGCAACGAAAGAAGATAAAGGTGAGCAGATCTATTCAATTACCTAGTTCCAGTTATATTACACTATGTTTAGACATTAGCTTCACGTTGTTAATCCCTCATCCTGCAAGCTGTTCTGCATGAACACGTGCTTGTACCCATACAAAGCTGGCAGTTGAAGAGAATCTGTTGCAATATATAGATGCACCTGTGAAGAGTTCCTTGCAGGTACGTGGCCTTCAGCCGTGTACAGCTTCTGTACAGATTCCTGTGTTTGTGGTGAGGCGGCTTAGACAGAAGCTCAATTACCCAGTGTAAGGTTCCAGTAACTTCCATAAATCTTCAGGGTATTTTGTGGAAGTAAGATTCTTTCTTTCTTACAGAGAATCATGAACTAAAGCTGACAACTTCAGAGTTCTGTTTTGTAATAAAATGCCAGTAATCTGATCATGTAGCAAAGGAGATGGTGTAATAGTTCAAATTCTTGCACGAAAATACTGGTATTTTTTCTTTGGATCATGTGTGAGTCCGAGTTGGATAAACTTGTTTCTCTGTTTTTCTCAGGCAGACAGATAGGCTCCTGTTATATTCAGGGATTTTTCTTGGTTGGTTGGTTGTTTTTGCATGGCATCCAGTATAATTTGGCTTTGTTTAGATAGCAGTTCTCTGACCTGGTCCTTCGGTGCATCTACTGCCTGTGCTACTGCAACGCTTGCTTTCCTAGCTCCTTACCTTCACCGGTCAACATTCTTCTTGCCAGTTCCTTTTTTCTGTTTTTCTTCCTGTGTCTGTATTTCTTCACTTTAATGATTCTATGTATTTCAGCATTATCTGAAGGCTGGCAGGTGTTCTTTCTCACTTAAGCTTTGTATTTTGATGTTCGTTGATTTTGTTCTGTTGATGTTTGTAAGAGCCAATCCCAACAAGGAAAGATTGTGTAAACTACTGGAAATAGTTTGTAGAGCTACCTGAAATACTTCTAAAATTTTCTCACAAAGAAGCATTCCATTTTAATACCTCTGTTCTGCAGCGTGTACTCAAATTGCAAAACAGCATAATAAACAACAAAGAGAAGAAGGAAGAATTTTTTGTTAGAATCAAGTAGTGTGGAATTAAGTTGCTGTAGGTATTCGGGCAAGTACTAAATTTAAAAACTAGACATGTAACAAGGCTTTCCCCCCATTCTTTTCTAACTATTCCTTACAGTTGACTCTTTTTTAATTCCAGATTGTAAAACTTAAATTCAGAGGAAAAGTTCAAAACATAGAAGTGTTAAAATATGTTTTCACATGGCAAGGTCATCTATACTTAAATTCATGGCTGGACATCATGGATTTCAGAGGTGTTTAATGACAAAGTTTGAAAGCATCCATTATCCAGCTTAGAAGTCTCTGCATGTTCTGCTGTTCTGTACTTAGTCTACTTAAAACCATAGTAAGCAATATAAATGCTCATAAAAGAACAAATAGCAACCTCCTATCGAACATAATATGCTAATTTTAAGAAATATGAGAGAAATTAAGTTTGTCTTGTAGATAGCATCTGCTGAAAAATGGTATTGCTTCAAGGAAATGTTGCCAAACTCTATGATGACATGGGCAGAGGAAGAAGGCAAAGGCATTTCATTTTTTGTGTGGTGTAGCACTTGACTAGATGTAAAGTTGGCATTACTGATAAGCTCTGGCTGGCTGTGGTCAGGGGTCAGTGGTATCAATAAGTCTGTCTTAGTGTTGAAAATTCCTGTTTGCCAAGAGCCCTTCAGATGGCATTAGTGGTATGAAGAGGTTGATATTGGACTTCAGAAGAGATCTTGTAGTCTACGTGGAACTAAAACAGTTGTATCCTCCCACTCTAATAGTGGGTTCCTCCCACTATTATGCTTTTATGGTCTCTGAACCAGGCTTGCTGATAGGAAGCTGCTAAGGGTGTTATCCATGCTCAGAACATGCTTCATTACCACAGTTCTTATCAGAATAATTTGAATAGAGTTAAGGCTTGTGCAGCATTTTCACTTTTACAGTTTCATGCTTTTTTGATTCATCAGTCATCCTTTTTGCACAATCAGAAGTTATGGATGAACCGTAAGTCACATAGCTCTGCACAATAACTGGAATCCGTTCTTGTGAAACAGAAATATGAAATACTCCAGATGCAGTGCTGCCTTTAACATGTCAAAGGCAGCAATGGATTGATTCCTTAAATGTGTTGCAAACGTACATTTGGTGCTATTATTTAAGCTCAACATCTAATGCTGAGAGGATTGCTTAAAACTTGCATTGTCTGTAGATGATGCAAGCAAAACAATTCTGCTTTGTGGTTTCTTTTTTTTGAGAAGGGAAAAAGATGCATCCTTTTGAGTCAAGTACTCAATGTTAATTCTGAACTGCTGACAAATGCTGTTGTATGACTTTTAAAAAATTAGCTTATTTGTATTAACTAGTTGGGTGATTTTAACCCAAAGAGTTTAATCTGCTGTTCTTTTAGAGCTTACAAACAAAACCATGAGCCCTTATGTAATAATCCAGAAGTGTCCCTAAGTAAAGCTGTCTTCTAAATAAAAAAAAAAAAACCCCAAACCACCACCAAACCCTGCATGAACTTCTACAAACTTATGTAAGACCTTGATACTTTGGTGCTCGCTCCTTTTCTTCTTCTGTCTTAGGAAATTTGGCAAAGTTTTATTTTAATCTCTTTGTGTTCCCTAAGACTTTTCAGGTGATGTTATGGGGAAGATCCTGGTGAAGACTGTGGACTAGTTAGTGACAGCATTTGTGTGGGCGGTTAAATGGAACTTAAAAGCTAAATTTGCATTGGAAGCCTGTTGTCCAGAACCAAGTGGTAGTGTTTGACATGCTGGGTGAATAAGAAAAATAAAGGAATATTGGATTAACAAAAGCAACACAGTATTTTTTGTGTGTGTGTGTGTCTGAGACTAACCATCTTAGCATCAGATCATCTTAATGCCCCCAGATTACAGCTACTGGTGTTGTGGGAGAAAAATAGAAGAGTTTGAAAATATTTGATAAAACCTTTCTTTAAAAGAAACAAGACCAAAACAAACAAAAACGCTGAAGGCAAGCCTTTTCGGTGTGAACATCAGCTGATCCTACAGAGCCTAACTCTTAATTTGAACATGGTCTTCGCACAGCAAAGACTAAATTTGATGTGATGTGGTACCTCTGAGTATTTAGGCACCACCATTTGTTTATGCTGTTGCTTGTTTCTTTCGTCAAACTACAACAGAAAACTTTAGGTTTCAGTATTACAATTCAGAATTTCATGGGCAGGTGACAAACTGGTAGGATCTGGGCTAGTTTCACTCTGCTTCTGCTTGTGTCTGGATACAGGCTTCTGAGTCCTTACTGAGAAAGGAGAACTGCAGGACTAAAAAGTAGGAATATGTGGAATTGTTTTTCTTTTTTTCTTCCTGGTCTCACCATTTGCTCAGAGGCAGGGATAAGAGAAATGGAGCTTTGACCTTTCGGTGTTTTTGGCTCTTATTAGTTGCTGGCTTGAGGAATTGAATGTGTTCCAGGGATGACATGTTAGCTGAAATTTCAACAGACTGAAAGACTGTAGTCTTTTCAGCTGGTAGTTGTTTCTGGATACTTGGTAGGCTCCATTGATAGCTGAATAATAAACCTTCTGCCTATTGTGTGTTGGGTTTTTTTTTCATGGAGTTTTAAGGACTTCTGTATAAGTGAGAGGGAGGATTCCTTCTTTGGTGGTTTTGATAGATGATAAAGTTTCTGTGATCAGAAATTGCATGAAGCTTCAGAAATAATTTTGCATTTTCTTCCTGCTCTACCTGCTTGGAGCAGGAAAACGTTACACTGTAGCTCCAAGGAAAACAGGATTCCCTGCTGGAGTTGCTTAATTCCTAGGGTTTCTGGAATTTGTTATGGCAAAAAGTTCCTGCTTTTCCTGGATTACCTTCATCCAATCCTGAATTAAACCACCTGGGGTTTGTTAGGAAAGGCAAGGTACAGGCTAGTTGAGGCAGGGCAACAACTACATTAAAATAGCCTTCCTGAGTGTATGTTGGGAATATAATCATGCTGCATCTCTTAAATGGTGATCTTCAGAATCAAAATTAGGCATTCTGCTTGGGAAGTTCAAAACAGTGACAGAAGTTTAGTCCTCTTATTTAAAACAAAACAAACAAACCCTCAAAAATCTGCAAGCATTATGAATCAAGAAAGCTGACTCAGCTAGCTAAACTTTGTGCCCTGAAATGAAACCTAGGAAGCCTGCATATTGAAATTCTTGTGAAATTTCATTTCCTTTTGTGTGGAGGTTTATTGTGCTTTATTATCCTTTCCCAGCTTCAAAAAGGAAAAAAAAAAAGGGAGGGGGGAGGGGAGACATAAATAAACTTTAAAAAAAAAAAAAGTTAATTGAGTCCTCCAGAGAGAACAATGCATGCAATTACTCTCCACCTGAGATACTTCGTAGCTAGAGAGGTTTAAAAAGACAGTAAATATAAGGGGCAAGAAAAGGGCAGAAGGCTACAAATAGTGCGGATACACTAGTATGCAGGTTTCCAAACTTAATTTGCTCTGATTATTGTTTTTAAGGTGGCAGCAGCAGTTTCTAGTTCTGTACCAGGCCATGTACAAGAGGAAGCGCTTGGATTTTCTGACAGTCCTCAGGTACTTTTCTGGAGTAGCTTAGATACTTATGATGAGCCATGCTTTACAGCTGAGGAAGAGAGACGGAAAAACACCAGGTTAACAACATCAGCCAAAGAGGAGAAATAGGAGCCTGTCTCAACTAAGGTATTTTAAACATCTACCTGCTGACTTAAGTTGTTATCCCTGTACTATATTATGAAACTAGATGAATATAGTCTACCAGTAATTCCATCTTTTATTAGCTTGGCTTTGTCTCTCGTTAAGGATTAAAGACTTTTATTCTGTGAAGATTTAAATAGAAATAAAGCCTTATTGCGATAAAACAAAATAGATAGAGGTTACCTAGTTAGATGGCTTCCATCTTCCTTTTGATTTGTAGACTTGAGGGATAAATAGACTTGACATAAAATATGTCTTCTGACGATACATAAGATGTAGGACAACATATATGAACCTAATATTAGGCTTGATTTTTCTTAGTTATTTTTTCAAGTTACTTAGAGTCTTCCTTTGTCTTGTATATGAGCTAAGGGAAACAGTGCTCTTGAATTCTCATGGTCTCTCATTCTCGTTTTGCTGAGAAAAATGCTTTAACTGACGTGCTTGTAGGCATGTAGTAGAGAGGTTGAACCTTTTTATGGGTACGCACATCAGGAGACTTGTAGCAGGAGTGATTGCATCTGAACACAGAGACAACCAAATTGCTGCTTTCTTTTGAGAGCTTACAGAACCCAAATTACATACTGTGGAGCTGACATGTTCATGTGACTGTTTGTTTTAAATCTCCAGAAGATTCCTTAATAGACTCTTACAGGGGACATGTAAGTATTAATAAAGTTGGCCTGTTGGTCATGTGGTGATGGGAGTAACCAGTGTGGAAAAAAGTCGCATGGAAGTGCTACTCCAGAGGAGAGGCTTCTTGATTGTTGTGTCTGTCCTTGCAGAGTAATAGCAATTTGCATACCTACAATTTGTGTGTCTGTTTATTTACCTATTCCTGGTTATCTGATTTGTTTTAAATTGCCCTAGTTTTGTAATGTCCTCAGATTTGCACTGTATCTTGAATCACAGTGGTGAACGTACTTTTCTCCTCCCACTAGGAGGCTAAATTTGTTGGGAAAGTATTTGGCAGTTGTATTCAGTTCATTCTGTTTGAAAAATATCTCAGCAGCTGGTTGCTATAGAATCATTATATCTCTTCCAGATTTTAATGTTTAGTGGGTTGGATACAGTGGGGAGGTTATTGGCAAGGTAACTGAAAAAATGTGTTAAGTTCTTTCTCTCTTGGGGTGATGCTGGCTTAGTGCCTCTTTGTAGGCCTTCTTTATTACTGTTTTTCAATGGCTTGCATGAGCAGTACTGCTGGTGGATGCTGTGACCTCTGGCACTGAGTATCTGGTTACTCATATTTTTGGCCAGGCTGTAGCATTTAATGCAACGGCTCATTTTTGTTCTTGCATCTTTGTGTATCAGCTCAGTTGGTATGCCAATCTAGAGATAAGCATTTAAAAAATGAGGTTGAACAGAGTTTCTGTTATAGGACTGCAACACTTAACTTTGCACTAAAACCAATAACAAAATTACATCTCTCTTGCGACTGTTAGATACCAGTTTGAACAACTATGATTTCCCCCCCTTGCCCCCAAAGCTTTTTGAGTTTGGGTTGGCGTGGGTTTTTTTTGGTTTTTTTTTTTTGTTTGTTTGCTTGTTTTTTTTCTTCATAGTGCTTAATTCACAGATGATTTAGGTATGTCGCTGGGGCTTGATACTCTGAAATTGCTTTTTTCCAAAGCAGACCAATTCTGTAACAGAGAGAATGTTTGCCAAGGTTCAGTTATATTGACGTATGCAGTCCTCTAGAAGATCAAATCTTAAGGATTTGTCTATGTAATCAAAGCTTTTTTATTATTCAGAAATAAATCAGCCTGAAACATAGGCTATGGTCAGGATGGTTCATGCTCTTTATCTTGTATCCCTTCAGAATTTTTTAAGAATGGCCTTCTCTCAAGGGTTGGCATAAGCTATGTGTACTGTTATAATGCCTGTATATTGTTTGCATGTTCAAGCAGGTATATGTTTAGTTCTGTCTTAATATTCTAAATGTTTTAGTTCAGAGGCAGTGTGATAGCTTTCTTAATTGTCAGTAATGGAATTAATTTCCCAGAAAGACTCATGGAAGACTATCCAAATTTCAAAGCAGGTTAATATAAGGGAACAGGTGAGTAAAACAGAAAACTTACTATGTTTGTGTAGCCTGACGTTGGCCACCAGCTGTCATTTGTAGCTTTAGCTCTGACATACCAATCCCTGTTTCTAGAAAGTTTGTCTTTTCTATTGTTGTTAGTCAGTAGGTTTCTTCCTACTATTTCCCAACAAGTAAATAGTACACATTGTGCTGAGGTATTACATTTTCTTGTTTATCTTCAATGTTTGCACTGTTATCCAGATTCTTTGCCTCTATTTCAACTTGATTCTTCCACTTGGTACCTTCAGTTCTCTGAGGTTTTTAACACTGCATGCTTTGACAACGTACCGGCTGCTCGCAGTCAGATTTCTTGAGGCCTCCATTAAGACTTCATTTTTGGGCTGTTAAACCAAGAGGAACTTTTCAAAAGGCTAAAGTAATGATTGCAGGGTTGGAAGATGCTGATTTGTCAGCTGGGTCTAATTGAAAATTCTTTCTCTTTTGTTAGTGTCATGGTTTAACCCCAGCTGGCAACTAAGCACCACGCAACCGCTTCCTCATTCCGCCCTCCAGCGGGATGGGGGAAGAGAATTGGAAGGATAAAAGTGAGAAAACTCATGGGTTAAGATAAGAACAGTTTGATAATTGAAATAAAAAAATAATAACAAATTGTAGTGGAAAGGAATATAACAAAAATAAAACACAGGAAAGTCAAGTGACGCAAATGAAAACAATTGCTCACCACCAACCGACCGATGCCCAGCCAGTCCTTGAGCAGCGGCGTCCCCGCCAACCTTCTCCCTAGTTTTATTGCTGAGCATGATGTCATATAGTGTGGAATATCCCTTTGGTCAGTTGGGGTCAGCTGTCCCAGCTGTGTCCCCTTCCCAGCTTCTTGTGCACCCCCAGCCTACTCGCTGGTGGAGTGGTGTGAGAAGCAGAAAAGGCCTTGACTCTGTGTAAGCACTGCTCAGCAGTAACGAAAACATCCCTCTGTTATCAACACTGTTTTCAGCACAAACCCAAAACACAGCCCCATATGAGCTACTATGAAGAAAATTAACTCTACCCCAGCCAAAACCAGCACAGTTAGTATCTCGAAGGAATTGGAGGTGCTGTTTTTTTACTTTCTCCCACTCCTCAAACGTTTCAATTCTCAGCTGTACAAGCAGTGATTAAATGAGCCATAGACAAATGTATATCTGAGATACTTGTGTTGTTCTCTCATTTGTCATCATGTATTTGGCATTTAAGAACTGGTAGTCAAAATAATTAGTGACATTTTTCAGCAGGTCTTAAAGTAAGAACAAGAACTGTTGCCATATAGTAGCACTCCTGTAGCTCGAAACAGTTGTCATGGACATTGTTTGTTGGAGGATTAAAAAGAAAAAGGAAAAAGAAAAGAAGCGCGTGGGTAAATGGCCTCTTCAGTCTAGAATGTCAGTGCATCTCTTGGCAATGCTTGCTGGTGGGCTTTATTGAGGATTACTTGCTGCTGCCTTTTTCTCCTGTAAGCATATGAACTGGCATTTTTTTACTGGAATTTTTTTCTTGCATAATTTGGGATTTCCTGCTTAAAAGTTGCACTAAAACAGCTGTACATTTGAAGGAGTACTTTGAGTACTTGGGTTCCGAAACTGTCAGCAGCAGTATTTAAGCAGATGAGAACTGAGGCATGTTCATCTCTATAGGTACTTTATTGCTCATTTATCTGAGAAAGTAAAGTTGATTTGATTTATATATGAGATTTATGCTAGTGCTGCTCTGGAAACTTTAAAAGTGATAGAAAATAATACTGTAGCTTTAGGAAAATTAGTTATTGTCACTAGATTTTCAGAGGAGATTAATTTAACAATCTTACTCTTGCTGTGTCCCACACTTATAATTTACTGCTTCATGGGACCTGTTATGACTGTTCACAACTTTGGAGCTGAACATGTCTAATAGAAAATGCTGTATATCATACTTGGCATATTTAGTGCTCCATTGGTTCTTGATTAGACATGTATTCATTGTTCTGATGTCAAATGGCGGTTGAGTATTACTACCTTTTTCTTTCCCCAAAGGGGGATGAGTTAATTTTGAGGCAGAAGTTCAGATTCTTTCCCCTGCAAGTAGCCAACTCTTCTTTCCAATAAGTTCATTTTCTCTTTTGCCTTTCATTTCAAGTGCCTGTAAATGCAATGTGTATTTTTCAGGAGAGTTGAAAACTAGACTGTTGAGTTTTTGAGAAAGGCTTTTTTGTCGTATGAAGGTTTGATTGCAAGTGCTTCAGTACATGGGGTTTTTGAACAGCTGAAATATTGACAACTTAGTTTTTAATGTAAAATATCTTTAGCCTACACTTCTCCTACAGACAAGTGACTACAAGAAAATCTTGCTTGCCATTTTAGAAGGTAACGTATTAGCTGTAATGATTGGTAAAGGAGTGGATGCTTCATTATAATGCCAGTTTTCATTTTCGGGTCTTAACTCAGAAGGTAAAATGTATTTTTAGAATCCGGAGTTTATTTTTAAAATCTTGTCGGTTGCCAACTCTTAGAGTATGCTGTGCTGTACTGAAGCCAGCCAGTGTGAGTTGAAAAATTACTGCTGAATGTACTGCCAATTATGCTAGCCTCTGCTCTTTCAAGCTTCCTTCACAGCTGTCCCTAAGCCTCTTCTGATGATGTCTCTGCTGCAGTAAATGGCCCTCAAGCTATCTTCTGTTGGAGTCATAAGGCTCAATTTTCAAGGTAAACTTGCCCCTATTTTTAACAAGCCAGATTGAGAAATAAAGTAATCCTGATTCAATAGTGAAAGCACCTTAAAAGTTGCACTAGCTTCTGGAGTAGGTTGAATGAATGGAAACTGTAATCGTTTTAGCTGTCAGGTTTTAATCCACTGCTGCAAATGTGAGCTATAAATTGTGCAACCTTGTATTCCTTCTGTGCTATAAATTGTACAAACTTTTCATAGCTATCATTCTCGCATGAAGATATATTAACATATTTGTAATGGAAAGTAAATGTCATTTGTAATCTTAAACTACAGATCTCTGCTATTTCTTCCCCCATGTATAAGTGGGGGGAACACACACTTAAACCTGATTCATGATGCGATCCTGTTAGCACAGTGAGGTGGGTTCCTGTTCCTCCAATAAAAAGAGGTTCCCCTTTCTCCAAGCAATTTTTGGTACCTAGCAATACTATTTTATTGCTATATTAATACTAAGTGCCTGTTTGAATGACCAAAAAGTGGAGCATCTTGAAAAACTAATGTTACTTAGTAAGTTTTTTTAGAAGAAATCTTATTAGGGTACTGTTTTCAGTTTGTGAGAAGTGATAACTGAACTAGGTATGACATATGTCTGCCACGGATATTGTGCTCTCTGGGCTGGAAATCGAGTGACTTATGAGAACTACTTAGTCAAATTAGACTAGTAGATTACAGTCACCTAAACAGCTAGAAAAAATGAGAATCCTATATATAAGTCCCATTTTAAGATGAGATCAAACCTGGTCAACCGGAGTGCAAAAAACTGCCTTACAGAAAGGCAGAAAAATTTCTTAAATTCACTTTTTTAAATTTGAGAAAGATTAAAACTGCTGCGAGTGAGAAACATCCTTTGCATCAGGAGAACTAAATTCACTAAAATATCTCCACTATGGTAGCATATATATAACATCCCTTCTGTTACATGTAGTCAAATGTTTTTTCAATCTTACTACATATGTTGTACACAACTATTTTATCCGAGCTGTTTATTTCAGAATCTTTCTGAGCTTTGGCTGCATGCTTTATCCTGAACTTGAAATCGGCATAGAAAGGAAGGAGCCGTTTTGAGGTTAAGCTTAAGGACTAGACTTATTTTTCTGATTTGGGAGGCATATCAGTATATTGGTCGCTATCAGTGTATGTCTTTCATCCTATCAATCTTGAAACCATAAGAGAGAATAATATGCTGAAGATGCACAAGTTTAACCAGCTTTTCAGGAGCTTGAGCTGTAATTGTTAACAAAGCATGGGAAGTAACATTCTGTAATTTCTCTTATGTTATTACTGATGGCAAGAATAAAAATGAAGAGAAGGTAGACAGCTTCTTAGCCTTTGTAATGATGTAACTTAAACACTACAGATTCCTTTTTTAGTGTGGTTATTTCCTCTTTTTATAGAATTAGATTTTTAGGCATGGAATTCTCATTTTAGTGAAGATGATGTAAATTTCTTGACTTAGTCCCAGGATTTCACTTGGTAACTGGTTAAATTGATACTAGAGGTGGCACCTCTGATTCCCTGCAAACCGTGGCTTTGTCTTGACAGACACTAACTTTCAGTGAACCAAAGTGAGCTCATGGCAACAAACATACCAAGAGAAAACAGTCTGGGTGAGATGTAGTGCTGATGACTTCTGTAGGAATTTAAAGTTCACGCATTTAACAAGATGGATGGAGTCTTTCACTTCTTCAACATCTGTGTCCTACAAGAACCTTGTTCAGGGCTTGTCTTGTGAGGGAAGATGAAAAAGAAGGGATCCTACAATCCTATTGACTACTTTAAAAAAGAAATATACTAATTTCTAGGCAAGCCAGATCCTAAAACAAAGTTCTGTCTTCAGTTCATCATTTTGTGTCATCACTGGGTGATGGGTGTAACATCATCTTCTGAGTGTATTTGATCTCTTCTCAAAGTGTGCAACTTGGCAAGCTTAATCTTTGTGAGGTTTTATATGAGTGCTGTAACAGCTGTGGGAGTTTGATGGAGGAATGGAATGAGTTGTGTTTGAACTATGAGGTGGATGAACTGTGAAGTCCACTGTAGCATCATGCCCTTCCCGCACTTTTATCAGGCTTATCTTGTTTCAGTCTTTGTTGGCCCTCCTCTCTGGGACCTTTCCTTACTACTCCCCATATAAATGTTTCATCTCTTCACTTACTTTTTTCTGTCCCTGCCTTTGCTGAGGAAACAGGTCTCTTGAGGATGCAGAATTCAGGGTGTCTCTTCATAGTAATCAACCTGCTGCCACCACACAACTTCAGTGAATAAGGATCATATTGTTACATACCAGCAGAACTGTACTTATATGTGTAGTTGGGTACTGATTAATAGTTAGCATGTTAAAAACTTGCAAATGTGAGAGTTTCTAAGGAGTTCAGTAGGCTTGTCTTCACTTTTCGCTTGAATCAAACTGGAAAGGTTTTTTACATCTATTATGTTGGGAAATCAGAGCACTGTATTACAATTTTGCAATTTGATTTTTTCCTAGTTGAAGACAGCCCTACAACCATAATGTTACTTTTAACAAATTTTCCTGATTACTAGGTACTGAAAAACAGATGACTTTTGAAGTACCCACAGGGGAGAAATTTGTAAGCTACAGTAAATAAACCTCCTCATGCTGCAGATTTGTGACTTACAGTAGATAAACCATTAGCACTAACAATAACGTTAATGTTCTTATCCTCTTCAAGGAAAGGAATTTTTATCCTGGAAAGGGGTATTAAAGCATTTCAGTACAGGGAAATGACTCTCTTCAGTATTATTAACCATGCAGACTTCTTTGGTCATTTACAGAAGGACCATAACAAAGTAGCCTGCTTTCCAGAACAAGCATGAAAAATGCCTGTGCATATGGTGCCCTGCCCCTGTAACCTGCATTCTTCAGAGAAGCCATCTTATCAGCTATAAATATTTATATACTGAGAATGAGCACCTCTTTTCTAACTGCTTGATATATGTATCTTTTAAAAAAAAAAAGTCATGTCTTCTGTATCTAGTTTTTTCTCTTGGACTTTGTTTGTGTGCATGTCCTGGTTCTCTCTTGCATTGCCTTGAAATAATTCCCAACCCTTGGCAGAAATGTGTTTGTAGCCTGGAACTTGGCGACACCATGTTTGAGTGATCCCATCGCTCCCTCAGCTGCTTAGCAGTTAGGAAGTGCTGCTGTGGAATAGTGTTTGCAACATCCAGCTTGTTATGACTAAAGCTGAAATCTGTCTATTCTTCCAATAAACTCTTGCTTCTACCTGTCTCTTTCTGTAGTGAGGAAAACCTTAACCTCACTGTATGTGTGCTTTGAAGGAGTTTGTATTGCATAAATACTTGTACCTCAACTCTAGTGAAATATATGGAAAGCCTTCCTTTTTTATGTGCCTGTTATTATAATTTCGTTGGTGCCTCTGAACTTCTTATTACCACTGCTAATATATTCAAAATTCCTGTCCTTGTATCTTAACATTTGAAGAATCATTTACCCCAACGAAGGGTTGAAACTTTTCTGATTGTTGTTGAGATGCAGGAAACTGATTTATGTGGAACTGATAGAAAGCACACTTGTCGTCTGGAAAAGAAACTTGTCACATGCCCTTACACAATTTTTTGTGCCATTCAACTGCACTTGCAGTCAACTGATAATTCTGTTTAATATAGAAATAGGATTTACAAGTGGAATACGCTTTTTTAAAATTTTTATATATGTATCTACCATTTTCATCTTGCAAAACATTTTTCTTTCCCTTATCCCATTGCATATATCAGTTGCATAGCCTTGTGGGCACACCTGAAGTGGTTTTGCTCTTTTGTGAAAATTGCTTCTAGGCATTTTGGAGGGGAATTGGTACCCTGATGGAAAAAGGAAACAGAAAAACCTTACTTTGGGATAT
Source organism: Pygoscelis adeliae (assembly GCF_000699105.1). Taxonomy (NCBI): domain Eukaryota; kingdom Metazoa; phylum Chordata; class Aves; order Sphenisciformes; family Spheniscidae; genus Pygoscelis; species Pygoscelis adeliae. Next base: position 1,241,395 of record NW_008825113.1, read on the forward strand.
ACCCTGCCTTACGCAGTTAAGCCCTTTTTACTTCAGTTCATTAGTGTGTTCTTAAGCATATTTTAAATAGGAGACATTACCTCTAGCAATTGAGCTTTAACATATTGAATTCCTTATTTAAGCTTTATGCAACTTTTGCATTCTTGACAATGTAGGAGTATCCTTTATCCTCCATATGTACTGTTGTCTGATAAGCAACCTTTCTAGTGTAAGGAAATACCTTAATTTTACAAATGCCCAAGGATCTGTCCTTATTACTATGTGAAAAATAGCACAGGAAGTTTCAGTATCTGTTCATTCAACATTTGCATTTCTTCCCAATAAAGCTGCTATTTAAAGTGCTGTTTTGTCTTTTCATTTTCTGCTAGAAGCATATTTGTATTAAATGGTATACTACTATCTTTAGGTAACATCAGGTAGATCTTTGGAATATTTTTTTTTTTCCCCAAAGGTGTCTTTTCCTTTATCAAACTACATACCGTTGCTTTAATTGGGTTGGTTTTAAAAGAAGTATTTAATTTTCTGTAAAGCTGAGAACCAATGATCCTACTTATGGAAAAGAGTTCCAGATGTTAGCACAAGTAAAGCTCTAACTAAATAAAATGGTCTGCTTCATAAAAAAAATGAAGCTTCAGTAACTAACTCCTTGCAATGTGTCAGCTGCTTTAGACTCAAGTATGTTCTCTATATTCACCTCGGAACTATTATTTGTATTGTTTTATTACTGAAGTTCTCTAAATATTCTGCTAAAGGTGCCTGCCTTTAGGTGATCTTCGATTTCAGGAGACTGAGGAGGATTATTGAATTGTATTCTGTATAGTAGGTACTGCTTATCGTATATGTTTCTTATTTGAAGTAGAAAAGAGACTGTGTCCTCTTCTTTAATCTCTTTTTAAACACAATTTGTCACGATTTCCTTGACTAAAATTTATTCACTGGGTTACTGTTTTTAGAGAACTTTGGCCGAGTCGTCTTAAAGCATGTTGTGTGCCAAATGAGTAGAAGCCAAAATTTGGTAATCTTTGTATGAGTCAGTGCATGCATACTTTCATTATTTATATATATTTATATTATATAAAAATAATTTCATAAGTCAGAACAGTTTTGTCTGTTCACGCTTTTTCTAATTCTGTGTCATTTCCTACATAGTCTATAATGTTTCCTAAAGGGTCAGGATCATCTACAGATGGAATACTGGTTTCTTCAAATAAGTTAGTATGTTGTCACGGGTTGACCTTGGCTGGCTGCCAGATGCCCACCCAGCAGCTCACTCACTCCCCTCCTCAACAGGATGAGGGAGAAGATGGGATGAAAAAGCTCGTGGGTTGGGATAAAGACAGGGAGATTACATAACCATTACTGTCATCGACAAAACAGACTTGGCTTGGGGAAAATTAATTTATCACAAGTTAAAATAGGTTTGGATAGTGAGAGACAAAGACAAATTAAAACAAGACTTTCCCCCCTCCTTTATCCCAGGCTCAACTTCACTCCTTCATTCCCGACTCCTCTACCTCCCCTGTGCCCCAAGCAGCACGGGGGGGTAGGAAGCAGGGTCTGTGGTCAGTCCGTAACAGCTCCTCTCTGCTGCTTCTTCCTCTGCATGCTTTTCCCCTGGTCCAGCGTGGGTCCTCTCCACAGGCTGCAGTCCTTCAGGATAAACCTGCTCTAGCCTGGGTCCTCCGTAGGCTGCAGTGTGGATATCTGCTCCATTGTGGTCTCTCCATGAGCTGCAGGGCAATACCTGCTTTAACATGGTCTCTCCAGGGGCTGCAGGGGATCCCTGCTGGGGTGCCTGGAGCACCTTGTCCTCCTCCTCTCATCTTGGTGCTCACAGGGCTGTTTCTCACACTTTTCCCCTCACTGCCTTTCTTGCACTTTCCCTGAGGCGCCACCATCTTGGCTGAGGGGCTCAGCTGTGCCCTGCTGTGGGTCCATTGGAGCCTCAAAGAGGCCACCCCTGCAGCCCCCCGCTGCTGGCACCTGGGCACCTTGTAATGAAAAGGGTTTAACCTTGCTGTTTGATGCTAAGTGACGTGGTGCTCTGTGTAGATACCCACACATATGAAGCTTGTGCTACACATATTATTTTTGTAGCTAATATACTTTTTAATACATACAAATTATATGTGTTGCTTGTGATGAAATCAAAAGGGTCAGATAACTGGGGTGAATGCAGTACTTAGATCACTGCATTGTACACAGATATTTCAGTTGCCTTACAGCGCTGGGGTCAGGACTGTACCAGTGTGTTAGTGCCACAAAGCAGAGAATTTCCTGGTGTGTGCTGCATCTGTAGCTTTATAGGTCAGTAAGATGTTTTTAGGTGAATATGAGAATCCTCATAATTAAATCTTAGGAATTTTGTTAAGCGCTTGCTTAGTCAGTATAACCCCAACAACTGGAACTATAACTTTCTGCGGAGTGTTTGTGTGACCCCTTTCACTGGGAAGTTCTGCTGTGGAAGAAAAAAGTAATTTCCAAAAAGTTAGGAAAGCATCCTCATTTTCAGGATTTGTTTTAATGCCTGTTTTGTTCTTGCCCCAAAGAACAGGCTTCTCTCACAGCATACTGCTCAGTGGTGCTGGGCAATTCACCGAGAAGTTATTTCTTTTTGAAAATTTTTTTTTTTTTTTTTTTAAACAAGAACAATGAGCGAGTCTTTGCCATTCACCTTCATTGCTTTGGGGTCTTTTATTTTGGTGAAGTGCAGGGAGGTTGGCCATCCCTTAGGGATGCTACTCATGTTCAGGGCAGGTTCAAGGAATGCTTATGTATTTTGTGATGTCTCCTTCAGAGAGTTTTGCCCTGAGATCAAAGTTCTTGAATTGACATTCTCAAGGAAATCAATGACTAATTAGAAGAAAAAAATAGAGAAGTAAGCCACAGAGAATGGCTGTTATCAACCTGTGTCTGAACAACAAGGTTAAGTGTGACCAGAAGGAAGGCAATAACAGAAATACTGTTCTTGGATCTGAAAGTGCTCCTAATGTCATGCAGAAGAGTTAGGAAGACAGAGCTTTGAAGAGATTCAGAGTAGAAGGCACATGGGCGGGAGATGTTGGCTACGTCAGTCAATAGTGATGTGGTCTGACACAACTGCTGATAAGGCTTTGGTAGGGCGGGAGATGTTGGCTACGTCAGTCAATAGTGATGTGGTCTGACACAACTGCTGATAAGGCTTTGGTAGGCGCTGAATAATTCCTCCTATTAAAGCGCTGTTTTGAAAATCTGCTTGATGAAATCTGCTATAGCAAACTGCTTTTGCCATACTGCTGCATTTATGTAACTGATGATCCCATTTCCTCTAAGAGTTCAGAAGAGCAGATGCTTACGGAGGACAAACTGACCTACACTGGAGTAGTTCAGAGAACAGAGCCATCTGTGCTTTCCCTTATATCACCAACTTTATCCCATCTCTGCCCTACTAGACCTTTTTATCTTATGGTTTTGCCTAGGAGGAGGGGAAAGGGAGTGGACACACAGATCTTGAACTCTCTCAACTTAGCTTGTGCTGACTCTGGGCTTTTTCTTCCTTCTTACCCTTCCCCCAGCATAACTGTTGCTTTGGGGCAGAGGTGGAGAATGTGAAGTGAAAGAACTCGGAACATCTGGTATTTTTTTTCTTTTCCTTTTTTCATTGTCCCCATTTCAAATGATCAGCTATCAAGTTCAGACAAGAATGGGGATTTGCACAGCATAGCTACACAGGATTAGGTTAGGCCTACAACTAATGAAATCTTGGGATAGAAGTCTATCACTGCTGTCCAAGAAAGACTTGATGGCTCTGACCTATTCCTTTGGCTGTCCTCTTTCCTCTAAGAGCATCAAGCTGGGTTATGAGTCCTTTGATTCCGATCTGTCTAATGTTAGAGACAGTTATGTTGGCCTACTCAGAAAGGAGGAGCACAGATCTAAACCGTGTCCGTAATTTCTTTGCTTTTCAGTCCGGTGACTGAAAACACAGCTCACAGGTCCACCATCTCCACCCCCCTATTAATTCTGAGCTCATGCAGGGATATGAAAAAGGAATCCTTGCGGTTAGGGTGGCTTTAGCTGCGGTGGAGGTAAGTAGCAATGATAGATTAAAATGTTGTGTTGAGAAGGCAGAACACTGGAGTAATGCTGGACCAATATGATGAAACATGGGAGAGTTCACGTAGAGTTGTGTAGTGGGAATCTGTAGGAAAGTGGGGGAAGAAATTTATCAGCTACCCTCTGGTATATTTACATGACCTTCTTGACTTGCAAGTGATATAGCGGTGTCCACCTCACTATAGGAGGTGGCCCAAGGGAGAGCGGAAGCAGTTGTGCTGTGACAGTTGATGTAGGAATAACGAAAGAGTTAATCTGAAAAAAAAAGGTGTAATCATATTATTCTGTAGTTGGGCTATTTCTTGCTGAGGCAGTAAAGGAAGAAACAAGGTTACTTGTTATGTGGACTGGAGAGATTAGAAAACTGATAAGGGAAAGATGCCTAGTGAAATAGAAGTGATCCAGTGCTACACTGGGCTTTCAAAACAACTGTGCTCTACCCTCTGAAAAGCTAGAGTTAAAAAGTTAAGAGTGGCTAAGTTAAAGGTGTGATGTGACTATTAGCCTCTTCTTGGAATAGTACACTAGTACACAAATAACATAAAACTAGCACTTAGGTATTACAGAGCACTCAGACTTTGCTTTCTTTTGGCTAAGGCTGGACTCCAGGCTTTGGCCACTTTTCTCTTTTGTTCTGAGTGTATCTTCCAAGTGCCATTGCTTAGTGATCCTCAAGCCATGGAGACAGCCAGATTAACAGTTCTGAAATAAAGCATGACTGTCTTAATTTTATGTAATGTAAATAGCAGAACCAATCTGCTTTATCTGATTCTGTTAGCCTTCAGTATAACTATAAACCATTACTTATTGGCAGTTGAGATCACTGCTCAAGTTCAAGTTTGTGAAACAAAATAGACTTTGAGTGTCTGAGAGAGCACAATACTTTCACATCTAGCAGTGATACCATGTATTTCCCTTGTCCTCCTTACTGAATCATTCTTGAAGTTAATGCCAGGCTACTGTTAAGGCTATCTTGTAATTCTTGTGTTTCAGATTTTTAGTGTAACAGAAGTTGTTTTGAAGGGGGAGGAGTCAGAACTTGCCAACTGCAATTGTGTTAACAAAGCTTTTTAACAAACCCCCAAAACAAACAAAAAAAGAAAGCAGCTTATTACTACACCTCTGTAAGTAAAGACTACTAAAAAAAAAAAGTTGTGAGTGCTAAGAAACTACTAAAAGTTCGTTCTAAAAATAAGAAATTAATTCATCCTTTACAAGGTCTGGGGTTCAGAATGAAGCCAACGAATATGCAAGTGAAAATAAAACAAGATATTTATTTTATTTTTTAATAAGGGTTTTAGAAACAGCTGAGTGATGCAGTGGATTTTCCATCATGTTAAATCTTTTAAAATGAAAGCCAGTCATCTCTTTAAAAAGATACTGTAATTCAGTCACAGTTCACTCAGTACTGGAATTACTGGGTGAAATGCTGTCAAGATTAAAAACAGCCTATGTATGTACAAGATTAGAAACAGCCATTCAAATTGTGCTAGCTAGACTATACAACAAAATGATCTTATCACTGCAGCCTTTGCTTGCTTTCCTTCTAATGTTAACTCCATTTGATTAAACTGGGAACTCCGTAAGGGAAAGACTTTTGCTTTGGTTATATAGCCCATACTATCCTGAAACATTTTAACTGTAATGCTTGGGAGCTGTTTGAGTACTGTTGGTAATACGTAGTCATCAGCAACATTTCTTATGTGGATGAAGATGCAGAATGTAATGACTCTGAAAGATCCCCATTCTTTAACTTCTCATTTCCAACCTCATAATTTAGTTTCTCTGCTGCTTGTAATACCCATGTGCAAAACATGTTCTTGAGGTTCATGATCAGACTGAATTAGGTTTCTGTTCCAAGTTACACTGTTAACTTTTACTGTGATTTAGAATGCTTTCCTGCCGTAGTTTCCCCAGCTTTGAAATGGGGATTGTCATTCTCATTTGCTTCAGAAGGGATGATATTAATGCCAATAACCAACTACCTAATCGCTTCTCATCTATTGGAAGAAGAAAAGGGACTAAATTTTCAAGAAATTAATCTCTGAGCTCTCTCTAAAGAAATAATTTTGTATGTTTGTTAAAGGCAAGTTCTGAGCACCTTGCTCAGGTTAAATTAATAATTATTAGTAGTTCGATGTCAGTTAAAGAATGAGAAATACCTTCACCCATAAGTGTGTGAAGCCTGGGAATATAGCCTGGGAAACTCAGTACTGTTTTAATGAAAGACAAATTGTGGAAAACAGCAAGCCAGCTGTTAACCTGGATGGCAAAAAAAGTCTGTTGCCTGGATCTTAAACTTGTCTGAGAACTTTTGAGCAGTATAGGTCTGATATGACCAAGAATGTTCTTCATAACCATCCTCTTGAACTTTGACCCTAAGGTCTTGAAGTAATAAAGTGTGTTTTGGACAGTGTGCCCCAGATGTCCCAGCAAGAACAGATGAAAACTGGGTAGTTCTGTGGAAGTAGTTGTGGAGGGCTTTCCTACAAAAACACTTAAAGCTTACATGACTGAACAAGATAAAGTGACAATGCCATGGCAAGAAAATAAACAATGTCCGTAACTGCTTGCAAATTTGTTATACGCAGAAAGACCATTTGTGTTGTTAGTCTGGGGCTTCCACCACAGTTGTTGATAAATGTCAAAACTAGGTTGATAAATGTCTCCATTTTTCCTGTTTTTAGAAAGTAAGGAGTTCCTTATTTGTTAGACTCTTGAGCTGTCTTCTGACTTAGAGTGGAGAAAAGAATGCCTTGCTATTATACTTGTTGCCTGCTTGGTGGGTTTATAGTGATTTTTCTTCCTTTGTGGCCAGGTTATCCTCTCCCCATAGCAGAAGATAGATACCATGAATACAGAAGTGACCTTCTCAGCAGTTTGATCATTGCCACAGAATTGAAAAGCATTTGCAATGGTGACTAGCTTTGTTAATCTCATTTGGGTGCTTGGCAAAATATACAAGAAACAGTGGAAGTTAACATTTGTGAGGGTTTTTACAGTTAGAAGTCATTCCTGTAAAGACCAGAAAGTTTGAAAAATTTGACTGAAACTGGTAACTGTATTAATGATCTGATCTCCAAAGAGCAAGAATCAAACTTGCATGAATGTCTCAAACTGGTTTTGTTTGCCAACATCTATCTAAAATTACCAGGCTTTGCTGAAACTGAGTCCTTTTATTAATACTAGTCTAAAGACTTTCCCATGTAACATGAGAAAACAACAAAACCTGCAGTTAGTCTGTGATACTCTCACATGACATCCTGCTTGGGGGTATTTTGTCATAATTTGGAATGCTTGAGAAGGATGTGGGGGTTTTATCTGGTTGGTTTTGTTTCTTTTTTTTCCTGTAGGAGGAGGAAGGTGACCGATAAGTTGCCTCAGGAATTACTTCTTGAATTGTCTGCCCAAATTATCTTGTGAATGATTGTTTAGGAATAGAAATGCTGTGCTGCATTCTAAGGAAAACAAAAATATGATTTTTTTTTCCTGTGAAACTTGTCCATATGAAGATACATAGCACTGAAATAACTAAATTGCTCTAAATTTATACCTCCTCTGGCTTTATTGCACTTTTCTATGTAAACATGTCCTTCGAAGAGCACAGACAACTTTAAATAGAAACCATAATAAAGTTTTGAGCCACATTGTTAAAGTCCATATATAATACGCAGTGGAAGGAATTTTCATACATGTCTAACTTTTATGCATAAGTGTTGTTAGTGTAGTTGTTTTCAACCTGATCATTTTTTCAAGGTAAAAACTTAGATAAGGCATCAGTACTTAAATTTAGATATGATCTGGGCTTATGTCCATATGCAGTTAGTGTCTGTGTAAGTTTAAATTTTACCTTTATATTAACTTTTACTCTAGAAAGCCCTCCTTTAAGTTTAAGGAGGAGCAGAATGTTAAGAGTACTTCTTGTATATATAAAAGAGAGTACTACTTGTATGTAGAATATTCATTTATGAGAAGAGAGTAAATGATTTGGAGTGAGGGACGGGAAATAAAATATTTCTGGGCTTATCTAGAATAGTATAAGATGGAAGAGAAAGCACTAACAGCTGAGATGGCTGGGCATTTCCTTGTCTCTCGCTCAGAGCTGGGTGTAAGCAAATTTTTCTCATACACTAACTCTGTGTTTTAAATGTATGTTTTAACACTCTCTGTGTATATAAAAATAACTGTGTAGATTCTGAAAGTTCTAATTGTACAGAATATAAAAGTTATGCCTGTCTGAATGCCTTGGTCCCGATGTTTGTTCTACACTTTATGTCCATGTGCCAGTATGACATTTCATCATCCCCCATGCTTAGGCATGGGGAAAGCCTCCTTGAGCTCTGAAGTCCATGGGAGGTCATAGATGGGAGGATTGTATTTATTCCAGTAGGATTGCCACAGTGGAAGACAGGGCTGAGAACCTATCTCCAAGTATTGTCCATCTCGTTAGCTCTGAGAAATAGCATTGGTCCTCAGACTGAAAAACATAGGCTTATCTGGTCTTACTGACCCCATTATTTTTGAGAGAGAACACTCTCCTCTTTCCCCACTTCCCTTGCTGGAAATGTTCACTCCCAGACTTTGTGGGCTTTCCATCTCCCAAGTGACAGAGAGCTAAAACCCCTGAACACAGTAGATGTTGAGCGAAACTGGAACAATGCTGACAACCAGCATCCTTTCTGCCTGCTCGTAACAACATAGTACAATAATCCTCAGCAGAAAAGAATTACAGAGAGCAGATGTGTATAATGGGTCTTGTGTGCATTTGCAAATTATTGATCTACTGGAACATCATTTGTTCATTATGCTGCTTTCACTGACCTGGGAACACAAACACGTTCTGGTGCTGCACAGACCTTTGTGGGGAGGGGGCGTGCAGTAGGGTTGATGGGGGTACCACACTGAACTTGAAAGCTGGTGTGTATGCCTTTTCTGGAGAGTTGGGAAGTACAGAACTTGTCAATGATTGTAGTGTTCAGTGGTTTATATTGTGTGTAGATTAGATGTGTATCTCTCTTGTTTATAGATTAAGTGATTTATGTTAGAAGGAAGTGTTTAATGTTGGATCTGTTTCTCAAGTCTTAGTGCGGTGGTGGCTTAAGCTTTTTGTGGACAAGTGAAGGTGAGTAGCTCAATGTTCTTTATTGTTCTTTCTAAAAGCAGTATAAAATATTTGTTGCATCTTCTCATTCTTGTGGAAAATAAACTATTTGATGGACTGTTATTTAACAGTTCATTACTAGCATAATTTTGCTTATGGGAGGAGTTTGGGGCTGTCTTTCTAAGGAAACAGTGCATATGATTGAATGACAGTACAGTTGTGGTTCCCCTTATTGTCTCTCCTTCCTGCTTGAATAATTTCTGAACTCATTGGTCAATGTCAATTGAATTTATTAGAGTTCAAAAAATTGCTGAGATATCTAAGTTCCTACAAATATGAGTATCAGTAGTTAGAGAGAGATTACTGTTTTCCTGAAGAGAATGGCACAGAGCTCAGTTTACCCATTTTGTTTTTCTGTCAGCTTTCTGGTCAGTTGGTTCCTACATAATTTTTGTTTTATCCCACTATGCGTTCTTTCTTGTTGGGGGTGTCGGGAGGAACAAGGAAGGCAGAGGAGTTAAAGCTGTTGTGGAACCAGTAGAGATTAGGGTATGAGGAATGCAGTTCTAGATCAACTTGTTACTATTTCAAAATAATGTTGCAAATTGAAATGTCAGTGCTTGTATTCCCATTACAATAATTTACAAATATATGAGAAATTTATAATATAATGACTATGCCAGATGCTTTTTGGATAAATAATACCTGGTCTCCATCCCAGAGATCTTCAACCCAAAAAACAGAATAATAGAAAAGCCCAGGTCAGAAGGGACCTCGAGATCATCTGGTCCAACCTTTTGTGGGAGAGGGAGCCTAGATGAGATTATCTAGCACCCTGTCCAATCACATATTGAAAACCTCCGGTGATGGGGGCTCTACCACACCCTTGGGGAGGTTGTTCCAGTGATTGATTGTTCACTGTAAAAAATTTGTTTCTTATATTGAGATGAAACCTCTTATGGTGCAACATGTACCCATTGCCCCTTGTCTTCTCCATGTGGCTCCTTGTGAAGAGAAAGCCTCTGTCCTCTTCATAGCTGCCCTTTAAGTACTGGACTACTGTGATGAGGTCCCCTCTGAGCCTTCTCTTCTCCAGGGACAAAAGACCGAACTCCTTCAGTGTTTCCTCACAGGGCAGGTTCTCCAGCTTATCTTTCCTCCAGCAGTATCTTTTTGATAATTAAACAAAAAACTGTGAAGTCAGTATTGGAATGCTGTGAAATTCCTGATCTCTTTTAACCTTCATTTTCATATGTAACAAACCCTGAGCTGTTGGAATAGACTGTCCATAGTTGCAAAGTTTAATTCCTGCAGAGTTAGGGCCCCTGGTGTCACCTTGGGCATGTAAAATGAAACCTCTGGTTATGGAAGTTGTGTGTTACATTGGCAATAAACAGCAAACTTAAATTACTCTCCTACTGGAGTATGTTGATCTTTCTCTCCTTCTGCTTCCTATTGTATGTCTGTCTGCAGTCTGTTTTATTTTGATTTTCAGTCTCTCAAGTTTAAACATAGCTTTCTGCTCCTTTTCTCCATTTTACCCATCACTATTTAATCTGCTTACTGCTAACTTCCCCCCCCCCTCCCCTCCTCTCCACAAGCCTTTTAGAATGGTTTTATGCTTTCTTTGGCATCCAGCACAGGGCTAGTCTTGAGACTTCCCACTCCCTCCCCTCTTTCTGATGTGTCCAAGGTAAAGGAGGAATAAACTACCAATTCCTTTGGAGTACTGGTAAGCTGTGGAGGAGTATCTTCCCTTAAGTGGCTAAACATTTTCAATCCTTTTATACACTTTTCTGTCCCAATATTTACAATATTTAAGTTTTCTTAGCTTGCAAAAAAAAAAACCCAAACAAAACAAACACCACCACCCCCCCTCCCCAACCCGCCCTCTAGTTCTCCTTTACAAGTCTCTTGTCCTCCCGTTGCTGCCACAAGTGCTTCTCCTGTCCTTCCGCATACTCTGGGAAATTGAAGTAAGAAGAGAATCTGTGCTCTGCTGGTCTCTGTCCTGTTACCTTTTTAACACTCGAGTGTAAAAACTGCCTGTGCTGTAAGAATCAATAGTACACATGTGGAAGTTCAGAGAACTCGTCTCTTATTCCTTCCCCCCACCTCCCCTAGGGCTAGGGTTTGCTTGCAGATTTAAAAAATAGAAGCATAATAGACATATTGCCTGCAACAGAGTACAACAAGAAAACATAAGCATAAAGTGCTGATCTTCTAGCACTTAAGAAATGCTTTTGAAAGAGCCACACTACTAAGATAGCTTATTCTAAAAACACTATGTCAGTATGCATGTGATTTTAAACTTTTGTGATGATGCTTGCTGTGCATGAAATTAGTATCAGCTGTGGTACCTGGCATTTGGAAGAAGGTTTCTGAGTCATGTACCGCGCTTGGTTGCTCTGCCAAATTATGAGGAAAAAATTCAGTATTTTTTTTATAGTTCTCTAAATTACAACTGATGGGGAGACTGGCTTACAAAAGTGCTATGGGTTTTTCTGCAGTGACATCTGTGGAGTGTATATATAGTAGGTTCCCAAGTTGGAAGCCAGAAGAGTATGTGGGAAGTGTGAAAGGGGGATGGGGAGGGGAGCAAACAAGAAATTTAGACAAAAGGAAATTGTTGATGCAAGTTAATGCCTTTTCTTAGTGATATTGATAGATTTCTGCTGCTGTTTAAGCAGTCTAAATTATTCTCCTTCTGATTCTGTTTCCTTTTGCTTTTCTCCTGTTGCCTGGAAAACATGAGTGGAATCTAGTAGGACAAGAGGCTGCTTTTTCATTGTTTTGTGGCTCTGTTGCTAGCTATTGTCCTCTTGGCTCAGGCAGTTCATGTCAGTCTTTGTGTGGAGTAAGAAAAATGTTTTTCCTTTTTCTTTAAAGATTAAGTTTCTAGACTGTGTAGATAGCACTGCTTGCTTTTCAAATAACAGCTAGCTTAAGAGTATCTCCTATCAACTAATGTATTTTTACTTGCGATGTCACCTTTAGCACTTTTTTCATTCGGATGTGCTTATTAAATTTGTGGGCTAGTTTGGGGGTAAAGCAGTCTTGAAATCTAGTTTCATTTTTTAATGTACTTTGTTTAAAACAAAGGAACTCTAAGCAAGACGGTGCATTTAATGAATTTTTCTGTCAGGAATAAAAAACAGATCGCTGACAATGTTGTATGTTTTCAACAGTGGGAAATAGAGCCAGTTTTGCTCTTAAGTAGGAGCAGAGCTCTAATACCCGGTAAAATAATGCAGCCTTGAGCAGTGTCACTGAGATCTTGTCTGTTGTGGCTGACTTAACTCTGTTCTTTATTACATCACTGATTATTTATAAATGAAGATTTCTTTGAGGACATTCTTGAAACAGAACTATAGCTGTTTGCTCGTATGAAAACGCACTCATGGATGCATAGGATAGTGCAAAAAATGAGACGTTTAGTTCTCTTGTAAGTAACAGTTCTTGCAGGTAGTATTTATATGATCCTACCTCTTCATTGCCTTTATTTTTGCTGTACCAATTGATTGTATGGTGGTACAGAAAATATACTGAAAATGAAAGATACTGTAACTGTTCGATTATCTGTTGTGTTTTTTTTTTTCCTCTTTCAGGCATCTATTAACAAGCTAAAAGTGACAGAACCATGGCTCAGTTTCCAACACCTTTTGGGGGTAAGTTGTTTATAGTGTATTCTGAACTATTCTTACATGCAAAAATTCTGCATAAATGTGTTGCTTTCCAAATATGTTCTGTATGGACAGTGTTTATGGATAGTGTCTTTGAGATGCTAGTTTATCTGATTTGTGATGTTTTTGCAGACCCATTAGAGAATACACGTGAAATTTTGCAGAGGTATCTCGGAAGAGTCAAATGGAAAAGCTGTGCTGTATTCCTTTTTGTGCATTGATCCATTATACAGTCCTACAGTTTGTAACTGTAGGGCAGATACAGGCCACTCAGCCACTGGCAGTAGGGCATAGCCTCATTCTGCAGTTACCCAGTTTTATTTGCCTGTCTTAAGCTTCCTTACTCAGTCCTGACAGCTTTTTTCATATTTTTTCAGAGGAAATTCTAAAATGCTATTTAAATGTTGTAAGTGTATAACATGTAGTGGTTAGTGGTATAAAGTGTAGTAGCTAGTTGTGGCTGAGAAGTGGATATGCTTTTTCTTTGAGGATTCCTGGACTTTTTCATTGCTAAAAAGTACAGCAGATGCCTTTGGATGCTATTGCTTCAAATTTCTTTTCCTTTTTGTCCCATAACCTGTGTTTAGATTAGAACAAAGGTGCTGCATTTTTTTAGCTCTCCATTTATAACAGGGGAAGGTACAGCATCTTGAACTAAAGCCTTTTTGAAAGATCCAGGAAGGGCCCTGGTAGTGCAATAGAGACCTTACTTTTTGCTATTCACATGAAATACATTTCTAAGCCCGTTTTTGCAACCGATCTGAAGAAAGATTACAAAGATAAGTTTCAGTGCTCAGAACTAGTAACCAGTTTGGTTCCACTTAAATGTTGCATCTGTTAAGGGCTTTTCTCTGGAGATGCAGATATGATGCTTGTAGTGTATGTATGTATGTTTGTGTGTACATATGTACACATAAATATGCATACACACAAAAAAAATTGTGTGCATGTATATAAATATATATGGAAGTCTAGTTTTTGGGATCGGATACAGCTAGGAACTGAATTTGTATCTAGATAGTGTTTTAGTGGGAGACTTCAGGAAGAACGCATGTTATTCAGAATATGTTGTTAGAGAAATCCAGTTCTTGTTAAACACAATTGATTGGATACAATCTCTGCCAGTCTGAAAAAGTCCGTGAAGCACAACAGAAGAAGCATCTCTTTGCATGTGGTAGCTAGAACAAACGTATAATCGGAAGCTGCATTCATTGCCTCAGTTATCTTTAAGTCCAGCCCTCTGGAATTAAATCTTGTTTGGTGCCAGACTTTCTCAGTCTGGGAGTGAAACTGGCTGTCAAAAGCTTTGATCAAATAAACTCACTGGACAGTTTCACATAGGATACCCTTTCAGGTCGTATAAAAAGTTGTGAATAACTTCATTTCTTCCTAATTTTCACAATATAAGAGAAGTTATGATGTGAATGAAGTCTGCTGGTTCAGACTGGAGTATTTCCTTTTGTTTAGAGTTAGGGCTGTGCTTTGCATGCACCCATATTTAAACACATACATACGTTCTTAATGGAAAATCTTGTCTTCAAAGCATTCTCATCTGCCATCTTCAGAGAGTTCTCATTGCACTACAGATGGATAGCAGCTTTCTTTTTTCAACTTTATATATTACCATTTGATCTTGCATACGTTGTCCAGGATCCTGTTAACTCTAGTACATGGCGTTAGGAAGGAAGGAATTCACTATTTCTTCTCAAACAACTTTTCTTATCTGACTGCTCTACAACGAGGAAGTTGAAATAAGGATGAGGCTAATGTAGTTTCTGGAGTATCTTTAATTTTTAGTGTGGTGTGAGGGAAGTTTGTTATGATATTCATACTTGAGCCAAGTCTACCAAGTAGCATTATACCTCCTCTTAGAAGAATGACAGCGAAAGTCTAAGATTGTTGTAAGAGGAAACAAATGGTGTACAGAAAATTCCAATTTTTATGGGGAAATTCATCATCCTTTTGAGAATGCAACATTTTCTGTTACCTGTAGTCACCAAACGATGCAGAGGAGAAGATTTACGCAGTCTCCATCTTGGGAGAGCCCTCACTCCAAATGTGCAATGTCTGGTATCCCTCTGCTTGTGAATACCAATAATGATGGTTTTGGTTTTTATTTCACTTCCTTTCTTTTTAAAGAATCTTTCAAGTCAGCTTGGGAAATGGGTATGGAAAGAGCACAGCACCCACTATTTAAATTGGGGTGACTCATTGATATTCCTGAACACTGCTCATTTTAAGGATGACTAATTTAAAAAAAAAATAGGCATGGTAGAATTTTTATAATTGTTGGGAAGAATGTGGTATGCTCGACCTTCTGTCGATTTGTCCAGAAGAAAATGCCCATTTCATATATGAGAGCCCACTGCTTCACTTTTGCAGATGAGGTGATTGCTAAGCCATGTAAAAGAAAAGATGGTTAGAGGGCTTGCTGCTGCATTCAAGCATAGCTTGCTTATGAGTCAATTTTGTGGTTTGGTGACAACCTCCTTTGTATCCAAATATATTGCAAAGCCCTAGAACCTCTGTGTTGGCATCCAGGATCTGAAGCTATGAATGATGTCTTGGTGTCTGGTAAGATCCTGCTTCATGCCCTCCCATAGGTCTTATTGTTTCCTCAGATAACAAAAGATGAAAACGAGGCAATGCCAGAGATGCCATTCATACTTTTCGGACTGAAGAGGCTACTAGGCTTCCTTGGTTTAAACGTTGGCTCTTTTGATGTTCATATCCCACAAAGGAGATCTACTGTTTCAATACCAACCAAATCTCCATCTGGAAGAGTAAATACTGACAATCAGTTGTTCTAGTTACAGGGACTCCAGAGAAGAAATCAACAAATTTTGTTTTAAAATAGTTAGTAGAATACATTTTTAGTTACCTCATGCCATAAGAGTTTTTAGTTCTGGGTTTTATTGCCTTCTTTGTGGAAGGATAGGAAGAGCTGGGTGTTTTTGTAGTTGTGTTTTTTGGGGTTTGGTGTTTTTTGTTGGGGTTTTTTTTTGGTACTGGAGTCATGCATACCTCAAATTGAGAGAGAGCAAGCCAGCAATTCATTGCAAATTTCATATTGGTTTGGAGGTTTTTTGTGTTTTGTGGGTTTTTGTTGGTGTTTTTTTTTTCCTCCCCACATTATATGCAAGAAATTCTCCCTCTTTGTTTAAGCTACCACATCCAGCCTTAGGCTCTTAGGCTGGAGCAGTCATGTTTCCAATATAGGGAGATGTTCATCTGCTCCTGGTTGGTCTAGACTAGTTGGCCTAGTCTGCATATTGGTCATAAAGTCTTAATCAACACCATTGCTTTCCTCCTGTCAGGAGTTCATGAGAAGATGGGGGAGATAATTGCTTACATGAACTATTGTGTTTTGGGATGTTCATATCCAAAGAAGTGTCCTGTTTCGTCCCCACAGGGAGCAACAGCTATGAAATCTGTTTACAGTGCCTCTGTGAGCTTAATTACTAAAATTCTGGGGGTTTTGGACGAATCTGAAAACGTCCTTTCTTTGAATTAGGTATTATTAGCCTGTCTGCTCTTAGAAATACATAGGTTACCTAAAACTGAGATGATATTTTTTTACCAAGAATGTAGCTTTTCTTTCATTAATGAAATCTACCATTTAAAGGAATGTTTTTCTTCCCCTTGTCCATTTCCTTTTCTCTCCAAAGTACATTTTGCCACATGAATTTCTTCTATTTAAAAATCTACTTTCAGGAGGCAGGAAATTCTCATGTTCTTCATAACGGCTGAGTTTGATTCTGCCTCAGCCTGCAAGCAGTTTGGAATACTTGCTGTAAATATTTGTGGACCTTATTACCTGAAATTTAATCTCTGAGAATTTAGTGCTGAGACAGAGTGAATGCTAGATCTCCTCTTTATTTTTCTACAAGTCTACATTTTATCTTTTAATATTACTTCAATAAAACAGTGATTCCATTAACTTAGATGCCTTCATATCATTACATTCCTATACAGTAGGAGTTACGGGAAGGTGCACCAGTATAACGTACTTCTATGGATGTTGAAATCATGATCTTTTACTGGTTAGAAATTGTTGAGACAAACCTGAAACAGTGTTAGAGAGTTTCATTGGAGGTCTCAAGTGGAAGCTGAGATATGTTTGCTTTGAGTACAAATAACTTGAAGGATGAAAGTGAATGTCTGCAAGAGGAGAGATAGAGGAGGGGAGGTGCTGCAAAAGTGGAGGTAGAACTGGAGAAAGCATTGTGGAAGCATGGCATTGTAGAAGGGTAGTAAATCTCAACATAAACTAAATAGTTACCTGCAATTTATGAGTGTGGTGTGAAGAATCTGGTCTGTGTAACATATTCTTACTCGGATTTCTCATTCTCAGAAGAATGAGGAGCATGCTTTCCTGTGCTATTGTTGCCCATGAAAAATGTTTGCTATCTGGTTGAATCACACCTTTCCTAGACAAGTAAGGAGAGTTCTTCTCTTATAATAGTACAAAACCACATGGTACACAACTGATTATTTGAGATACCTTTTCAGTTAAAAGAACTTGAATTGCATTTCAGCTGTGTGCTCTGAGAGGGAAATGACCTCCCACCCCCTAAATATCTAGTGTTACAAACTTTCTGCACTATATCCTCTGGTATGCTGATGTTGTCTTTTAACAGCCCATTTGTAAGTTTGATTGCACTTTGAGTAGCCTAGTTGTAACTTAAGAGCCAGATAAGTGAATCAGTGCTCAGCAGTCATCTTAATTTGGTAACACTTAGTTCTGGTAAGTTCCTAAGTCTTAACTGGCTATTTAAGGATTCATGGAGCTTTCAACTATAGGCCTTGGATGAACGGCTTCTGTGTGTATGTTTTTTTCAGAGGTCCACTATGATATGATGTAATTACACTCAGAAATAAAAATAGTGTAGTTTTTAGATAATGTTTCTTAATTTTATTTCTCCATTTCTTTTGAACTAGGCAACCTGGATATCTGGGCTATTACTGTGGAGGAGAGAGCTAAACATGATCAACAGTTCCATAGTCTGAAACCAACATCTGGATTTATCACTGGTAATGAAATAGTTTTAACTTCTAATTTCATTTAAGTAAATCTTAACTAACAAGCCTAAATATGTGCAGAGTTGCCTAGGAGACATTTGGGCATAAGAATTAAAAAAATTGAACAGATATTACTCATTTGATATTCTGTTTTTCATATGCCTTACCACATCAACCCATCTCTTCTGATATTTTCTGATATTTTTCTGATATTTACCAGCTATACAACTGGTTTATGCCACTTGATTTTTCTGTAAATAGGATTAAAATAACGGTGGCTCTGTAAAGCAGTTCTACTGTGTAGAGCCAGCTGATACTTACAAACTGTAGAGTTAGAATTCAGGATGTGGAATCACCCTGATGTCTGGTAATATTTATAGTGCTTCTAATGTGCTCAGTAAATTAACTCACTGTACTGAGTCTGGCTGAGATGGAGTTAACTTTCTTCATAGCAGCCTGTATGGTGCTGTGTTTTGGATTTGTGACTAAAGCGGTGTTGATAACACATCAACATTTTGGCTATGGCTCAACAGTGTTTGCAAAGACTCTCTCCCACACCACCATGCTCAGCAAAAA
>NW_008825113.1:1260385-1303494 GCF_000699105.1 Pygoscelis adeliae
GGTTTGTTTGTTTCTTTTTTTTTTCCTACTCTTTCACTTATTAAACTGTCTTTATTGTGACTAATGAGTTTTCTGAGTTTTCTCACTTTTGCCCTCCCTGTTCTCTTCCCCATTCTGCTGGGGGAGGGGAGTGGGTGAGTGAGTGGCTGGGTCCTTAGTTTCTGCCTGGGGTCAACCCACCATGCTAAAATACTAACAGATTAAGAAGTCTGTTTAAATAAAGATGTATCAATTTAACTGAAATCTGTTTCAGAAACTGATCGTTTAAACTAGTGAAATCAGCATGGATGACCTTGAAAAGAACCTAAATCGCAAAATTGATTTAAGTTGTGGGAAGCAAAGCTGCAAGTAAAGGAATTGCACTGATCCTACTAAATTTTCATTGAACACCACTAATTTGCTTTGGTTTTAAAGGCAATAGGATGCCTACTTCTTGTTAGTTTGTTTTGTTGCATTTAATTTTCTTTAGGGCTATCTAAACTCTGATGCTCAATTGAAATGAAAGGTATAGAAGTGTTTTACCTTTCTTGCTGTCTGATCCATCAAGAGGATTTCCAGAGTGTGAAATCAGAATCAGATTCTTAGCAGTCTCATCACAGCCATGCATGCCTCCAAGTATACAATTCAATTGTTTCTGTTCCTGTTACATGACAGATACGGTACAAAATACTACTGTTGTTATTGAGCTCCTTTGATATTTAGTGCTATTTCTAGTTTGTTTACAACTTTCCTTTACAGGCCACAACATTTCCAAATGCCTAATCCTTTTGTAATTGTTTTGCTATCCTTACTTTTAATTGATAGTTGGAAAATGACTTTGAAATATACCATTGCTTTCTTTAATGGTGGCTTATCAGGTTCACATCAGGGTAAAGACTACTTTATTTAGTTTGTGCTAGCTGACCGGCATTGTACTTCCAAAAAATCTAAGATAGAGTTTATATTGATACATACTTTCTCTGGAAGAAAAAATTTTCTTGTTCTCACAAGGCATATGATTCCTGCAAAGAGAGCCATTAACACAGATTAGGGACTGTGAACCATGAGTTTCCCATTGCCCTAAATGTTTATGCCCAGTTGACTTCATGTGGTGCTGACTGTTGCAGACTTAAAGAGTATGTGCTTGTTGGAAATAATCTGGTAGGTTTGCAAGTGACAAAGTAAGTTTAAATCTCATACTCTGCTATGTATGTGTAGCATTAAGTATTTATGGTTTTACTGTTGCTTCTGTTTTAGATATTTTTGACTCATGATTTCCTCTTTCCTCTTACAGGTATTTTTAGCATTTTCTGAAATGATGTCCTATTTATTTTATAGGTGATCAAGCTAGAAACTTTTTTTTTCAATCTGGGTTACCTCAACCGGTGTTAGCACAGATATGGTGAGTATATGGGAGAATTGCAGTTATGTCACAGAGTGAAGTCTACTGGTACAGGCTCGGACAGTAACTATATTTCACATTGTGGGGTTTAAAATAATCTATTTAGTTCAGTGTGTTTTCCAGAAGTCTACAAGGCAAACGTGCTTTGTAGTATGTTTTAGCTGAGTGTTTAAGTTACTAGTTTAGTTATTGGAAGTAGCCATCCTTCTACAAATGGCATTTTTGAAGTTGGCAACTTGCAACCCTCATTTCAAATTACTAAATGCTTTCAACTTTATTAAAACTGTACTAATACAATCACTAAGCGCAGTAATTAGTATTAAAAATCTTGTAATGGGAGAGCCTACGCAAGACTTGCAAAATTTGTTGCAAAAATGAAGACTGGCATAGACTATTTCCATTGTAGTTGGAGATACAGCTTGAAAGCTTGAAATTTTTACTGTTCCTTGGTGAATTTAGACAGATCTCTATTGCTGTATATGACACATCACAAACATTTCTACAATCTGCCAGTTTCTTCATGCAGGATTGCAATTGTTTCTGCTCCAAATTATATGACCCTTCCAGACTCGGACATGCTAACTTGCATAGATTATTCATAATTTGCATTAATTGTATTACTACTAAACTTATTTTGGTGCTAGACAGAGTGAAATAATATTGTTTTTCATTCTAGATTGGAAAAAGCAGCAGAGGGATGGACAACTTTCGAAAAATATGTGAACTTTTCCTCTGTTGTTAACTGTTTGAAAGAGAGAGTAGTTTATTGCAGTTATAAAAACTTCTTGTTGTAGTAAGGACTTCTAAGGGCAGAATCTTGCTCTGACTGGAGAAAGAGGAGAATTATTTTCTTGCAAAAAAACCAATTGCTTTGGAAATATGCATGCCTAAAAGAGGGGCTGGATTTTCATGGCTTTTAAATAAATAGCTTATTTTCTTTTCAAATTATCTTCATCTTACAAATATAAAATCTGGTCTGGTTATCTTATTTGTTGAAGACTCAGTGAAAATTTAAATGTTGCTTTGGAACTTCTCTTGCCTCTTAATTAAACAAAGAAAGAAGTTTTGTCTTACAACATCCTTTCTCCAAAATGTTCCGTAGGCATTAGCTTTAAATAGGTGTTAACAAAACTAAACAGTTGTAAATAGTCTGACTAAAAATCTCTTGATCTCTGAATCATTCAGTTTTTCAGCCTCTTGAGAGGGGGAGAATCATTCCGCTAGTTCTGTAGTTGTCATAGAGACAAGACCTGAACTTACCCATTTTTTTTAAATAAAGCTGAACTAAAACTTTTTCATGTTGCCTTTATAAATCATAAAAAAGCATGTAGATATCCCTTTCTCAATGTCTGTCTTCTTTTTTCAATCATCTCTGAATTAAGAGAAGTAAATATTTAAGTAAAAATCTAGATCACATGTATATATTCCCAGTTGGAATTATAATAACCAAATAGGAAAATAATTGCATAGTGGTAGTAAGACCCCTTAAAAAGAAAAAAAAAAAAGGGGAAAAAATAGAAGAAAGGAAAACCCCCTTCTTTTCCCACAACTCGAATGATTTAACTCTTTTGATCTATCAGTGAATGTTTGTTTGTAACCTACCACAGATTACTGCTGTCCCACAGAAACAATAGAAGTTAGGCTGTTTAGTGGCAAGAAGTCCTTTGCAGCCTCCAAAGGACGTCACAATATGCTCAGGACTGCATTGAAAAATGTGAATCATTGTTTGTCTTAGCTCCCAGGGGTAGGATCTCAAAGTGGCATACTTGCTTTGTGGGTTAATAGCAATATTCTAATGTTGTCTATCTAAATCTCTATTAACATTGATATAGATCTGTGAGTACTTTAATAGAGGGGGGAGTTCTGGAGTAATAAGCCCAGAATCTCTGTGAGAGGTACGAGCTGCATAAAACTTCTATCAGTATTCTTTATTTCCTGAATAGATGGAAATTTTTTTTTTTAGATAGCATTTGATTATTGGAGGGAGAGAAGGGGAGGTACAACAGTCTTTAAGGAGGAAAGTTGTTATTCTGAGTTAGATCAACGTGTAAAACTCTTGAAATTAATTTTCTGATCCTAGAAAAATGGAAGTGTATGTATGTTGTGTTTTGGAAGTGTTTTCCTATTCTTAATGAGTCTACTTATTTTGAATACAGTTGATCATATTAATCTGTCTGCAGGGATAGGAGCCTAGCATTTGTTTCATAAAGGATTACCTACAGCTGTATGTAGACAAGCTTATGCTAATACAAAGTTTCATCTGCTGTGTTGACTATGGAAGTTCTTGTATAGAAAAACACAACCGGGAAAGGAACTGCAGGGGGGATTGGCCTAATGAGTGCCTGGCCATACTGCTTTCAGAGCTCTCTGCAGAAATAGCAAGCCCTCTATTTCTGTGAGTTTCCAAACATATTATCTCATGAGTGAGAGAATTTTGTTTGCGTAAGTGAGCAGTACAAGGATTTTTGCTGTCTTATATTTTAATTTTAATTAAAATTGAATTGCCATTTTTGTATTATGAAAAAATAGTTTTCACTAGAACTTCAAGAAATGTTAGCTAGCTAGCTGAAGTACCAGTTAAATGTCTTCTGCCTGAAGAGCTGCTTTGAGAATATTCTGTGGTTGGCGTAATTGTTTTCTAAGATAAGACTCTAAGGAGTATATCTTATTTTGATTTCTGCTATTAATCAAAGCTTTCCCAGAATTCATGTTCCTTAAAAATAGTAGCTCCATGGTTTTTAGCATTGAGAATTCCTGTGTCCCTTCTACTTATCATTCATTTAAGAAAAAGAAGTCTCTGGTACCTCAGTGGAGCGAATTAGTGGAATTATTATGGTCTGTCATGACAACTTCTTTACTGTTCTACCCTTTACAAGCTTTGGAGTCTGCCAAGCTGGTAATCTACTAAGAAGCCTCTAAGTAGGCTTTGAATTGAGACTGCAACAGCTCGGAAGATAACTGTTTTTAAGTAGGCAATAATCTGGCTTTCTTCTAATGCCCTCATGAATGGTGGCCTCAAAAAGCATCTTCTGCGTAGCCTGTCTCTCTGGAATTAAATGAGAACTAAAATAATCAACGCCATCTGTTTTTCATGCATTTAGAGTTATTTATTTTTTCAGGATGAACTAAAGCCATTGGTTGACTTACCTGTTTCTGACATATGTTTCCATCCACAACCTTCTTAAATTTGTGTCCAGGTGAAAGATTATGGGTGGCAATTCTGTGAGTTGTAACTATTACTATACATGCATTGATTAAGTGACTGATGCTAAAGACCGAATTTCTGCCATTATGGCTGAGTTTTTAAATGCAATATGGGATTGTATAATATGGGAATGTAAAGCTAAATAAATCCAGATTTTTGAACTGCAAGGAGATTTCTTTGTTTTAACACTCTGTGCTATTTTCATGGAGATAGATGTTTTGTAGGCTAATCATAAGCATATTTGCCGGAAAAAACTATGCATGCTCAGTTTCTATGCCTCATAAATGCAGAAATAATCAAGTTGTCTTTGCATTCTGCAGAGAAGAGGAGAGAAAGGAGGAGGAAAAGATCTGTAGGGGAAGAATTTTGTCAGCACCTGAAACCTAGCATTGTGATGAAGCCCACTGCATTCTCTCCCTGTTATAAACACAGGCCTGTTCTATAAAATACAATAAATATTTAGTCAAGGTTTAATCCATTTACTGCTCTGCAGTGATTCTGGACAGACCTTAGATGAAGCAAATTTAAGCACACTACATTGTTCCAAATTTCATTAGAAGCAGAACAGTGCAATTAGGTAGTGTTTACTGTCAGCCACTCACTGCGTTTAAGGTGATGTTTATTCAAAAGTTGCACTGTAATTTAACAGCATGACACTAGGTTCAGTAATTAGAAATGGAAATTTGTCCTGTTTTTGCACTGAAGATTTTGTCAGACAAAAGCTGATTTTTGTTAGCATGCTGTAAAAACGTGTATAAATTCTGTAGTGTGTACATAATTTTTCTCACTGAAATTTGTGCTGTTAATTTAAATAACAAAGCCATTGATGTAGAGTAAATGAGTTGAACAGAAGGTCAGATGTTAAATTAAAGGCTACTGATGATTATGTGAATAGGAGTTCAATTAAAGCAATGAGACTGGTGCACATCAAAGTTTCTTATTACTGGACAATATTTTCTCATGTAGAATGCGAAGACTCTGTTCTAGCAGTACACTCTCTAAGTAGTGGCAGTGTGATATTTACTCTTAGGGCATTTTCGTGGCCATGCATGTGAGAGGTTGAGGGACTCTGCCTGTGCTTTAGTAATGGAAAGACTTATATTTTATAAATCAAAGTATTTGCAGGTGTAGAAGCCACTTAGGTTGAACAAGTAAGACTGTTATGAATACAATTTGTGTAATTACTTTGCTTAAATGCAAAGATGTAAGGAACATTGTGACTGTTTGAGTTGTTGGTGCCAGTTGGTCACTAAAGAGCTGACTGACTTCTCCATGTGTTGAGGAAGGAGTCATCTTCGGGAGGACCACTGACTGCTTGGAGTGCAGTCAAAAATCTACTAGAATAGGTTTATCCAGATCAATTTCTCTAGTTTTGTTCCTATGCACATCCTCAGCTTGCTAGCTGTATAAGCCTGGTTTTTTACTGCCTGTTTCCACTGCACATCTGACAGAAGAATGGCTAAGCAAGTGTTGAACTAAACTTTCATTAAAAACCCCACACATTTTCCCTCTTGAATATTTTTTAATTCTCATTAGTTGCTTTCAAAAAGGTGTGGTGTCTGCTTGTAAGCGTCAATTAAATTAAGCTAATTATCTGCTCCTGGTTTCCATTGTTCTTTATACTCTGTAATTTTCTAATGAGCCTTTCTTACCCTCGGTATTCATTCACTGTATGTTGGTTTACTTTCTAGTGCAAAACCCACAAAAGGGAGCACTTCAGAAAATACATTTAGCCATTAAGTTTCTGACATTCTAACACTCCAAATACCTTTTGCCTCTTGAATATTTTGGGTTTTTAAGACTTGCAGCATGTATTTCTCCCAAGTGAGACTTGAAATCTAACATCACTGTTTATAGGTGGTGACTAATGGATGTTACATGAACTGTTTTGGTTGCAAAAAGTGTATGAAGAAGAAAATGAAAATGTACTGAGTAATAGTGTTCCTTGTAAGCCTGAGTGATGATTTTGTGCAGCAGCTATTCTGCAGCATGTTGTGGGACACTTCCATGCTATTGTTGAAAAATAGACGGAGTGGATATTCTTAATTGTCATAGTTAAACTATGAATTCCTTCAAAATGAATTTGGGCTTTTTACAGGAATTTTAAGTTGATATAAACATTTCTGATGTAGAGAAAACTTCAGAGAGACACAAACATGTCTCTTTGAGGTTTATACCCATTTCATTGTATAGGAGGAAAAGCACTACATACTGCATACATGCAGTCTGTTTGCAGGTTTGCATATAGTGGCTTGTGGCATGTACACCCCACTGGACAGAAAGATATGATGGAAGCTAATAAACTCTTAGTATTTTTATGTCCAGAGAAAGCCATTGCACTTCAGAATAAACAGAACATCAGTAATCTCAATAATAAAATGTGAGAAGCCTACTTTGTGTTTTTAACTATTTTCTAGAGGTAACTATACTTCTCATCTTGAAATACACAGTTTTCATTAACAGCTATTGCAGTCTACCCTTGCTGTGGCTTAACACTCATAGGAGAGAGGCTCCTCTGCCTTCACTAGTGTTCTTCTCCCACTTGTCTCTGCAAGTTGTATGAAGACAAAAGCATTACACCTTCCACTTCAACTTAGCCTGCCAGTACATCAGGAGGTACCAGTGTGTTGCTTGCTCTTCATGGAAGAGTGATCAGAAGCTGAGACTCTAGAGCAGTGGTGTTCTGCAAGGAAGAGGAGATACCCATTCCAGATTGGTACTTCTCACGGTCTAGGTTTGCCATGCTCGCCTTCCTCTTTCTTCTGCTGGCTGGACTACCATATATCAAATTTGACTGCTACAGTGGGATCTTTTTAACTGATTATTTGTCACATGAATCACATTCTAAGCGATCATGACTGAAACTTGAATCCAAATCACATTATGCTATGTGGGTCCCAGAATCAGTTTTGACTCAGTTTAGTCTTCCAAACTAAGCCAAAACTTAGGCTTCCAAAGACTTGCTGGTAGTGGGATTAGAGGTAGGTTTAAAGTTACTGAAGAGCAGGCAGATTTTATGTGTAAATTAAACTTCCCTGTGATACGAAGCTTCAGGAAACAACACCTTAGAAGTTCTCCCAGACAGAATTTGTTCTTCAATTAAATATATGTAGTAATTCAATATCTTTCAGGGAGTGGTGCAATGCATACTTTTCTTTTTAACTCTTTTTAAGCCTCAGAGTCTACAGTTTCCTCACCAGACTTTATCTTTCTTCTTTAAATACTGCTGCCAGTTTTTTGGTAGTATTATTTAGCCTCATGACATCAAAATTGGTGGATTAAGACAGACACACCACTGGAAATGCTGTCTTACGAGTATTAGGAAGGGTTGGACTGTCTCCATTTTTGGGGAAATGCTACTGGTGATCTAAACCAGGGGAAACTCTTAAGATGTATGGTTGACCTGTGGCAACCCCTGCTGGGATCTGCCTCTTCGTTGAGTTTTCCTAGGGTTTTTTTTGGTTGGGGTGGGAGGGGTTTTTCCATTTTGTGAATGCTTTGCCACTGCATTTCCTTGGCTGTCTGCTTATTTAAGTATCAATTATAAATAACTGTCAATTTATTGCAGTACTTTTTTGATAACTTTTCACGTACTTGCATGAAAATTTTCCTTGACAGGGATTTGATGAGAAATACAGCTGTAGTTTAACTAGACTGCGTGGATCCTTTGTATTGTCACGTCCGTGACATGTAAACGTATGCATGAACTTAAAAATGTATATTATTCCAGTACTGAAACGTGCACTTAATTCTTCAAATGAATACAAAGAAATAACCATAATGTTTAAAACTAAGTTTACAACTGATTACATTATTAATATGCATTTACTCTGTTTTTTGGTTTGCAATTGTAGCAACTAACACTCTTCTTCCTGCTTCTCTCCCCCCAACCTCCCAACCCTATTCCCTGCTGAGCATGGTTTTCTTAACCATCAAATGAAGAAACAAAAAGAAGACTGTTTAAGTCAGACTACTTTACATGAAAGCCTATTCAAGGTCTAGGCTCAATGTTTTATCTTGAGTACTATTGTTTAACTGAAAACACATTTGTACACTTGCAGATGTAATGGTGTTTACTAAAGTGCACAGATTTAAAGAACATTTTATTTTAAATGTAGCTAAAGTACAGATTTGCAGACTAAGTAATTTTGATTCCCTGTGGTGCTGTTTGTAGTACCATGTAGTTTTCATTTGTGTGATTTTGCAAAGTTTTGTAGAACTACATTAATCCTTCTTCTCTAGATGCTTCACTGTAATTCCTCTAAGAGTTGAAAAGTGACTTTAAAAATATTTATTAATCACTCCAAGAAAGAAATCCAGAAGCTCTCGTTTTAAACAGTGACTTGTTTCATGACCATTTTTAGCCTGGCATAATTATTTTGAGTGGAATTAATTAGTCTTGAATATACATGCCTGTGTGTGCACGCTCCTAGGTCAGTTCCTGAAGTTCATAATTTAAGAATCTAACTGTGAAAATCATGTATTTTTTAGGGCTCTAGCTGACATGAACAATGATGGGAGGATGGATCAGTTGGAGTTTTCAATAGCTATGAAACTTATCAAATTAAAACTACAAGGTTATCAACTCCCATCTGCACTGCCTCCTGTCATGAAGCAGCCACCTATTGCTCTGCCTAGTGCACCAGGATTTGGTAAGCTCTTTGTTTTCCTCCTTGTTTGCTTGTATTATAGCAACCTAAGTTGAATTTGATTGTTTTGCAGTTTTTAAAAGAAACTTTTAGGAAAAAGTACTTCTAAAAGTACATGGACGCAAAACCAAATGCTTCCACATGCATGCACATGCTCAAAAAAAAAAAAAAATCTCAATGAGCTTTTAGCACCCAACCGTATTGAATAACGTAAGTTGAGGTCCTGTTTGCTTCAGGTCTTACACTGCTCCCCATATGTTCCAAACAAAAGTGTTTGCGGGGAAAAAAGATGGATCAGGTAGCAGGGCCAGTGCATTCCAAAGTGATGGAGTTTTTATTTAAACTATTGTTATTTATCTTTATTTTTCATTAAGGGATCTCCAGCTTTGGCAAGATTAGCTATGTTTTTCTTGACTTTTTACAAATCATGGTAGTAATGCACCCCTCTGCTTTTATTTTATGAACAGTGCTGCACTGGTATTAGCTAGAACAGCTGCTGATTCAGTTTTCGTGGTTAGTACTGCTAAAGTCACCATCATTTCAAGGAAAAGAGTAGGGAAGATGGGATAGTGAGAGGAAAATAACAAAATGAAGCCAAACCTCATGTTTGACACCTTGACGTTCTGCTGTATTCTGTAGTGAGAGGTTCTTTACCTTTCTGTTTTAGTCCTTGCTGTGACTCAAGTTGATTGGTGCCTGAGAATCACTGCTGTCCTTAAGAAAAGGGAATAGTGCGTTTGATGAACTGCGTGCAACCGTGTTGTTTGATCAGTTGTCACTTCCACAAGTTTTACAAACAGTTTTATTTGTGACTGTAAGAAATTGGTGAAATCAAACAGAACAAATACCGGTTGAAGTGAGAAAAGGCATAAGAAAGTCAAACCCCCAAGAAAACCAGCAGAATCTGTGACTTTCTTTTTTCTCATTCAGTTTAGACTTTATCTCAGCTGTTTGCACACAGCCTCACTCTTCCTATTGCCATGGCTGGACCTCCTTAACCTCCCTGTTATCCATGCAACTGTGCTTACACCTAAAATACCTCATTACTGTGCTTTACCCTATTAGCTTTGCACTATTTCATCTTGACAATAGGCTGCAAGCAGTTATCCTGAAGCGTGTTCTTTTCAGCTGTGGCTAAATGTAGGCTTTGGGTTCATTACTCACTAGAAGTTGACAGTGCTGCTCTTCATTTAGTTCAAGGCAAACAATTCTGTTCTTCAGCAAATGCTAATAGACTTTTTTGGTCAGCGTTGCATCCAGTGTGATCTTATGTGCATACATTATAAAGTGGTATGTTGTTCCCTCTGCATTGTTTTATGTTCCCCTGCCATGCCAATGGTGCAGCAGACTGTAAGAATTCTTTCAAGGGGTGTGTGGAAGTTTCCATTTCAATTTGCTTTTTAATTCTGCATTTACTGCTGGGTTGCAGGCTGCAGTTAAATTGTTGTATCATAGTAGGAGTCTCTAAATTAGAAAAAATTTCTCCTTTTCTTGCCTACAGGTATTGGGGGCATTGCCAGCATGCCATCTCTTACAACTGTTGCCCCAGTGCCAATGGCATCTATTCCAGTAGTAGGAATGTCTCCACCATTAGTATCTTCTGTTCCTGCAGCAGCAGTACCTCCCCTGGCTAATGGAGCTCCTGCTGTTATACAGCCTCTGCCTGCTTTTGCTCATCCTGGTATGCTACGTACTGAGACTCTTTTTACTTTCTTGCTAGTAACAAACTATTTTGCGACTTTCGTTGGATCCAGAGAACAGTAGACATAGAATTAGCTATTCTAACTTAATTTAAAGAATGACTTTGGGTAAGGACTGTGCTTCGGTTTAGCCCAATATAATTGGTAAGCAAACTTGTATAAAAGTTAAAAGAAGAAACATGGACATACCGTACTGTAACAGTCAGTCATGTTGAGCAAAATATTAACCCTGTTATAACAGCAGTGTGACAAATCTAGGTTGCCAATAAACTGTTGCCTAGAAATTGGTCCTCTCCTATCTGTTTATAACTGTTGAAGTGCTGCTATTTGTTGGGTTTACTTTAAAATACTGGAATACATATGATTTCTAACATTAATCACAATATAATTTGATATCAACAGTGTTTGCATAAAACTGCAAAAGTAAAAGGACATGAGAGAAGCGCCCTGTGTGTTTTCACCTATTTTGTTAGACACTGTTAACTTATCTTAATGTTTTTAAAGGGGATATCATCAAAAGAACCATCCTATTTGATGTTAGGAACTAAATGAATGTCATTGAAATTCTACAGTTTAAAATGCTAATACTAATAAATACATTGTATTCTCTTATTTACAGCCACATTGCCAAAGAGTTCTTCCTTTAGTAGATCTGGTCCAGGATCGCAGCTAAACGCAAAACTGCAAAAGGCACAGTCGTTCGATGTGGCTAGGTAAGTTGGCATGGGATGAGTGTATGCGTGTATCTTCCCCAGAGCTACAAAAACTACTTCTCTTTTGCAAAGTCATATTCTGACTTGCAGAAATCAATCCCTGCTGAGATACTACTTCAGGATTTCATAGGATGCTGTGGTTTTACAAGGACTGCTGCATGAGTAGTGAATCATTGAAATACAATAATTAACTATTACAGTATGTGTTGACACTATTTTCAGACTCTTGAAAACTTAATTTTTAGAAAAGCATTTGCTGCTGTAAACATAATCTGCATTATGTAATACTGCACAGGCACTCCTCCTGTTAGTGTGAAAACATAACAAGTAATATTCTTTAAAATTAGCAACTCCAGGGTTATTTTTAAGAGCAAAATATTTAATAGTTCTCATATTTTAAATGCACTTCACATAAATGTTCCTTATATATTCTTCAAGTTTTGCATGAAAAATCACCTAAAAGGCTTTTAGATTATTTCAAGGCCTAGGAAAATGTATGGTCAGGCAAAATGTATTTTACTATGGTCTGAAGAAATGTTTCTAACAAAATAAAACTTCATTAGAGGAGGTAAGATAGTAATTTCCCAAAGTCTTTACAAATCACAACTTTCTCACAGGTCTATATTACAGATTTTTTTTGCAAGATGCAAATGGGTTGGGAAATTATTTAATTACCTATTTTTATTTTCATTTTTCTTCTGCAGGTTTTTCTTGTGCCCTGGTATTAGATAAGCACACTACTGATTATTGGCAAATAGGATTAAAAATCTTTCAAAACAAACAATTCTTTTTCTCTTTGAAATCTAGTACTGTCGGGAACGTAGTAGTGATGCTCTGATACAATTTCCAGAGGTACAAGAAGTTATCTGCTTTGTCTATAACAACGCTTTTAGTATTTATAATGAATGCAGTCCAGGGAACTTCAGGTGAAATGGCTTCTAGATATTCCATAAGAGGGCTGTCATAGTTTTGGGGTTAACTATATCTGAATCTTGCTGGTCACTTTTATTGCCGACAGAGGCCTGAACCTCAGGTGAGAGGACTTCTTTTCCAAGGTGAAATTGCATGGTTCTCTGAATCTGCTTGGGCCAGGGTTGGAGCTTCCTTAGTTCAATCGCAGTTACTTCAGTAACTCTGCAACGTCTGCCAGCACTGAAGGGGATGTTCCTTCACAGGCTGCTGCTAATGCCGAGTGATGAACTGGCGTGTGTCTTCAAGTTTTATTTTGGAGAAAACAGATAGCAAGGTAATTGATTTGCAGAGTTTATGGAAAGGAAGGAAGAAGAGCTAAGTCCATTAAATTGAAATGTAAAGTTGAAGTTTTGGGTTTTTTTTCCCTAGCTGAGAATTATTTTGAATTTTGAGAAGGGTGAAATTCAAAATTCCACTTGCGGTGCTTTTATCGCTCTGCCGAGTCACCAGTAGTGAACTCTTGGCATACGTGGTGTTTGGCATACGTGTCAACTGTTTTATCCTCCAGCATTTTTTCTTCCAAAACTACCATTTGAGTATCCATGAAGGAGAGTTTCATTGCTTAATGTACAGTAACCTTACTTCAGAGGTCAAGGTACATACATATGTAAGACAAAAGTAGATTTAATGTGTGGAAACTCCAAATCTAGCAAAACTGGTGAGGGAGGAATTCACATGGATAAAACTTAAATAGCTTTTTTTTTTTTAAAGTTTCAGTTCTATTTTCATTCTTTAAGATGAAGCTTGTTTTTGCTTTGCTCCCATGAAAGAGTATTATTAAAGCACAATAGTCTGGAAATAAAAAATAGAAATAGAGGTATTAGCTGTTTTGGGTCTTGTCATGTGAGAATAGGATATGAGGTCAATTAGTAGAGTATTCATATAATCCTTCTCAGCTCAACTTTAGAAAGATCTTGCCGTGCTATCTGCTCAGTGGACCAGGGAAAAGGGATTTGGTGGTTTGGGATTTTTTTTTTTTTTTTTTTTGTTACTGTAACTTGCTATGGTGTTACAAATGCTTATGTAATCTGGCTGCTTTTTTTTTTTTTCCCCAACCTTAACAAAAAAGGACAAAGTTTGAATGTCTCTAAAGGCAGAAAAACTGTGCTTATTGTTTTTTCAATATGAAGACTTGTCAGCCTTCAAGCAGGGGAAATTATAGCTACAAATAACAGCACTCAACCTATTATGTGGATGAATTAGAACTGGGAATATTACATTTGTCAGTTGAGTTCCATTGCGAGAAACTTCGATTGCTTTCACATGTAGCTTTTTCACAGTTTTTTCTATGTTTTCAGCATATTTTACATTTGTTTTCCTTAATCAGCTTATGAATTACTTGGCTAAGACAACCAGTTAAAAGACAGGGTAAAATGAGATATTACTTCTCCTGACTGTGGTAAGGCATTTCCTATTATATGTGTAGGTAAAAGCTTTTAGCTCCTCTAAACTGTTTAGGTTATTTAATTCCCTGCTAGTAAAGAAAAATGCAAAACTCTTAGGCCTGTCATTCAACTATACCAAAAACCACCTTCTAAGACACTGAATTATAAGTGTTTTCCAACAAGAAGTCAAAGCTGTTGTGGTTTCAGGAATGGAAGAGAATATTTGTGAAGAGAACCATTTCAGGCATAAAACTTGATCTCTGTGCAGCACTTCATCCTGTTGTACCTGTTAGCTTCATGTGTTTAAATTTAAAATTATATTTCCCCCCCCTTGTCCTTTTTCTAATTCTAGTGTGCCTCCTGTGGCAGAGTGGGCTGTACCTCAGTCATCAAGACTGAAGTACAGACAGCTGTTCAATAGCCATGATAAAACAATGAGTGGACACTTAACAGGTATTGAAGCAATTTTTGTTGTCCCCTTTTTTCGAACTGTAAAAGGCCTATTATAATAGTATTTAGAATGCTATTCAGATAGTAAGAGACCCTCATCTCTTTCTGCTGTCACCATCAATATTTTTCTGTTCAAATCTCCCAACTGCTTAATGATCTTGTTTAGGAGCAAATATTTATTGTAGCTGGGATCATTTTATCACCTTCTTTCCTTTATCTTCTGCAGAGTAGGTTGGCACTGGGAAACGATTCTTGGAAAGGGTACAATGGGTTATGTGAAAACTTGTGCAGCCATTTACAGTGTTCAGTTCATCCACGGATGAGGGTGCCTATCCAGTTTCAGAAATAAACTAGAGTGGTACACTGGCTTAGTTTTACTACTTCTGGGAGCATCTCTTTGCCTTTCATAGCTTTTTTTTTTTTTTTTTAAATCTGAGTGAGTCTTGTGGAGAAGGTATAGTTAATGTATTTTTTAATATTTTCCTTTTGGGGGAGGGGGGGTGGGGCTAGAGATAGCGTATGTATAGCCTGTTCATGCTGATAAAATCTCTTCAGTGTTATCTATTCAGAAGTAAGCTCTGCTTGTGCAGTAGCTACTTGGTAATGCAAGAAAAGGAGAAAGTTGCTTATTTGTTTGTTAATCCTTGTTTCACTTTGTTAGGTCCACAAGCAAGAACTATTCTTATGCAGTCAAGTTTACCCCAGGCTCAGCTGGCTACAATATGGTAAAAATAAATCTATCAATTTCTACCAAACTGGAAACTGTATTTAAACCTCTATACTGTATACTGTGGGTTTTTTCTCCCTTTTCAATCTTCCTCCACTGATAAATCATTATACGTTGCTCTTTTTAATGTATAACTTTATAAAACAAAACCTGCACTGCTATGCTTATATTAATATTACTTCACAAAAGTAAAAAAGAGCATCATTTGCGCTATGCACATAGACGTTTTGTAAGTTGGGTTTCAGTTATGGGGTTTTTAGGCAGACCAAATGTTCAGCCTCCTATGTCTTCCACATCCTTGGCCATATGTGATACAGCACCAGTGAAACTTAAACATTTTCACAGGTAGTACAAAACGAAGCTTAATCCAGAACCATACTTTCTTTGGGGCTTGTCTGCCTTTTATGCCATTTTCTAAGGGCTTATTTCCAAGGGGCTGGAGTTACATACGTTTAAAATAATGGATTTTAAAAGGATTTGTCTTGGCTTCTCTTTTTCCTTTCAGCTTCTTGTTTGCTGAAGTTTATTGTGTTCTTATTGTCACATGGATTAGCCTGTCTCCTCCCTCACACTTTTGAAGGTCGTGCTTTCCTATGTACTGTGTAATGTTTCTACTTTATTACTTGGGTAGTACTTGGTTATTGTTGATTTATGGTTATCTTTGGTGACTTCTCAAATGGCCTTCATGCTGCTTCCAAATATTTTTAATTTCCAGTTGCCTTCTACAAGTTATTTCTAATTAACTTCTATACTTTATAAGTCTTTGCTTGAAAACCGTTGTCAACTCACTAACCCATCTGACTTCTGCGTGAGGATGTCAACTGTGTTGTCACTCTAAGAAGGCGGTTCAATGGCGCTTGTTTTCTTTGCTAAGCACTGATGATTTTGTTACATCTTAAAAAGCCCTCTCTCCTTCTGTTTTCTAACAAAGCTACTGTAAGGAAAAAAAATATCAACCCAATCATCCAGCAAATGATTAGCCAAAAAATACTTAGCTTGTTGCCAGCACTGAAGTAGGTTGTGTGGGCAGGTGAATGACGTCAGTGTACTCCAGGAGTTCTAAACATAACTCTTTTAATTTTTGATATTCAAAACTGCCAAGTCTATTGAGATAAGGAATGGATTTTACAACTTTTGTTGTCCTAAGTATTGCTCCCTTTCCTGATACTTATTCTCTGGCAGTGGAACTGCTGTTGCTGTTCTCTGGGGCAAGATGTGTCAGTCTGTATTGGGGGTGGATTCACTGACTCACAGACAAAGTGAAGTACTGATGTGCAGGGTGTCAGCTACTCTGTAGCAGCTGTTTCGGTATTTCCATAACAAAGATGTGGACCCAGACTCTTAGGATAGCTGATTAATTATATCCTTGCATGCTAGATTTTCATTCTACTGGCTTGTTCTTGTGCCCCAGCTGAGGAGTTCAATAACACAAGCATGGATCAAATTGAGTTATAATTGTCTTCCAAATTTAAATCCCATAAACAAAGTCCTGTACCTTGAGATATCAAAAGAATGTATCAGTTTCTTACCTTTGATTTTTCACAGTATCATGGGAGATTTTCCTGCGTGATTAGAGTGCAACATGCTAGAGAAACAAAGCTGATGTTTAGGCTGTTTAAATTTTGTCCAATGCCACCCTAATATGAGTAAAAGCATTTTGTGCATCTGTTGGAGCACTGGTTTTAGGCCGTCCACAGGTGTTACTCCATAATTTTTAATATGTGCATAATGCTAAAATGTTTTTGTGCTTGTCAGGACTAGAATGGTAATGGCTTTGATTTTAATGCAAATGTGTGCTCTGGAATGTGAGATAGGAGCCTCCGGGGAAGAAGGAGACCAAACCAGAAAGTTCTACCAAACATCTGAGCTGATTCTTTTCTAAATGATACTGTGTAGTGGATGTTCACAAGGTGTTCAAGAAAACTCCATTGATTAATGTTACTTATATAGCATATGGTACAGGCAACACTCAAAGAGCAGGTGAAGTAGAAGCCATGGCTATAAGGATAGTTTCAAGGCAGACATGCACGAGAAATTTGGGAAATAGTGACGCATTTGGTTTTTGCTTTTTATTTGTTTTGAAGAAACAAAGTAGTGTGAAAAAAATAGTGAAAAATTGAATTGATTTGGAACTGAAAGCGTTAAAACTATGCTTTTTAACAACGATTTTTAATATTTAAGAATTTACTTACTTTGTACCTTTCCTTTAAAAAGGAATCTTTCCGATATCGATCAAGATGGAAAACTTACAGCTGAAGAGTTTATTCTGGCTATGCACTTAATTGATGTAGCTATGTCTGGTCAGCCGCTGCCACCTGTACTGCCTCCAGAGTATATTCCACCTTCATTTAGGTAACTGGTTATAATTCTGGAATCTTGCTCCTAAACTTTTATTTCATTTGGGAAAGCTGTCCTGTGAGTGTAAAGTACAAGAGATTGAAAAGTAACCCCTCTCCTTTCTGTACTGCATCTATGGCACAGAGTGCCTTCTCGTTGGGTAATGCTTGTCTAGCTTTTCGGTTTTATTACAAGTACTGGATGCTGGAATTAGCAAGAATTCCTTGTGAGAATATAGTTTTGGTCAATGTTTTATGCGAGCATACCGTCCAAACCTTACTCAGTCTGGCCATATAAATTTAAAGTGTTATAGTTCAAGCTTAGACTTTTGTAGAGCAAATGGGATGTATTGGAATTCAAAGCATGCTGTGAATTTACGCTAGCAAATCCAGATGTCTTTTGATGCAGTTGTATCTGTGAATAGTACTGGGGAGTCATTACTTCTGTTCTTCTGTTTCACTTTTTTGTGGAGAAATGGGTGGGAAGACAGTAACAGCAATGGAAAGAAATGTTTGCATACAATCATAGCTTCGTGTTCTTTAAGTATCCTCCTGAAGATTACAATTTTTTTGTTTATTCCATGTCGGGTCTTGTTTTTAGCTTGACTGTAGTGAGCTCTTCCTCTGTCTCTGCAACTTTTTCTATAGTTTGTCGGCATTTCCCCAACTTCAAACTGGTCACGAGTAAGAGATCCTGGGGACAGGGTTGAACACATCTATAAGTTGCATGGTGCTGTGAACTTTGAACTAGGTTTCTCAGGTCAGCAGTGTATGCTGTTGGGACTCTGGAGGATACTGTTATCTTAATGGCGATGGCTGAGTAAAATCCTCTGGGCAGCACTGAGGGAACATTAACTATCATTAAACATTACATCATTGCAT
This sequence comes from Pygoscelis adeliae, assembly GCF_000699105.1. Classification (NCBI taxonomy): domain Eukaryota; kingdom Metazoa; phylum Chordata; class Aves; order Sphenisciformes; family Spheniscidae; genus Pygoscelis; species Pygoscelis adeliae. Next base: position 1,278,786 of record NW_008825113.1, read on the forward strand.
TTGATTTATGATTTCGTCGTTAAATCATAAATAAATTTGGCAGGCATAGGTTCTTTTAAGCAACTTGGAATTATTGTTTTATTGACAGAAGAGTACGCTCTGGTAGTGGCATATCTGCTGTAAGTTCAGTATCTGTAGACCAAAGGTTACCAGAAGAACCAGCATTAGAAGAAGAACAGCAGCAACTGGAAAAGAAATTACCAGGTGAGCAAGAAAAAACAGAGGATGTATTGTGTGCTGTTATCAGAGAGGTGTTATCATCAGGTTATACGCTGTGGAGTTATAAAAGCTTATTAAGAAATGTTTTCTTTCCAGATCAGTTTGTGACATGTCAGAGGCATAACCAAGACATTGCTTGGCCCAGCTAATTCCTGACTGTGGCATGATCCTTTGTGTTAGTGACAATGCAGTTATGGACAACATTCAGGCTGCTTATCTTATGCACTCTCAACAGAGGCAGCACTTTGCAGCCCTGTTATAGGACTGCAATGAAAACTTTTTACTACCTTCATCTTCTGACTTAGGTGGAGTGTAGTTTGGCTTATGTACTCTTTAAAAGATCACAAGCACACATACAGAGGTCTGTTTCATTGCAGTCTGTGTAACAATATGTTTTTTTATGCAAGCTTTAGCAGCTCTGCTTTTGGGAAAATACAAAAAAAAAAAAAGAAAGCTTCCTAGGTGCTAAATGGCTAAATGTTAGGAAACGTCTTAACGCTTCTGATCATCCCCTCACTCTTCTTTGCACTTTCTTTACTTTTACTCTATTTTATTCTAAGATGAACAGAATGTCACGCAGTTTAAGATGTAGCAACATGACAGATTTATACAGTGCCATAATAATGCTTTTCTGTTTTGTTCTAAATTATTTTTCAATTTTTTTAGTTGATTCCTAACACTGTATTGCCTCTTTGATCACAGCTTATATCTGAGTCGATGTTTTAGAAGACTTTCCACAGTAATGCCAACATCCTTCCAAAAATCTATTAACTATTTTAGAGCTCATGACTATGTGTGTTTAGTTAGGATTATTTTTATTCCCTACGTACACTACTCTGTATTCATTAACATTTGAATTTCCTCTGCTTCTTCATTGCCAGATCGCTCAGTTTTGTGAGATTCTTCTAAAGCTCTTAGAACAGTCAGGTTTTTATTTTAATACCATGACTATCTGGCATCATCTGCAGAAGCTGTGTTGTTACTTTTCAGTCTCTTCCAGATCATTGTTGCACACTGAACAGCACAATTGCTAGTAGAGATCTTTGAAGGAGGCTACTGAGAATCTTTCTGTCATTGTGAAAGTTAGTAATTTATTTCACCCCTTAATTCTAATCTTTTTAATTGTTTGTTAGTTCCCAAGGACCTTCTGTCTCTTTCCATACCAGGTTAGTTCACGGGATCCGCATGTGAGCAATTCAGACACAACTCTTGTCTTTGGTTTGTATTTTATAACTAACTGCTGCTGGCAGTCTGCTGGGTAATTCCTGGCTGTAGGAGGATGGAGGGAGATAGCAGGGACTGCTGAAGCAGACCTCACTGGGGTCTCACAGTGAAACGTTTGGTCACAGGTGAGGTGTGACTCTCCCATATTGGGTCTTTGAGGCTTAAGTCTTGTGTCTCTGGAATCAGAGGATTTTGGTATGCAGTTTGTAGTGTCAGGAAGGTCAACCACTGCCTTGGCTTAGTTTCTTTATTAGACTTCAAAATCACGCAAGTATTCTTCTGTTGACCTGATCTTTTTCAACTTGCTTATTGATACAATTGGGTCTATTAGACTAGAGAGGCAACTCTTTCCTGCATTCTTTCTTCCATGGTATCATGTTTAGTCATGTATACTAACTCTCTGTCTATTGTAGCCTCTGCTACTTTGCCCAGCGTGGGAGTAGACTGACTTGTCTGTAGCTTTCAGGATCATTATACTGTCTTTTCTTAAAGACTGGTGTTGCATTTGTCATCTTCTAGTCTTACAGCACTGACGTAGATTAAAGGATGGATTGCACAGCACGGCTAGTAGTTCATGAATTTTGTATTTGAACTATGGATTAGCATTGTCTGGGTTTGGCAACCTGTTACTCTTAATTTTTTGGTTTTATTTTTGTTTTAAAGCCATTTCTGTTTTCAGTTAAAGAGGAACGAGAGTGTATAAGCCTTTTACTGTACTTGATGTATGGATTTTCCATGGTAAAGATCACTTTATAATAGCGAATGTTGTCTTGCTTCTTCATTGGCTTTGCTAAATCTGGCTAGGTGTTGGGGTTTTTTCCATCATAGAACCTGGTGTTTCTTCTTAGTGGTATATGTTTTCTGAGCCCTGAACATGGTATCTTAATGTCCATGCTACTTGAAAATGTTTTGCCCTTCTTGACATAAATCTTTTTTTTCCCTTTTTTTTTTCCTCCCTTTTTGCTTGGTTTCCTAAATCAGTGGGGGTTATAAGCACATTCTCTGTCTATCAGTCTGTATCTTAATATTCTTTGAACCCAGTGGCTAATTTTAAACAAACTTGACAGACATCAAAGTGGTTAAATTTTTTCAAGTTTTATGAAAATTGGTGATTGGCAATAGGAGAGGGGGCCAAACTTAGAAAAAGACAAGAATTCAACTGGTTCAACAAATGTTGGTCCAACGTGTCAAACAGTTAGTGCGTGCACACTTTGGAGTAAGTATGTGCTATCTCTTGACTTGACTTGCATGTCAAAAATGTACATGTTGGATACGCAGGGAGAGAAATATAGAATATGGGGTATGGGAATGGGACATATAGAGTATGAAAAGAAACAGAAGGCGAAGTGGAAAGAATAATTAGGAGGAACTGTGAGGGAGGAGCCTAGGAATGTGGAACAGGGGAAGGACAATCCCTGATATTGCAGAAGAAAGTCAGGGAACCTGTGCTGGAACTGAGGTCATTCTTTTAGGACAGTGAGTGGTGAGGGTGCGAATCTGCAGGAATCCAGTCTTCCTGAGTTCAGCTGCTCAAGAACTTAAGCAAACCATTTCTTTTCCTGACAATAATGAGTAATCTTATGAGAATAGCAAGTTTAAATACATTGTGGTCATTTGCATAATGGCTTTTCGATAATATCATCAGCTGAATCCTTTGCCTTGTAGTAATTGAAGTGTTGGTTCTTGTACTGCTACTATTATCAAATGTATAGAGGAACTCCAGATCCTGTGTCCTCACAGAGGATTATCTGGTGAATGGTTTGTCTAAATGATACCCACTTGTTGGGCTTTGTGGAGAAAACTATGAGCCTGAGCAATGGGAACTGAAATTCCTACCTTGTTTTCCTAAGGATGTAGGTTTAAGGGGATCTACAATATAAATGCGAATGATAAAACCTAGAATTACCTGTAGAGCTATATTATCAGTACTTGAGAGCTGCATCTAGTACTGTTGGAAAGTTGTTTCACTTTGATTCAGCATATATGGATTATTTTTTTTTAAGTCAGTAGCAGAGTTTAATTCTCCTTTGCCCCATGTTTTCACACATTAAAGTTACATTTGAAGATAAAAAACGGGAGAACTTTGAACGTGGCAATCTAGAACTTGAAAAACGAAGGCAGGCTCTCCTGGAACAGCAACGCAAAGAACAAGAACGTCTAGCACAGCTGGAACGGGCAGAGCAGGAAAGGAAAGAACGTGAGCGGCAGGAGCAAGAACGTAAGAGACAACTGGAGCTAGAGAAACAGTTGGAAAAACAACGGGAATTGGAACGGCAGAGAGAAGAGGAAAGGAGGAAAGAAATAGAAAGAAGAGAGGTAACCAACTGGATAAAAGGAAGGTGGTTATGTCACTGACAGCTGTGTTTGATTAGAACAAAATGTAATGTGTACATTAAAGTTTTTGCCAGCATTTTTAGTAAGCAAACATTTAAAGAATGAACTTAAATTTCTGGGTTTTTGAAGGTAAGGAAAGAGTCGGCTACCTCTTCCTTTACTTTTCATGTGAAATGAATGGATGAGACATTTAGATCTAGGAAAATGTGCTCCTAACCTCTGACTTCTTTAAAAATAATAATAATTAATAATAATAATTATTAAAAATAATAATAATTATTAATAATAATTATTAAAAATAATTATTATTATTTTCTTTGACATAAAGAGATGCTTGAATGAACAAAGAAAAACTCATGGGCATTGGTGGCATTCATGATTTTCCTGTGATGAGTTAATTTGTTAAAGAAAACACATACTGGTTAACTTAAAAAGCTATTATTTTCTCACATTGCCAAATCATGATGAATTCAGTGCAGTAGCATTTTATTCTTTGCAAAGCTGCAGAATGTCTGATGTTGGAGGTCGGAAAGAGATTTGATGCTATCCCGGAGAGTTCTTGAAGTCTTAATATGAAACAACTTGTTAAATCAGAAAATTGGATCTTGGGAAACTGATTAAAATGGAGTGATATTCTGTTTAGTCACCTATCTGCTATACAGTGAAGCCCCATTTCACCAGTGCTTTCAAGTGAGCATTTAAACAATTGAGCAATTTGTGTGCTTAAATAGAGGCACATTTTTAGTCCGCAGTTTAGCAGTGTGCTTATATTAATGTTTTAATTGCATGTTAGAATATGAATATCAGCAACTAGAATAGTTTCTCAAAATAGATCTTTCATATCTTTTTTAATTTATTTTTTTTAATGCTATAGGCTGCAAAACGGGAACTTGAGAGGCAACGGCAACTTGAGTGGGAGCGTAATCGTCGGCAAGAACTACTAAATCAAAGAAACAAAGAACAAGAGGACATAGTTGTTCTGAAGGCAAAGAAGAAGACCTTAGAATTTGAGCTGGAAGCTCTAGTAAGTGATAGCTTTGCAGATAAAACACACAAGCACAGTAGTGACTGTGATATGGCCATGTTTATTTTCTATAATTTCAACTTTTAAATTTGGAATAAAAGTACTTTCTAGATCCTGACTTGCATGACAAACCATTCTGGTAAAAAAGAGAAATACTGTTCTTTTTTTTTTTTTTTTTTTTTCCTAAAGAATGATAAAAAAAATCAGTTGGAGGGAAAGCTTCAGGATATCAGATGTCGGCTGTCTACCCAAAGACAAGAAATTGAAAGTACAAATAAATCTAGAGAACTGAGAATTGCAGAAATCACCCATTTGCAACAGCAGCTACAGGTGAGAAAACATTCTCTAATTTTGTTCTTAGCCTTGCATTTTGACCTCCTCAACTGCATCAATATCCTAAGCAAACTTGCCACAATATATGATGTGTTGTTTCTTGTACATAAGGAATTGTTGTAGGTAATTTGTCATTCTTTTAAATGAATGTTCTTCAGACATGTCTAGGAATTGCTTCCTACACTTGAAGGTGTGTCTGTGATTATCACGTCATTCTCATGGAATCCTGTTGTGAGGAGTAGTAAATAGTTTGGCTGAAGATATTAAAGGGTTTGGGGGGATGAGGAGAATGAAATTTTACAGCATGTATTTTTGTTGGCAGTGATTGCTGTTTGTGTGCTGAAAGAAAGAATTGACTTCAGTGAAGTGGCTTGTTGATGATGCTTTTTTTTTAAATGATAAAATAATGAACTTTCAAAATTGAAGTTACCAGTTAGACCAGTTAGTTCTTGGTCTAACCCTGGCATTCGTCTTTCCTACTTCTCTATCTAAAATTCTGGGTAAAATTAAAGATGGAATTGAGTAGATGTCTGCTTTTAGTGAAGGAGTATTCTTTGCAGTTTGTAAAGGTTTCTAGATGAGTTGTAGTATCTGATTTAGGGATTTTTGTCTTTGTTAAATATTTTGTATTGCTTGAAATTAATTCTTGACCAGTAATGGGGGCTCTCAGTGCTCTTCTACCACTACAAAGAGAATCCCACACTTATGTTATGAGGGCTTAGGTGTAAAACCTGTCTTAAAACCTAATCCTACTGTTCCATTTCAACTTTCTAAGCATAATTAATATAGTACATTCGTCTGAACAAAACCAGAACTTGAAAGTTCAGGTTTTTTGTTTTATGTATGAGTATTTTTTTGACTTTTTTTTTTCTTCTATCTTAAAACATTTTATGTTTCTGTTGAAGTTTTTTGTACACCATTACACCTTCCACAAGATATCTTTCTTTTGGCAGCAGCTTGTTATGAAGGGTATAATTTAGGGATCATTCTTGCACAGTCTTTGTGTCCACTTGATGCAAACAAGAAATGCTACTAAGGGACGCTTGTGACATAAACAACTGCCATCATTAGGCTTGAAACCACTCTTCTCTCTTTAATGAAATGCTCCTGTATTGGCAACTGAAAATGAAGTCAAACAGCATTGAATCAAGTGTAGGAAATTGTTACACTTCGCAGTACTGACTCAAAGAGACAAAAAACTGACTATGCTTGATAAAAATGCATGAAAAAGCCCCCATTTACCTGAATAAGTTAAAGACTACTGATCTTATGTGCACAGCCAATCTCCCTGTAAAAGCAACAACCACCTGAATTTCCCTCTAACACTTCTGTTCCAAAAGCTTTCCATAGAAATGGTCTAAGGTACTGTAACTCACTTCAGAAGAAGCTAAGCAGCTACATAGCCATTGATAGATAAATGCTATTTCAACAAATTGAATGGAATTCATATCCTACTTTCATATGTCATTTCTGTTGGTAATTTTTGTTCAGTTAGCTTCTGCAGAAAAGGTAAAGTATCTCTTTGCTTTTGTCATAATATAACAAATTAAGAAGGAAAAAATATGTTACAGTAAAGAGCTGTAAGTCATTTATCATAGAATCATAGAATCATTAAGGTTGGAAGAGACCTCTAAGATCATCGAGTCCAACTGCCAACCCAACACCACCATGCCCACTAAACCATGTCCCTAAGCGCCTCATCTACCCGTCTTTTAAATACTTCCAGGGATGGGGACTCAACCACTTCCCTGGGCAGCCTGTTCCAATGTTCAACCACTCTTTCAGTAAAGAAATTTTTCCTCACGTCCAATCTAAACCTCCCCTGGCGCAACTTGAGGCCATTTCCTCTCGTCCTATCGCTGGTTACTTGGGGGAAGAGACCGACACCCACCTCGCTACAACCTCCTTTCAGGTAGTTGTAGAGCATGATGAGGTCTCCCCTCAGCCTCCTTTTCTCCAGGCTAAAAACACCAGTTCCCTCAGCTGCTCCTCATAAGACTTGTTCTCCAGACCCCTCACCAGCTTTGTTGCCCTTCTCTGGACACGCTCCAGCACCTCAGTGTCCTTCTTGTAGTGAGGGGCCCAAAACTGAACACAGTATTTGAGGTGTGGCCTCCCCAGTGCCGAGTACAGGGGCACGATCACTTCCCTAGTCCTGCTGGCCACACTGTTTCTGATACAGGCCAGGATGCCATTGGCCTTCTTGGCCCCCTGGGCACACTGCCGGCTCATGTTCAGCCAGCTGTCGACCAGCACCCCCAGGTCCTTTTTTGCCGGGCAGCTTTCCAGCCACTCTTCCCCAAGCCTGTAGCGTTGCATGGGGTTGTTGTGGCCGAAGTGCAGGACCCGGCACTTGGCCTTGTTGAATCTCATACAACTGGCCTTGGCCCATCGATCCAGCCTGCCCAGGTCCCTCTGCAGAGCCTTCCTACCCTCCAGCAGATCAACACTCCCGCCCAACTTGGTGTCGTCTGCAAACTTGCTGAGGGTGCACTCGATCCCCTCACCCAGATCATTGATAAAGATATTGAACAAGATCAGCCCCAAAACTGAGCCCTGGGGAACACTGCTCGTGACTGGCCGCCAACTGGATTTAACTTTATTTATGTTATAGTAAAGACCAATGTGCTACAGTTGTCATAGAGTCCCATTATAACAGACATCGTAAAAAACCGTCAGAAAATACCATTATTATCAAGAACTTGGAATGAGCTTCCATAGCTGGGTATAGTAAATGGAAGGCGCAGAGGGAAGAAAAAAATGTGAAACCAACACTATTGGGAAACAAGTAATGAGAATGATAATCTGTCTACAAGTAGATGTGGTTAAGTAGCTCATTTAAAAGTACTAGATAAAGAAGGGGCAGTGTTCTCTGTAGACTCATTAACAATTTTTTGAGTTTTTAATCATATCCTTGGCTGATCGTAGATGTTCTTTTTTCTTACCTACAGCTTTGCAGTTAAAACTGCATCAGTTTTAACTACATCACCATGAAAAGAAAAGTTAAGGAGGGCAGAGGGATTCTTCATCTTCCTAACATTTAGTTTGTACCACTTATTACCCCATCACAATGGTAGAAAAGCAGATAGCTTTTTTTTTTGTCTCCAGCATTTTCACACCACTGAAATTTTATTGAAACATCTGGTGAAGTACAGTGAATTTTGCACAGTTGTCTACTCTTGTTTTGGAATCACTACTATATTTGTAGTGATTTTTAACCGTCTCTGGTCATTGTAATTGGTACTAGATGGTATGTATCCAGCAGCTTAGTTAATACTTACTCACTTTCTAAATTGCTTCCTTCACAATGACTGTAAGAGCACTTCTGTAATGAAAATCACACTTGCCTTTCTTGATGGTTATTTTGTTGGATTTTTGGTTTTGAGGTGGGTTTTTTTGGGGGGTTGACAGCAATAGCTGTGACTTTGTGGTATTATCTTCTCTCAGGTGATCATTGATCTCGACCACTAATATTTCAGTTAGTGTCGCTTGAGGGGTTTATCACAATTGTGATCCCAGAAAGAAGTGTCACTACTTAGTAGAAAAGGCCAAATTTTATCTGGGAGAACCTAAAAGAGTGGATAGCTTTTTCCTGAAAAAAAGATGAGTTTCTCAAATATCCTGTAGATTTTACTATCTAATTTGTAGAGGAAAGACTAAAGCAGTAAGTGGCATTTTTAAAAGGGGATTTTGATCCTCTAAACTCTCCAATAGATTAAAAAGTCAATGTTGTCGGTTACCTTTGTAGGATGATATATCTTCACCTGGAAATATTTTAGTTTAATCTGACACTTGCTATGGAAAGATGAGTTAATTCAAAGGAGTAATTATTCTTCAACCTATTAATTAGTTTCAAGATGCAGTTTGATTAAACTTGTGGAAGAAACGGTATAACAAATAATCCTGGGTGGTGAAAATTTGTGCTAGTTATATGAATCCGTGATATCTGGTAGAGTGGTATTTCCAGGGACGTTCAGAAGGATCCCGCCTTCCAAACACCGTAACTGTATGTGTTTGAATCATGTTTATACTGTCTGCAGGGCTTCTGCTAGTTACCTGCAGGGATTATTTGCCTCCTTGATGAACAGTTTGGCTTTCAAGTGATTTGGCTTTCCTCTGAAGCCCTGGAATCAAGCTGTGTGGCAAAGACTTAAGTTGTGTAATGGTATCTCAGTTTCTCATACGCCCTCTTGCTCAGGGCGTAGGATCAGAAGAGAACTTTCTCTCATTAGATTGACAGGAACTGGTTTTTGATTGCTTCGTTTGCCTTCTACTGCTATATGGGACATAATTCAATTCTTGGAAATTTCTTGTTGCATGAAACTTCAATGTTAGTGATGCCATTAATTTCTTTCATCTGTTTCTTCTGTACAACTGAAGGATGTGGAAGAGCATGTTGTGGATGCTCTTGGAATAGATGCTTATTACATGGTTGTCTGTGATTTCAGGAAACAGAACTTGACCCTCATGATCCCTTGGCATTCTCTGTCCTTAAATACTCTCCAAACTATTGTGTGTATTAAGAATGAGTATTCTGGAGTTTAGAAGTATTCTGGCCTTTAAAAATAAACAATAAACATTAAAAATAAACATTCCATGCTGAAATATTGTCCTATGTTACCTTTTTGTGCTTGAAGAATGATAATTTTTCTGTAAATCCTGTTTCATTTTGACATGCATTTTGCTATTTGGTTTATCTAAATGGTTCTTGAATTGGGATGATACAATTTTGATATCCTTGTGTCTTGAAAGGTGATTTCTTTTCCTCTTTCTCTTGAGGTTTATCCATCAATACATTTAATCTACTAGATGCCATCTTTCTTGGATTATACTACTTGAAAACTTCATTTCCATGATGCCTGTGTGCTGTACTAATTTAATAATACTGTTTAAATTTTTCATCCCAAACGATGGCATGGGGCATGCAGGTATTGGGGTGGGAGGGTGTGGTGGAAGGGAAAGTGTGAACACAAAGGACAGTGTTTTGCATGTAGTTTAAGAACACGGTAATGGTGGTTGTTGGGAAGGAGGCAGGCCCGCTCAGGCAGATGATTTGGAAAATGCTGCGTTATATATTACTGTTTCTCATTTGGTTCTAGGTAGGGAATAATAGTCCCATGACAGGAGTATCTGGCCTTCGTGGTATCTTTGAAGGGCTGAAAAAGATCTGCTGATGCCATAGGCAATGCAGCTGAACAGTGAGGGTCACGTGTAACTCCTAACAGTCAAATGCATAGTTTATCTTAATCTTGATACTTTGTGAAATTATAAAGTCCTTGACTCTGCTGTGCTATCTAAGTATGTTTTTTGGAACATAAAGAGATTACAGTAGTCTGTAGTCGTTGCATAATCATAAGATCTGAGCTGTACACTGCAGAGGCACGATCAAAGACTGCCATGAGTAAAGTGGGACAACTATGAAGTCATGTCAGTGCAGTCAACCTTGTGTTCTTGTAATAAAAACTAAAAACTTTTTATAGGACTCACTCTGGTATTAAGCAATTAGGTGACATTTATTCTTAGGATCATATTATGTCATTTGCAATCCTTCATGACAAATTGAAATTGTAAGATGATTGATTCCTCAAAAGCCCTCAATTCAGGACAATTGCTGAAATAAATTACTCGGTTCGTCTGAAAGATGGGATGTTGACACTCAGGCAGCTTTTATAAAATAAGCTGTTTCACATCATGCTTCTATAATATGTTTTGACAACTTGAAGTTGGAGGTCAAGGCTTCTGAAAGGTGTATGAAGTAGCACTTCATCCTCCAGAGGGAGCAAGAATTATATATGAGAGAGAGAGAGAGATGATCCACCGAAGGTGGAATTTCTCATCTGCAGGGTCTCTGTAATATATCGGTGTACAATCTTACATGTGTTGAAATCGAGAGAGATCATAATCCTCTTTCAAGAGTGCTAAATTGAGAGATCTAGGACTCAAGTATTCCCATCTAACAGAGCTTGTGTGGCATAGCTTTTGGCCGTAACATATTCCTTTAAAGTGAAAGCCTTTATTTTCTCTTCTTTAAATAAACTGTAAATATTTGTCTTTCTATTCCTGATCAAAGTTAATATTCATTTATTAAAATGAGAAATAAATGGTTAGTAAGTGCTTGTTTTAACATTTCCTGAAATCTATCCTTGTCGTCTTGACCTGAATTTCAAGTAATTCTAAGCCAAGTTACGTATTCAATGAGAATCAATTCTCAAGTAATATGCTTAAATTTGATAACGCTCACTTTTTTGTATTGGCAGAGAACGATGTCTGAGTGGTAGCACCACACAGATAGTGGTTGGATAATAGCATAACACATAATTTAGTGAGAGGAAAAAGTAAAGTCATTTCAGAAGAAACGAAAATGAGAGGTCTTATGGCTAAGGTCATCCTTCACTCACCTTTTTGTCTTGTTTCTCTTCTTGTTTTCTCTATCCTCGTTGTCCTCTATTCAGGAATCTCAGCAGATGCTTGGAAGGTTGATTCCAGAAAAGCAATTGCTTAATGACCAGCTAAAGCAAGTTCAGCAGAACAGTTTGCACAGTAAGTGTATTTTTGTACATGTCTAAGTTTGTATAGGACATGATGCTGCATTGCACAGGTGTACTCTGTAATTTCTTTTTTTGTGTTGCAAGATGCATGTTGAAAAATGTTGCTTTCTATCACCTAAAATTCTCTGTGTAAGAAAATACTTATTTGACAATATGTTTAAAAACAGGAGATTCTCTTCTTACTATCAAAAGAGCCTTAGAAGCCAAGGAACTAGCACGTCAACAGCTTCGAGACCAGCTAGATGAAGTAGAAAAAGAAACTAGATCTAAACTTCAGGAAATTGATATTTTCAATAATCAACTGAAGGTAATCCTAGACTTTTTAACCCTTTCTTCTAAATGTTCAGTTAATTATTTTCTATCTTGATTATGGAATAAAATATTGAACTAGAATGATTGATTTAGAATGTCAGTTTTGGGAACGTTCTCAAAACTTTTTTTTTTTTTAAAGAAAATACTAGTTAGCATCCAAACTCAGAGTTTGAATCAACTTAATCTGCAGAATCTATTTCAGAGTAAATTTGAGCTCTGATTCCAGATCCATGATTGCAAATATGAAATTGCCAGTTTCTGCCCTTTTGCATCAAAGAAGTGCAAGACTGTAGTACGTCAGCAAATCTGCTGGAATCAGTACTTCAAATTGAAATCTTTAACAAAGAGACTTGATTTTCTGCTGACACGCAGAATTTTTATCTGCTGTTCGTAAGCTCATACTTGTTCCTGAATGTAGTTGTCTGTTGTTTGTGGTTTCATGCTTTATTGATCAGTCTTTTGTTAAAACTGTGTGATTTTTGTTTATTTTTGCACAAAAAAATTACAGAAATTGCCGAAGTCAGTAGAGGAAGTGTTATTCAGAAAGAAGTTATAAATCAGTCTTTATTTACAAACTTTTACTAGCATTCATTTTTTCATAAAATATCCTAATGATAACGTACTCTATGTGCTAGTTCAACTGATGGTTTCTCCTAAAAGCTGACTAGAAAAATACTCAATTTCCTGCAAGGTATAATAAATTGTGCTACAAGTACTTAGAAGGAAAACCACTATGTGATAGATACGTTAATGTTTCTGTAGTTGTTTTGAAATTAGATCAATTATGATTACATCATATGCTTTAGGATGGAAGGCGTGTTTGAAGTTAAGCAACAAATAGCTTGTTTTAATATTAAAGTTAATAATAATAATAATAATAATAGGAAAAATTAAAAGCTGTAGACCATACCACTACCTGTTTCAATGCCAATTCAAAGATGACTCTCACGATCTTAGGCAGGGAGGTAGAAAGGGGAGAATCTCTGCAGAATCATGAGACACAGAAAACAAACAAAATATTTGCAATTTATTTTAAAAGAAAACAGAATGGTTTACCTCACTTTTTTTTATATATATATGCTTTTTGGACACACCTTAAAATGTGCTTTTTGGGTGATTTTTTTTTTTTTTTTTAAAGGAGTCCTTTTGAAGTGTTTTGCAGATAAATATGACCAAAGGATATTAATTCTAAAATTAGTGTCAGCATTCGGTTTGATCATAAATTACCTAAACAGCTTATAAATGGGCAGGGGAGTGAATAATCTTAGTACTGTGACAGTAGCAAAAATAAAACAACAACCCCAAAACAAACAAACAAACTTCAATATTTTAAATACTGAAGGGCTTGACTTAACAAATAACAAGCTAATGATAATTAAAAATTGAAAATGCACATTAAACAAAGACATCGATTTATCAGAATGTCTGCCATCTATCAAAGAATGCCTTGTCTAATTGTAAACTATTTTGCGGTTTAATGGGAAAATTGATCTCTGTGTTCAAATCTTAGTATTTAGAGTTATCGCTTTAAATGCTGAAAATTAGTTATGTAGACAGTTCCTTGGGAAGACTTGAGCAAGCTTTCTCTGGCTTGAAGATATTGTATTCTTCATTTCATAATGCGTAGAAGCAGTGCTTAATAGGAAGACCACTTTTTGATGCTGTACGTCGGTATTTTTGCCTTGCTGCAGCTTTCTTTGCTTGCTTGGAAGAGATGAGTTTAAGAGGGGAGAACAAGGCAGTGGGGCAGTTGTACTGTTGAAAGTGAGAGGTGGGAGCTTAATTCAGAGAGAGTTGTATCTTCTCCCTTTTGTAGTTTCACTAGATTTGCAAGATGTGTTTTTGGGGGCCTGAATGATTTTATTACTAGATTTAAATATCTACAAAGGCATATATACTTTTTTGTGGACTCAGCATGGAATGGCTGTAGTACTCCCATTGCCAGAGAAACCTCTTAGAAGATGCTGTGTGTGCAGCAGTGATTTAATGGCTGTGGTTCTGTGGAGAGAGCTCTCAGAATGCCTTGCATGTGAGACTTTATGCAGAAGGCTAGTGAAAGCTTTCTTGAGACTCAGTTTTATTAGGGTTTGTGTGAAGTGGAAGTTCTGTTCTTAAACCAAGGCAGAACACATCTATCTCTTAGGTAATAATATTGCTCAAAACAAAGTAGTCTAGGAACGTGCATGATTCTCAGATACTTTTACCTAAACAATCAAAAATCTATGACAACTTTTAGGAACTGCCACTGGAAAGATGACTGTTACATTTGAAATAGGTAGAAAATGGCTTATAAATAATTGCCAAATTAATAGCTTCCCCAATTAACAGAAGAACTTTTTGTTTACTTATTAGTAGCTGGGTGCATAAATACAGCAGGCTCATTTGGTGCTACAGTACCTTGCAATTTGTATAATTATCAGTCAACTGTATAATGCTCACATTTAAATATAAAACCTTTTCAAATAATGTATCAAAAAATCCACCACAACCGAGCTTTAAATATAATAAAGGCTTATTATCTTGTAAAGGAAGGGAAAATATGTGAAGATGGGAAATACAGAATGTTTATTTTTAAAATGTATTTTTATTAAATAAATAAATTAAAAACTCCGTTTTTAATAAAGGCTGTTTCTAAATTATCTTGTAGGTTAAAACTGATAGACTTCTTTTATGATAACCTGCTCTTACTTTGTGCTTCAGTGTGCTAACTGAGAGATGCATGTTTGATGGGGTGGCTGTTAGGACGGCAGCACCATAATTGACACTGTCTTGTGCAGCTTTTGTTCTCTGACGAGTGATGGAGAGGCGCTGGTGCTTGCCTTGTCTTCTGTAATATAGCTAGCTTCTGGACGAGAAGCAGAATGATGTGGTACTGTTTGCAAACTCCCAGGAAAAAAAATGCATATCTAAATACTCTTTACGTATATACCATCTTACAACATTTTGCACTTATTTCCTACAGGGAGAGGGAATAATACATGTCTTTACTTAGTCAAAATGCTTAATTTAATAGAAAACAGAACCAAAATTGTAAATATGTAAGCTACTGCTCTCTGAGTACAAAGTATATGCCAAACTAGTTTTGATGAAATGCTTAAGAGACAGTGAAGTTGACAACAACATTAAATTATAATCTTTTGTCATCATTGTGGAGGTTTATTCCTTATTGGCTATGAATATTGGTTGCGTTATCTCCCATGTGAATATATCCTGAAGTGTTGCAAAACTCCATTTCTGATTCATTCTCTTGAAATAGGCTACGCTTGATCTACTGATAGCGAATACAGAAATATGCCGCCATAGTACAAGATAAAATGAACGATTTAACTAGTATCTAATGTGCCTTTTCATTGATGAGACCATAAGGTTTACCTAATGTTCCAATATATTTTAGGTTACGGGTCAACTTGTTAACATGATAGTAGTATACAGTGGATTGCACTGCATTTGCCTCCATATTATAGTTTTTATGTTCCGCAGTAAGTGAATACTTAAAACAAGTGTTAAATTACCTCAGCTTTGCTTTGTGTCTTAATAGCATATATGAGTGACTAGGGAGATAAATGAAACATTTTTTTCTACTGGATCTTTTGTCTTCCCTCCAAAACAACTGATTTAAATTTCTTCTGATTAGTTCTTTGGAGCTCAAGTACTTCAGTTACTTTTGTTTCAAGTTAACATCTTAAGAGTTGGAAGTGTTCGTAGAATTTGGTTCCTTTTCAAAGACTTTCTGGAGTATAAAATGTTATTAATATTTCAAAGCAAGTAGTTTCAAGTACCTTCACTGAATATCTTTCAACCATGTAGAACCACATGGTTTCAGGAAACTGTTAGTACTTGTTTGGCAGAGAAATAGGTACCTTAGCCTGCAGCTGATCAGATGTCCTTTTAAATCAGATTTGAGGCATTTTATTAGAGAAGATAATAGTCTTGTGGGTTGTACTGTATTTGACTATAGAGTGAGTGACTGAGTTGGTAACAAGGCTGTAAGTTGGTCCACTTTTTTGTGTCCTGAATTATGTTTGAGGGAGTCTGACTTCCATTATTCTTTAAAAATCTTAGCCTAGAAATCTAATAATTAAAATTGATACAGTTATTAGTAAAAATGTAACTATGCATTTGTTTATTTTTCTCTACTTTATAAAGTAATTCTGTGGAACAGAAGGCTTTATATTAGGTTTCCTGTTTGTATATGTATAGTCCTCCCATAATTTACCTTTACAAATTCTTTCTCCATTCAGTGTGAATCTACATTTAAATTTCACGAAGGTCAGTCATAAAGCAATTAAAATAATTCTTAATGTGGTTCTTGTCTCCAAAGACCAAATAATCGTTTTGTATAGCATAGAAGAATCAAGTATTTAGAGCTTATCTGTGTTACTGCACAGGAGAAGACAACTAAATTAGTGTTTCTGAAATACATTAGTCTTGCTGAGAAGCTATTCTCAGTGCCTGGAAAAAGTGGTGAACAAGTAGAATCAAGTTCTTAAAAATGTTTTACATTTTGTGTCATGTTCCAGTTGTTGTCAGTCCCTGTCTAGTCAGTGTGCACTGGACAAGTCTTGCATATGAATGCCTGTTTACATTTGAGCATTTCTTTCTTCCAGTCAGTGGCAATGGAAGATGCAATGCTGCAGTGCCTGGCAGTTCTCCTGGGCTGCGTCAACTACTTAGACTCCTTTCTAAAGGTCTCCATGCCATACTCAGGCAGTACACAACTATCTCAATCTGAGTGATGAACCTCCTCCAGTTATGTGCTTCACTTTACCATAAACAGATGAGTGTGCAGTGTTTAACTAAGTTAGTATTTAATAAGAGGTGCTAGCCCTAAAACATAACCAAAGACAAGAGTTTATAATTTGATTCTTTATCTAATCCTTACTGCCTAGATGAGGAGTGTGCCTTGAATTGCAACCTGGGCAGGGTGCTAGTTAGTTATTTTTGTCTTTTGCTTATCTGAAACTTCAAGATTTTAAGTTAATTGCCTGTTTTGGTCATGATGTTCAGAATTTTTAAAAAGAAAACACTTTTATGTTAAGTATTCCTACACAGCACTGTAATTCGTGATTCCAGGTATGAGAGAGATGGCAATACATCCCCTTTATCAAATCCCCCATAGCTATAATATGGGGTGAAAGGAGGAACCGTCTCTGTCAAGGACAAAGCAGGAGCTTTGGGAGCTGGGGACTGGGGTAGGAGAGTATTGCTGTGGGAAAGCCTCAGTGAGCACAGAACTGTAGGGTTCCTTCCTCTGGGATCAAATGCTCTGGTTTGTCTCAAGGGGAGAAGATCTGATGGAAACATTGTATTGTAATCCCTGAAGTGTCCTAAGTTCTATTGTCTTTCTGTCTAAAGGCAAAATTTGGGCTTAAACAACTACGTTTCTAACATTAAGGTTTTCATAGCAATACGACTTGTCTGTATAGAGTGAATATTACTCTGCTGTATGAAACTCATATTTTAATTCATATTCAATATTATGTGGGTACCTAAATGTGGCTATTGTAACATCTCAAAATTATACTTGTTAGTCTGTTTGTGAATTAAGTGGAAAGGTAACAATTTCTCTCTGCTTCTAAGGTAAGACATGCTTTGTCCTGCACACCAGAAACAAGCAAAGCATTGTTATGTCTTTGGAGTTACAATATACGATTTGTAAATGTACAGCTTTTCAGTTGCTTGTGTCTGTAAAAGATGAGTGTAGGACTGTGCTGAATATTCAGCTGGCAAACGTTTCATTCCGTTGACTGTTGAAGTGTTACTATAATTTTGTTCAACTGGTGTCCTATAACACTGTGGGAGATGCTGATTCTTTCTCCCCATCCTCCTGCTGGTACTTGGCAAAGCAACAGAGAATCTATCTGTTGCATGAGATACCGATCAAATCTTTATTTCCTCCTAGCTAATGCAAAGAAGGATATATATTGCATTTTTTTATCTCCAAAAATTTTCCATCCAGTGCTAGGAGTATAAGCTAGGTTAGATTTTCTTAACTGTTACAGGTATGTCACAGAAAAATCTCTTCACAAAATACTGCACCAGCACATTGGCTTAGCTGGGAGAGAATAATGTGTTAAAATGTCTATGGAAACCTTAAATATTTATTAAAATGTCCCTTGAGATCCTAACTTAGCTGAGCATATAGATAAAATGACAAAATAAGCAAACAAAATAATTTAATTATTTGGACCAGAGTTGGCAGCAGTGCTTAACTGTTGTGATGCAGCAGTTAATGGTCCTACTATATGTACTCGGTATGAGAAACCACTTTCTCCAGACAGACATGGAGGCATGGCTCATAGCTACAACTTCCCCAGTTTTCTGTTTGGCAGTAAAAGTGGCATATATCATTTGTTTAGTGGCGAGATAAACTTACATGTCTAAACTATAATTAAAATACAAAGTTTGGGCTAGACATCGAGTGGAAGTAAATAGTGTTTGGTGCACAGATATCTTGCAAGCTATAACTTGTTTTTATGCATTTGAGTTCAGGAAGTTTTTCTGAAGGGGGGGAAATACCAATATTCTGAATTAGAGGTAGATTTTTCCTGATTCTGCATATAAAGATGAACTGAATCATTCTTTCTAGTTTACAAATTTCTTGTTAAAAAGTAAACTAAGCTCAGATGTTTGCATCTGGGTTGTCTCACTTAAAGCTTTTGAGATTTATTGGGGTTTTTTGTTCAACTATGATAGCATTCATACTCTTCAAGAATTTTAGTTCCTCTTTCTTTGTCTAGTGATTATTTCTATGTAACTGCTCAAACACCGAAGTTTGGGATAAAGATGCAAGGGGGAAGAAAAAACAAACCTGGAAAGCACTGTTGTCTAAATAGCTTAAAATTTTGCAAGTAACAACAGGTTATCTTCAGTGTTGCCTTATTAGAAATGCATGACTATCCCAGATTTCTCTGTTCAGTAGCAAGAGGAGGTCTCGTCGGCCAGGACTCATAATCTTGAGCTTCTTGGCATACAAAGTTAAGTGACAGGAGGGCACCTGAATGTGAAGGAAAGCTAGAGCAAGTAGAACAACAAAGGATTTCTAAATAGAAGCCTGTGCTAAAGCTGAACTAAACATAGGAGTCAGAAACCTGTGCTTTGGATAGCAGTCTCTTTACCCAGAAAAGAGAAACAGCTTGTTAAAAATCATGAATGCTAGTCAAGATATTTGATATTTCACATAAGTAGTACTTTGAGCTTCAAGAGCTTTGTAGATACTTACTTCTATGGATTTCTGCAATCTACAAAAATTCCTAATACTGTTGGCCAGGTGGAAAACTGCTTTCAGCTGTGCCATTTTCTAATCTGTGTCCTTTCAGATGAATGCTTGTAAATCACTCTACTGCTAATGTTCTTATGGTTGTATATTTGTCCTTTGCACTTGTACATATTTTTTGATACAAATAAGGGTTCAGGTGATCATGTAAAGAAGATGGGGACTGTGATGCCCCCAGATAAGTTAATTTGAAACAAGGGTCAAATCCTTTGCACCTCAATATGTTACAAGTGTAACAACATTAAAGAAGCTGAATTAATAACATGCAGTTATTGAAAATGACTGTTCACTCTAGTTAGCACTTCAGAAACTTATAGTCTGGTCAGAGGCTACCTCTAGCTCCAGGTGCAGTTGACTATCTGTGTGTTCACTGCAATCTCCCGATCCCTTTATTTTCTTACTGTTCTTTATGGGCCAACTACTAAAACCCCATTATGTTCAATATTGCTAATATATTTCCTTTTTAGTAGCCCTTTTTCTTAGTCCACAATAAGGCTATGCATGAATGTTTATAATCATGGGCATTCAGGGTTTAAAAATTTTCCCAAAGGCAATATCCTGCCTGAATAATTCTGGTGATTTTGCAAGAGTAGTTTATTTTACTTTCTGTAATATCCATTCTAGATCCTAACTATCTACTAAGCTTTAATGTGACTATGGAAAATAATGATGATCATAAAATATGGTATTGCCCAAATTATCTCTGTATTTCAGTGAGTTTCATGGCCTTAGCAGAGTTTTAATTAAAACTTGTATAGGAACTGATTATCTCTTTAACGATGTCAAATTCAGTTTTCATTGAATTTAAAATTGAGGATCATTAATGAAATGAGACTGAGATGTATGACATGCAGTCCATCTTAACTTTGTTTAAACTTTCATCCATATATCAGAAGTGTTTTTAATACCTTGCAAAGGTCATGTGCTACTCTTCTTTGTGATGTAGTTACTTTGACATCTTGAAATTTGATACTGCACAGTGTGCAGTCGTTCAGCGCTAATGCACTTATTACTTTAAAATTTTTAGACACAGTGCAAGTACAGTCTGTAAATAAACAAGTATTAACTTTCAGCTTTTATGAAACTATAGCTAAGAAGTTACTAATAATGCTGTGAAATTAACTTACTGAAACTTTTCCCATTTTGGCCCTTTGAATCACTTGATATTTAGTTGTTTGGTTTTTTGGTTTTTTTTTTTCTCTTTTACTCTTAAGCAATTTTCTACATTTCGGTCAGTGCATGAGGATAGTTACAGAAAGTCTTCATCTGGCTAATTTGTAGATTGTGAATTTCTGAAAAACTATCCAAATACTTTCAAGATAAACTGTTTCAATCCCTGAATGAATTAAGATAAAGCTTTTAAGGATACAAGAACTAAACACACCTGCGTGATGTAAGTCATAACATATTTCATTAGACATTATTAAGATACAGATTTAGAAAAAATTTCCTGCTACACACTTTTTCTGCATATTTTTGTCTGCACTATATTTTCATTAAAACATACCAATTTTTTAAAGTGAACTATTTTCAATGAAAAATTTCGGTTGTCCTAGGTAAAGTTATCCTTTTTTTCCTTGTAATTCTGCGGAGTTCAGATGCAAAATTTTAAGTTACGCAAAGAGATTCAAGATAAAATTTGTGTTTGTATTAATAGGTGTTAATGCAGAAAACAAATCTTGATGAAAAGATGATGGTTTTATTATTCTTTATATTCTAAATGTTTCAGGCAATGTCTTTCCAGTTAATTAAAGGAAAACTGACTTGTATATGGATGAATACTCTCTGTGCCACGATTCATCCCAAAGACATTGCTTAAGGAATTCAATCTCCTGACTATAAAACAATCCTGAAGATTCTTTAGTAAATCACCATTAATTTCAAAGTAAAACCGATTAACTGAAACAGTTGCTACTACGAGCAGCTCAGAAGGCAGATTTTTGAATGGAATTTAATAAATTAATTCAACAAACCAGCAAACAACTTAAAACATAAGTGACTTTTCAGATTAAGCTTTGTCAAACTTTTGTCAACTTTTTAGAGTCCCATTTAAAAAAGGCTTTCTTGTTTCTTAACCCTTTAACATCTTAGGTTATATGGATAAAAATAGGAAAACAGTAAGTGGTTTATAGACCTTTGAAATCTACCTTAAATGTCTGCCAATGCATTTGGCAATACTGTAAGTTTGAACAGAGATATCCAACCATTTGCAAGTTTTGTTACTTCACAATTAAATATATGGGGCCATTAGTTATGATTCACATAGTATATGTTCACACATATTGTACTTTTTTCTCTAGGAGCTGAGAGAAATACATAACAAACAGCAACTACAGAAGCAAAAGAACTTGGAAGCTGAGAGGCTGAAAAAGAAGGAACAAGAAAGGAAGACAATAGAACTAGAAAAGCAAAAAGAAGCTCAAAGGTAACAAACTGCTTTAATTTAAACCCTTTCTGTAGAGATGCTAGAGTGCAAAGCATTTTGCAAACAAGTAAAATAAACTTTGCATTTCCAGGAGCATAATCTGATCTCAAATAATATATCGCTAAATGGCAAGAATACCCAAGACCTAGACCAAATTTCATTTCAGTGCAGATGATTCCTCTTAAAACTAGGGGAATCTCTTGATTTATCCTTGAATGAGAAGTGTGCTGTGGAGATGAGCTTCTACATCTGGCTGTGACTCTTAACTCTGTGATACATACAGATTTCAGCATGTGTAGTGTACTTCTACACCTAGAGAGGTTCTTGAACAGTGTAACTAACTAGCTCTGTCTCTTAAACTAACAAAATACAGAGCTAATGTTTTTCTGCTACGCACTTTGTTTTTCTACATTTTCAAATTTGTTTTTCTACATATATTTATAATATGTATATGTAAAATGAATGGCATATAGGCTAGCAACCAATTCTATTCTGACATCACTTATCAGTAGCTGTTTTATTTAATTTTTAGCAATTGTGGGGTTTTCATACTCTTAATGTAGACAGATGTTGGTCAAGACATGAAAACAAAGGCCTGAGAACAAAGGGTCTTAAATTTATTGGTTATAGCATTACATGGACTGTGACCTAAAGCAAATTGATAGCCTGTGTTACTATTTGGTGAGTCAAGTTAATTTTTACATTTCAGGCAAAAACGAAACAAGGTCTCAGTGAAAACCATATCTTCAAACAGAAATCTTATACACAGAAAGCAATTAAGTTTACACAATTCTTAAATCATTTGCATAAACCCTATGCCTTTAAAAATCTTAAAGATCAACTTCAGAAATAACAGACTTTCTAAGAAAACAGCTTTCTGTCACGAAGAAATAACTACATTAAATATGGTTATTATGTTGGAACTTTCCTTGAAAACAAAAAGGCTGCTGAGGTACTGGGAGTATAGGAACACTAAAAATAATCTATTTCAGAATATTAAATAAAATACTCCACTTCCTTCCAGAAAAATGGAAATTTAAAGAACAGATTTAAAAAAGGAAAAACTTCTGCCATGGAAAAACTTCATGTCTGACTTTTCATGCTAGCTGAGCATTCAGACATGATTGGTAATGTAAAACTTCATGCCACCCAAATATTCAAGTTTCTAAATAATCGTAATTGGTATATCTGATAATGAGCAGTCTGCCAGTCTTAGTGAGTTCCAACAGACACCAAAATGAATAAGGTAAATGATTAATACTCATAATGTGGATACTGCCCCATGATGATTGTGGAAGTATGCTGCCTTTTAATAGCTCTAGTGAAAGCAAAGCAAGAAAGAATAATCTTAAGATCATAATTATGTGCACTTTAGCCTTTGGCTTAATGGATAACCACAATCACTTTATACTGAGAATCATCTTATAAATTTTTTCTTGGTAATTATGCATTGAATTGTGCACGTAACTTAATTGAGCAAAGAAAGATACAGATATACATATTTGGGAATGGTAGAGGTCTTCTTGAAGACCTCTTACGACTAATTAGTCTTAATTATCTTAAAGCTAATTCCATGCAGACTTGTATGATTGTGGGAGTAATAACACAATTCAGAGTGGGGGAAAAAACCCCACATTTGAGTACAATGAATAGAGCTTACCCTTGGTGTTTGGGATAAGAACTGCCTGAGTGGTATAATGCAGTTGGTGAGAGAAAAAAGGAAATTGAAAGAGTAAAAGCACGTATACGTAAATCGCAGATTAGAGGTCATATTCCACAATAATTAGCACATGAGGAGTCTTGAAGTAAGGAAAAGAGCAGAATGTCAAGTTTTCTATTCCTAACCCTAAGCTGTGGAGCTCACACCTAGGCTTGTGTTTCTTTAGCTTCTCTGTCTCTTCTTATTCCCTTCCTTGTCTTCAGCTTGTGATATTAGCTTCTATAACAATCAAAGAAGAAAATTCCCCAGCTTCTGTGGAAAGAAAAAAGAAATCACACATACCCCACACCCCCACCAAGATACATTTTTGTCTGCTCTTCTCGCTCCAGCAGTTAAGAGCAAACTTGGTTTGTAGGTATGGGAATACTTAATCACTCTACTAGAAACATAATTAAAAACTCAATTTCCCATCTAAAGCCCATCTGACTAAACTCACTAGGTAGGATGCCACTCAAGTCAAAAGAAAATTGAGCTCTGTATGTGTTTGTGGTGCAGTTTCGGTGCTGCAACAAAACTGCTGAGTAATGGGCTCTGAATACTTTGCAAATGAACATACTGTTTAATATCTTCATAAGTGATCTGGATGACGGGATCAAGTGTACCCTGATGAAGCTCGCCAATGACACCAAACTGAGTGGGGAAGTAGACACTTTGGAAGGGAGAGCCACCCTGCAGGAAGACCCGGATAGGCTGGAAAAGTGGGCTAACAAGAACCTTATGAAGTTTAACAAAGACAAATGTAAGGTC
This sequence comes from Pygoscelis adeliae, assembly GCF_000699105.1. Taxonomy (NCBI): domain Eukaryota; kingdom Metazoa; phylum Chordata; class Aves; order Sphenisciformes; family Spheniscidae; genus Pygoscelis; species Pygoscelis adeliae. Next base: position 1,302,948 of record NW_008825113.1, read on the forward strand.
TTGCACCTGGGAAAACATAATCCAGGAATGCAGCACAGGCTGGGATCTTCCTGGCTGGGGAGCAGCTCTGTGGAAAGGGACCTGGGGGTCCTGGTGGGCAACAAGCTAATATGAGTGAAAAGTGTGCTGCTGCGGCAAAGAAAGCCAACAGGATGCTGGCTTGCATCAACAAGGGCATCACCAGCAGAGATAAAGAAGTCATTATCCCACTCTACTCAGCGCTTGTCAGGCCACACCTGGAATACTGCGTTCAGTTTTGGTCCCCGCTATACAAAAAAGGTGTGGACAGGCTGGAGAGGGTCCAGAGAAGGGTGGTAAAGATGATCAAAGGACTGAGAAGCCTGCCATATGAGGAAAGGCTGAGAGAACTGGGTTTGTTCAGCCTTGAGAAAAGAAGGCTTAAGGGAGACCTTATCACCATGGTCCAGTATTTAAAGGGTGGCTACAAAGAAGATGGAGATTCCCTTTTTACGAGGAGTCACATGGAAAAGATGAGGGGTAATGGGTATAGGTTACTCCTGGGGAGATCCTGATTGGACACAAGGGG
>NW_008825113.1:1304814-1328469 GCF_000699105.1 Pygoscelis adeliae
CCCAAACTGGCCCTAGGGGCATTCCATACCATGTGACGTCATGCTCAGTAGATAAACTGGGCGAAAGCTGGCCCGGAGGGCCGCTGCTTGGGGACTGGCTGGGCATTGGTCGGCAGGTGGTGAGAAATTGCATTGTGCATCACTCGCTTTGTATATTCTATTATTATTATTATTATTATTATTATTATTATTATTACCATTTTATTTTATTATTAAACTTTTTATCTCAACCCACGAGTTTTCTCACTTTTACTCTTTCAATTCTCTCCCCAGTCCCATCAGGGCGGGGAGTGAGCAAGCGGCTGTGTGGTGCTCAGTTACCGGCTGGGGTTAAACCACAACAACTTGTTAGATGACTTTACATTGAAGGCAGAAAAGTGTAGCAGTATTTCATAGAGGAGGAAGTGATACCCTTCACACTGGTGTCTTAACCTCTACTCATGGTATATTGATGTGGAATATTGAAATGGTATCAGCAATTTCATTGAGAACCAAAGATTTTTTTGAGCTTGCAGGTTAGTAGCTGCCATCTTAAACAGATTCCGGGTACCTTGACATCTCTCAGAAAATACTCATCAGCTCAAAACTTAGATTGATAAGAGATGAGATTTTTATCCTCTGGTGCCAACCTACTGTTTGGAAAGTGGATTTTTCCCCGTAAGGAATTAATTTTTTTTTTTCCCCACACAGTTTTTGGCCAGGAATTCATGTTGCCCTTGGACAAAATATGTTCTATATAGTAGGCCAAGTTTGTAATGACCAGCTTGTTGTCATGCATTTGTCACTAATTTTGTAGGTATGAAGAAAGTTTCGAAGTGGAATAGGTCATGGAACAAAATAAAGCGCACTGTGCATCTGTTATAGCCCTTTAGAGTTATCTTTACTGGTGCAAATTTTTTCTAGCAGAGAATATTTATTTTTCTCTTCTGTTGTCCTCGGGGGAGAAGGACTTGTTAGCTTTCGCAGTTGGGCACGTGAAATTTTCTGAATAGTTCTGCAAGAGTGCTGTATGAAGTTTGCAGATATTTTTACTCCTTGCTCCTCAACAGGAGGATCAGGACTGCCATTTTTTCTGATTACTGCTTTTTTTTTTTTTTTTCCTTCTGATTTGGCTATTTTGAGTCTTACCTAGGGATGTTTGTGGCTTTGAGAAAATAAGCAGAACCAATTTGTTTGATCAGTATTCCTGACTTCTTCCTGCATTTTAGAGCTGAAGTCAGTGCTGAACAGATAAAAATTGAAGTGTATCATTTTCTGCTTATTGGGTTTCAGGGAAAACTTATGGTAAGAATTCATTATTGAAAATGTCCGGTGATAACTGTAGCTGATATCTACAGGCCTAGATTAAATAAAAGGGATTGTGGGGCAAATGAAAGTGGTAACTTGCAATGCTGATATAATGGTATACTCAGATTGCTTGAATTAGACTGCCTGGGAAGAGATTTTGAAAAGCAGCCTTACAGTTACATGGAACTAAAGGGCTTGTGTCCTGGTTTTTGGATGCCAAGGAGTTTTGTTTCTTCAGCCAAGGGAGATTTTTTTCTTTCTCTTTTTCTTCCTCCTTTCTCCATATGGTTCATCACTTAAAACAACTGCATAGGATTTATGAATCCCATGGAAAACTATGAAAAGAGAATACACAAGTATTGTTGAATCCCCAAGTTGAGACTCAGATGTTGTTGAGTTGAAGAGGTGGGACTGAAAGTGTGAGATACTGAATGTTATCAAGCTTATAATTTTCAGAGCATTGCGAGCGGAATAAGAGATTGTTCTAAGATACCTGTGTAAAGTTTCATATAATAATTAGAAAAACGCAGGTAAATGTATTTATTTTCTTGTCATTGTAGAGGAGAAGAGATCACAGACTCCATAAAGAAGGTAAAGTTTAGCATTTACAAATCTCTGAAGAACTCTGACAAGAAAAAATAGTGTTGAATGTTTTTTCCTATCTTACATTCAGCTCCAAAACATAACTAGTTTATCATTTTTGTAGGCTCAGGTTGCTCTGTACCTCTTTTAGAGTTCTGTGGAATCGTATTGTGAAGGTACAGAACTGATATGTGAGTTAAAATAAAAAATTATATTAAAGGTAGTTTTTTAAATGCAAAGACAAAGCAACTCAAGGTAACAGAGGCCTGCGCTTAGTAGTAGGTTACATGAAATAGTGTTCTCTCACTTGTCTGAGAGTCACAGCTCTTTCTTTATGAATACATACAGAGTCATAGCAAATCTTTCTGAATATTTCTCCTTTGCCCTCTAGGAGTCATTGTGTAAGAAGATGCTGTGGAGTGGTTGATAACTCACCAAAATAAAATTAACAGCTCTTACAGGGTATGCAAAAGCCATAAAGAGTACTTACAGATCACACAAGGACAGCTAACTTTTATGCTCTTTTGTTTGACTGGTTTAAAAAAACACCTTAATTGTCCAACAGGCGAATCCAGGAACGGGATAAACAGCGGCTTGATCGAGTGCAACCAGAAGAAGAACTTCAGTGGCCAAAAAAAATTCAGGAAGATGAAAAGCAAAAAAGGGAAGAAATAACCAAGAAGAAGGAAAGTGAGGATAAGGGGAAACAGGAAATGCAAGAGAAACTGACTAAGCTTTTCCAACCACATCAAGAGCCAATCAAGCCAGCTGTCCAGGCTCCTTGGTCAAATGCAGGTAGAGGAAAAAAAATCAAGAAATGCTGTTGCACATGCCTCTTGAACAATTCTTTTCTGTTTTGTCTTTCCATTTAATACAGAAGAATATTATGTTTCAGGATTGGATTGCTAGTCTTATTAAAGTAAATCATGTATGGATGGAGCTCTAGGCTCCAAAAGTTATTCTTTTAGGCTTCACTATTCTTCCTAAAAGTATGATGTTTAGCAGAGCGTAAAGCACAGTTGGTAAGACTCACAGTGCCAACTGAAGAGAGAATCTTAGCTGTAAGTTGTTGAAAGATCTTGGTGCAAGATGTCAAAAATTATTTCTGCACTTTTCTTTACAATTCTTATTTTGGTGTGGAATATATGCCTTGGGATTTTTTAGAGTAGTAGCAATATGTCATTTAGTTATCATTTTTCCTCTTCCCCCTTCCCATGCATGTTGTTTACTGAACAAATGACCTGAAGTCTAAGATTTAATCCCCTTTTTTCTGCTACTCACACGATCACTTTCGGCAGAGAGCTTTTTCCCTGCATTATAACCTGATTTTTACCTGTATTGGGAATCATGGTTCCCTCTTAAGGGGCTTTGCTACATACACAAAAGAACTGATTGCAAATGTAATATTTGTTTAAATATTTGAACAAAGGATTGCATAAAGGGGAAATTACCTTCTGTCTTTTAGCCCAAATCTAGAACTGACTTGATTTAATATGTCCTCTTGCTAGGTTTTATTTGTGCAGAGTGCAGAGGGCACTTTTATGACTGAATAGGCAAAATAGGAAGTGCATTACACAAGAGCAATTTAGCTTCTATCTTTGGGGGTTTTCTGTATTCTTCTTTTTCGAATAATGCATCTTTAGCATGTAATTTTTGTAAAACACCATCTGTAAGTGACCTCTTTTCAGCCAATCTGTATGTATCAGGACATTTTGAAACATCTTTCTTGGAAGTATAGTCAGGCTGCAAATGAAGCTGCTATACAACCAGACTCTAAAAGCATTTGGGATACCATTGACAGATGCAAGAACTGTTTGAATTTAACCTATGGCTGATCAGATTTAACCTACAAAATCATTGAAGCATTTGAGAAGTCATACATGTTGCGTCATAAGTACATGATTCTTTCTATGAAAATAGTTGCATGTATCATAAAAGTTAAAATATAATAATATTTTACCTGATGTTTAGAAGAGAAAATAGTAAGAAAATTGTATTTTAAACTCATTTTCTTATTTCCCCTTGTGTAAAAGGGGGATAATAGACTTCCTGCAGACAGTGTAAGGTTTGTTAATTTTTGTCTCCACTTTCACCTCATTTTTCAAATATTTAAAAAGAATGTGTTTTGACCCCCCCCCTTGTATCTGTGTGTTTTTTTTCTTTGCTCAGAAAAAGCTCCTCTAACCATTTCTGCTCAGGAGGATGTAAAAATAGTGTATTATAGAGCACTGTATCCTTTTGAATCAAGAAGCCACGATGAAATCACTATTCAACCTGGCGACATAGTCATGGTAAGAAGGGATTGTGATATTACTTGAAAAAATTACTTAAGCTTTTGCACTTGTGTGATTGAAATTATATATGGTAAGATTTTTTACAGACTTGAGAAAAATATTTCAGTGAATACCGAAATGATGTGATATGACCCTATTATAATAGCGGATAGCTTCTTATAGTTCATTTTAAGTGTAAAGTTTAAACATAATCTATGAGTAGGTCATATCAGTTTTAGAATGCTGAGCTCTGTGTGTCTGTCAAAGTGTTTGAAAAGTTTCCTATACAGAAGTTATCTCAGTGAGAGGTTTCTTGTCCTCCAAGAAACCTAGGGAATAAAGTTACTGTTATTTTCTGTTGAGAGAGTGGCTATTATGTGTGGAATCAAAAACTGGCTTTGATAAATAAAGTATGTTTCTAATAAGAAATTTACCTTTTTATAAGAATAGTACAAGAGTAGTGTAAAAAATTTGGTTGCAGGTGTGTTGATACAGAATTTTAATTTGGAAAATTGCCTTTATTAAGAGACTGTGATGTCCAGTGTAATACTATGTGAAACAATTACACTAAACTACAAGATGGCTACACTTCTGTCATGATCACATAAACATTAACATAGTCTTTCTATAGTGGTGATTCTTACTCAATAATACTGGAAATTTTTTTGCAGCTCTTTTGGTGACAATTTTTGACATAATGATCTAGTATAACTGTAACTTGGAATTGTTTGTATGATAATTTATTCTTTTTTTTTTCTTTTTATCTACTTAACTCTTTTGTGAGATACCTTTATGTTTATTTTAAAGAGGATACACAGTAGATAAAATGTCATTTCTAAAAAATGGAAGCTTCAAAACCTAAAAATTTGGTTGCAGGTGTGTTGATACGGAATAATTTCCTTTGTTTTTTTGAAGTAGATGATGAGATATGGGGATATGGTCAGCCTATAACTGTCGTGTTAAACTAAAGTGATATTCTGCTTTTGTCTCTAATTATCACTAAAATTATAGTTCTGTGGTTAATGACTGCAGTTATTAAATGTGTATATTAATATTATTGAATTGATAGTATGATCTTAACATGCATATGTCTAGTCATAATGAAAATTCCTAGTGTAACTACTGAATGATACCTTGCTCACTGTGGGAAAGTGTATTCATTGTAGTGTTCTACCCGACAAAACAGATTTTAAGAGGTATTGCGTTTTGGCACAATTTAGTAAGAATGGATTTTGGAAAAAATACACTTTGTAGACTCTCATAAGTTGTAATGATAACTATTTTTTAAAAAGCATGTATTCTGGGGAGATGAGCCTTTATCTCTCAGCCTTTTTGGTTTGGGGTTTTTTTTAATTGATTCAGCTGTGCCATACTGAAGTGTTTGTGACATTAAAATCTGCTTTTTGAAAATAAAAGGTGGATCCTGGATTAGCAACACTACTGAATGACTCGGGAAGAGGCCCAATGTCATTCTGAATAACAACGCAATGTGTTGTTATTCTGCATCAAGAAATAGTACTAGTCAGTCAGCTGTTAAATGAGGCAGGATACAGGTACATGGGTCTCCTTAGGCTATTGAAAAATGCTGTGTTGTCTTGCTTTCTTGGGAAATAGATTGTAGTCTAGGCGTATAAGTAAACTGTTTTTTTTCTTGAGGAAGAGTGATCACTATTAGGTAGACTTGCAGGGAAATAACATTTTTACTAAAAATATATGATTTTAAGGAGACTTCAGATGTTTTAAATGGAGACTGTGAGGTAATCTGAGTCTTCCTATATGTTACTTATGGACTTTATTTTAACTTACTCTATGAAAGTACAGTAACTACTCTCAATTTTCTTTATTTTACTTGCTTTTGACAGTAATTAAACCTGATGATTGACTCTTGTGGGATTTATCTCCTGCTCTGTAGTAATTGCTTAAATGGGCTACTCCTAGAAAAGTTAATATAAGAAAGACACTTGTGTGAAATGTGTTATAATTCTGCCTTGCTTAAAATCATTGCTTTCCTGATAGAGGTTAAAAGGGAACGCGTAAGCGTGCTATATGACTGCTAGGAAGTGTTACGGTTTAACCCCAGTCGGCAACCAAGCACCACACAGCTGCTTGCTCACCCTCCCTGTCCTGATGGGATAGTGGGTTCAGATAAAGATAGTTTAATAATTGACATATAATATAATAATAATAGTAATGAAAACAACAAAAGAGAGAGAGGAACAAAACCCAGGAAAAACAAGTGATGCAGTTACTCACCACCTACTGACGATGCCCAGCCAGTCCCTGAGCAGCGATCACCGCCCCCCGGGCAACTCCCCCAACCTTATATACTGAGCATGACGTCACACGGTATGGAATATCCCTTGGGCCAGTTTGGGTCAGCTGTCCTGGCTGTGCCCCCTCCCGGCTTCTTGTGCACCTCCTCCCTTGCAGAGTATGGGAAGCTGAAAAGTCCTTGACTTAGCTGTCACTAAGCAGTGTTTATACTAAAACATCAGTGTCTTATCACATTACTCTCATGCTAAATCCAAAACACAGCACTATGTCAGCTACTAGGAAGCAAATTAACTCTATATCCCAGCCGAAACCAGGACAGGAAGTCTATACAATTTATTCATTTTCATAAATACAGATTTTGTTACCATGTAGTTTACTTGGTTTTGAATTCATCTAGGGTAAAACTAACAAACTAGCTCACACTGTCAAAAGTAATTTAAGTGCAATGGACCAGAACGTACTTTTGATAATAGGCATTTGAAGTCCTAGACTCTTCTCTGTCCTTAAGTGTTTGTTGTGTCCTGTGGTTCTAAGGGTTTGAGTTGGTTATATTTTTTGGAAAATAATAATTTACAAGCTTATATGTTAAGGTGTGTCTAATTTATGACATAAATGCAGCTTGGTAGTTAAGCTGACCTATACAGTTAGGAGTTTACTGTGTGCAACAAAATAAGTATTGCTTAGAATAACCATGTTCTAACATAGGCAAATTTAGCACTTCACCATCTTAACACTTATAAATGGCTTCGTGTGTGCAGGCTTGTGCAATCATGTCCTATAATCATATAGCTGTACAGAAGATGCCACCCAAACTGTAACTGCCGTGAGCAAAGAATCCAAGTGAAGCCCAAATCCATTGACTGCACACATGGGAACCAGGCCTAAATCCTGGATGTGATTAGGACTGCAGAATTCATTATGTCAGAATGACTGCTGCCTTTAATAGATGTATAGTTTGTAAATAGTTTTTACAACAGTGTAAAGCACTTTTACACTGTGCGTGAATCTTGAGACCTGTCTTGGTGGGAATGAGGGAGAAGGATGAGGGTTTATTCTGAAAGGAAAAGTATTTGCAAATTTGAGGAGGGCTTTCTTCTGCCTGACTTTTCAGTACACGTTAGTTATCTGTAGCACTGATGTATCTTGTGTAACGGTTTAGAGAATGTGTGGGGCATGGGCTGTATTTTTTTTTTTTTTTTATTCTTCCACTTTTTAATTACAGGATTTTTATATTTTCTCTTAACTTGGATTTCTGCTTTCTCTGCCTCTTGCCTGTCTATGTACTTTAAATTTCCTTCACTGTAAGCTAGATTAATTTATAATCCTAACTATAACTTAACCAAGCTTTTGTCTGGGAACAAATATTCTGAGCCAAGAAAGCCATGCCTCTTTCAGGGCTCTGTCTGTTCAAGAAGTTAAGTTTCTATTATGTGTATGAATGTACGTATACAATGTTTGGAATTCTTTTCCTTTGGATAGCTCTCTGACAAAGCAAGTCCTGCTGGCATTTGCTGCTGTTGGGCTCCAGCTTGAAGTAAATGAATGGATTCTGTTGTTGCTGATAATGTTTTATATAATACAGCTTACTTAAATAAGGATAAGCATAATTCAGTGAAATACAGGTGAATTATTGAATTACTGAACTGTAGTGGCTCTGATAGCAGGAGAACATAAGTTAAACAGAAAGTTCATCAAGAAGCTTCCTTGGAAAGTCTAAAACAAATTAATAATGATAGTTTCTCATCAGTTTTGTTAGTTACTGATTGTGAGAGTTAAAATGAATGTTCTTTGTATTAGACACATAGACAGCCTCGTTGTGTTAGGTCCTGTGTAGGCGTAATCAGCTTATGGCCTCTGGCCTGCAGAGCTTATATTCAACAGGAATTCCAGCAGTCTCAAAATATCTAGATCAAAAGCCTACAAGTGGAATAGAATTAAAAGGGTCATTTAATGGATAGATAGTTGAACAAAACAGACGGTGGTACTCTGTTTATCTTTGATAGTACTTTTGTGAGAGTATTAGGGTTTGGCTTCATATGTAGAGTGAATATCTACTGTAAAACATGGCTTCTCTTTTTGTGTGCATGCACTGCTGGTGACGCACAAGCCAGGTCAAAGTGGAGTAGGCCACTGCAAAGCCAGCCCTTCTGTTGACAGAGATACTAACTGGACCTATTGCTTTTGCTGCGAGGAGTTGTGTTGCTGTTACGCCTGTTACTTATGTTCAGTCTCTGGAACTAAGTAGTTGTAAGCCGTGGCTCTAAAGTACAGTTGAATAAACAAAAAATAAAACCACACACACGATAATTCACTATTCAGGTGTACATTTAAAGTCTAGTTGTGTTTTGGAAAAAAATAGTCTGGGATAGTTTGTCATAGGGACTTGGGGATGGTGGGTGTAAAAATATAAGGAAATTAGAACAAATTCATTTTAAAAAGGTTCAAAGGAATTTATTTGAAGTTCCAGTACTGTACTACAAAAACTGATGCAAATTATATTTTATATGAATAACTGAGAAATGAGATTTTTTTTTATGAATTATAGAGTTAAAATTATCCTTCAAAGTGCCTTTTCGTGAGTATACATAGAAAACTTAATTGGATTGAATAAGCATAAATTTGACTATCCTAATAGGCTGTTTTATGAATCATTTTAACTTAAAACTGTCTTCTAAAGAGACATTAAATCGGTTGTTTTTAAAACCCTTTGGTAGGGTTTTTTTTGTGCGTCTGCTTTCTGAAAAATCACACTGATTTCTGTATGACTGTGATTCATTTCAAAAATGCCCTTTTCAGAACAGATTTTTGGCTTTTCGATCCTGATTCTTTTGTATGTTACTGATTCTAGTTACTACCTGACCTGTTGAATGAGAGTAGAAACTATGTGACTTTTATTACTGTTTAGATTATTCAACTTGGCATCAGGTGCTGATAATCCATTTCTCCCTCTCTCTTCCAAGATTCACCTTCTGCTGTGACCTTCCATCACTCATACTGCTACTTTAACAATCCTGTTCAGTGCTGCAGTGGAAATTTTGCTCTGCACTGCAGTAAAACCACATTGAAGCGGTCAAGCATGTAGTCCGTTTATTTCTGGGTTTGCTTTGAGTTAATAGGGACTGAGACAGAAGGTGGACCTAACAAAAAGCAGAAATAATGGATTCTTTACACCAAAAAAGGGATGTGGGACACAAATTACCATAGGAGGCAGTCAGAGAGTCAACAACTGGCCGAAGGCAAAGCAATCTATAAGCAGCTCAAATGAGTAGTCCAGGGACAATCAGAGGCAGAAGCTTTGCTGCTTCTGCTTCAGTCACTTCTAGGCAAAAGAATGGTCCCACCGTTAGTCTAGAGCGACTAGTTTGCACCATTTTTTTGCCACTAATTTTTTTTTTTTCTTTTCTCCAAACAAGCATCTGATCAGGTTATATTTTGTTAAAATTGATAGAGTGAATTTGTAGGTGTGTTTCCAACCGTAGAAGCACCTAGCTCGAGACACTATTATATGCTATTTTTGTATAATGTCATAAACTGAACACTCCTCTGACAGAAAAGTTTTTTATTCCTTAGCTCATGAAGCATTCTGTTATCAACAAATCCCTCACATTGATAATGGATTTTTAGGAAATAGTGTCAGGTGATTTAGAAGTACAAATTTAAGCATCTCTGACTGCTGTACTGTTATCTGCCATAGTCAACTCTTGAGTTACACTGTCGTCTAAAACTCTTACATATTTTGAAATACTGATTGCTTCTGGCCTAAACAGATGAGAGAAGTTCTTGCCAAAAACCAGCCACTGTCTAGGGTTGGTCATCTGACTTTTCATTACTGGCCTGGTTTTACTGCTGACTTGACCATTGCTGGGGAATCTGCAGCTGTGCACAGCAGATTGTTGTACAAAGGAGGTGTTATTTACGTGTCAAAGGTGCAAACCCTATTAATATGTAAGGGTTTGCTTGAAAACTGAGATTCTTTTGACCTATCAAAGAGATTAGCTAGCTAGACCACCAAATTTACCAAAATTATTACTGAATACAATTATTGCCTTTTTTCTTCTAAAAAGTTTCTGCAGCTGGCATTTCCTTGGAGGTACTTAGCCACCATATCAATTCACCAGGGGTAGCAATAGTGAATTACTTTTCTTCGGCGATTCTTGCTGAATGTGGTTAGCTGCAGCTCACAGAATTTAAACTGATCACTTTTGTTGAAATAGCAGACTAAGACTGTAGTCTGTCAGTAGAGCTTGGAGAACAAATGTGTGAAATGTTTAAGAAAAGTTAACAGGAAAGTGTGAAATTTGCAAAATGATAGCTTGACAGGATTATAATAATCAATAAGTAGGAATTAAAATACAGCTGCAAAAATAGCCCTGTTTCATCCAGTCCTTTATGGCTTGGCAAAGGTATCCAAGTAAGGGGAAAGAAAAAAGGCCTGCAAATTCATGTATGAAAACTTACCGTGGAATTTTTTGTGTAAATACGTTAGCAAATCTGTGGATTTGTTTTGAATTGTTCGATGGGTGTTGTTTTTAATATACTGTTGTTTTTTTGTTGTGTTTTCTGCAAGAGAAAATGAAGGAAAACTTGTTAAAAACCACATTTTGTGTTAGTTAAACCGGAAATATCAGTATTTAAGGGATTTCTCTAGAACTCACTTCTCCAAAGTCTGCTGTACTATGACAGACTTCCAAGCAACTGTTTAAAAACCCATGCTTGGCTTATGCATTAGGACTGAAAACTTTTTTACCTCATCACTGAGAGATCCTTTTGATTTTGGCTTCGGGGGAAAAAAGAAGAAAAAAAAAAAGTGCAAAGCAGTATTGCATTGCAAAATGTTCCCTTATCTATTAATACGCCATAGAAGGAATAGCTGTCAACATAATCTTCCAAAGGTAAATTAAATAACAACAACAGTCTACCTAGGTGGAACTTGTATTTGTAATGAAGGTGTCATGTCTCTGTAACTAGAGAAAGTTAATTATTGTGGGATGAGATGGATTGTTTTAAGTAAAAATTCCATTTGTATGTTATGTTTCTTAACTTTCTAACTTAATACATCTACAGGTGGATGAAAGCCAGACTGGAGAACCAGGATGGCTTGGTGGAGAATTGAAGGGGAAAACTGGATGGTTCCCAGCAAACTATGCAGAGAAAATACCTGAAAATGAAGTTCCAGCTTCTGTAAAGCCAGCAGTTGAGGCGGCTGCTGCACCTAAAGTTTCTGTGCATGAAACCACTACGTCACTAGGAACTCCTGCTTCTACAGAGTGTACTACAACTGCCAATAACTGGGCAGACTTCAGTTCAACGTATGTTTGGGTAGCGATTATCACCTTAAATGTGGTGGAGTCCTTTTTAATTGATTTGACTGTGGTGGCAGTTAACACAGTATCGAGATTGCAAAATAAAAATAGCTTGTTTGAAGTAAAATATTTTTTCCGTAGTAAATAGTTAAAATTGCAGCCTTGTGGAACTTTAACCATGCTCCCATCGTATCTGCCTGAGCAATGCAGAAGGACACACCACAAACAGGAGACGTTCCTAAGTGAAGATGGTGCAATGGTGGAAATCCCAAGGTGTTTACCTTCCTTCTCTTAAATTAGTTGACACCAATCCTCATTGAAGGTTTCCAACTTGGATTATGCAAAATATGATAATGACAGAGTTAACATGAAAAGATGATTTATTAGTTCTTTATCACAACATTAATAAGGCCGATGCAAGTAGAACATGTGCCCTTCCCTAGATGTCTTGTTAACTCAATGCTCTGTGCAGTATTACCAACCCTATGTAAATGGGGTTGGGTAAGTAATTGCGTTGGGTAAGTCTTATCTTTTGATCATGTAATACATATTTATAAATTTAAATCTAAATATCTTAGTGCGATATTACAGTACATAATATGTTCTATTTAAAAATTTTCATCAAATACGTGACAGTAGCTTTTCCAGTTATTTAGACCTTTTCTGTTTTACTACAGTCATTTTTCTGAGGGGGGAGGGTAAGACTAAATCTTGAGCTTCCTGGAGATGTCTGGCACATACTGGATTTTATTGTTTTGAATAAATCATACTTTTGACAAAGCTGCTTCTACACTAGGTGGATAATGCATGCTTTCATGCTTTTCATACAAATTAATATTCAGTTTCAATACAAAGTGAGTCCCAAAGCATTTATACTAATAATACTGTCCTTGACATGATATAGGGGTTAGGGATGGTAGTGGCCTTTGGACACTATTACAGTCTAGGTGGACAACAATTGATTACTCCAACTAATAGCACAAGCAACAGGCAAAGGAAACTTAGATTTAAGATAGGTGCTTTGTTTACATTCCTGGAGTTCAGGGGATTTTGTTCATTTAAGTGGGTATTTTGAGGCAGAGATATGGATTATGAGATTTAGTAGGCATTTTAAAGGACAAGAGATAACATAAGAAGGATAAGAGGTTGCATAAAACTCTGAAGAGTTGAAAGAAGTCAGTAGGAAATAATTTTAAGCAAAAGAAGGTAAGGATTTGAATGAGAAGCAGCAAAATTATGTATAAGGGAAAGGGATGTGGGAGGTCAGTGATGTGCAGTCCACCTAGTGTAGATGATTTCAAATCCGTTTTGAAGAGAATGATGATTTTTTTTTCTCTTTGAAGTTACCTCTTTCCACTGTGTATAATATAGACTGTACTACTTGAACTTCTGTTGTATTAGGGCACAGCTAGGCAATGAAACTGAATTACAGGAACAGCTGGCCTTAAGTAGCAAGGACAAGCAACTGTATTTCGAGATTGCCTTTTTAAGATAAATTTATTGTTAGCCTATGTTTGATTGCACTACTTCCACCTGAGAGTTATGATGCTCATGGAATATTCAATTAGAAGAAATTAACCTAGAATGTAGATTTTTTTTTTTTTTCTGCACAATCTTCCTGCGTGTTTTTATTCAGTTGAAAATGGTAGGAATTAGGTCATTCTCTTTTTTTCAGATGGCCAGCAAACACTGGTGAGAAACCAGAGACTGATAACTGGGATGCCTGGGCAGCTCAGCCATCTTTGACTGTTCCCAGTGCAGGGCAGCTGCGGCAGCGATCAGCCTTCACTCCTGCCACTGTTACAGGATCATCTCCCTCTCCTGTCTTGGGTCAGGTGAGCACCTGTGTTCATTAAAACTGTTCTGACCCAGCACAGACATTTGGAAAGCAAAGTATGAATATTGACCGTGCATTAAAACAGTACCCTGAGATAGGTAAGCTATTTCAGTTTGGAGTGATGAACAGGTAGTATACATCCGTTTGCAAAATCGGTGGCAGAATTTAACATGAAGCGGTTTCTGTTCTGCTATTCTGTGGCTTTTTTAGACTTTGGTGGTCCAGTCTTAATGTTTTGGCAGGATGCCAGTTTTGGGTCACTTCCTTGGGGCTTTCCTGAATCACATGACAATAACCTTCACTCCAAAGTGAATTATGTAGTTAAGTGGAATAGCAGTGGCAAAACTTCACATCAGATGAATTCTGTCCATCTGTTAAGGCATTTCCTTTTCCTCAACTGAACAACATACTGTTCTTGTAAGCTAATGTGTTCTGAAAAATGCTAAATATCTTAGTATCTTGGAGCAAAAAAACAGTTGGAATGTACAATGAATAACTTGCAGCAAAGCATCATTTTCCATATAAGTCCTGCCAAAATAGCCTCATGAAGGTTTATTATATGTATATCTTAATTGTAAAACTTTATTTAACTTGTTAAGCAAAACCTCTGATAGTCTTGCATTGTATTGATTATGTGTTAACAGATAGAAATGTAGGAGTACTGTAAAATTTTCTGGTATTACTCTGTGAGTTTAATTGACTTACTTTGCTTTATACAGTTGAGGGAGAGTCCGTGTATTTTGTTGCTATATAAGTAGCATAAGAATATAATTCCTTAAGCAGCTTTATGAAAGGTGGTGCATGAATGACTTCTCTCTCTTTTTTTAAAAAATTGCATTAGGGCGAAAAAGTGGAGGGGCTTCAAGCACAGGCTTTGTATCCTTGGAGAGCAAAAAAAGACAACCACCTTAATTTCAACAAAAATGATATCATCACAGTTTTGGAGCAGCAAGATATGTGGTGGTTTGGAGAGGTTCAAGGACAAAAGGGGTGGTTTCCTAAATCATATGTGAAGCTTATTTCAGGCCCCATTAGGAAGTCAACGAGGTATTTTATTTGCTTTTACTGTACTTTACTTCTATACTGTAATAGTGTTAAATAAATATGAGAAGTTGCACAGTTGAATTTTAAAGTTTAGAATCTACTCTGTAGAAAGTTGGCTTGGTTTGGTTTTTTTTATATGACTCTTCTGTGGGGTTTTGACTTCCAACCCTGGAAATTCATGTGAGGAATAAGAAAACTGACCTCAGTTCTCCTTGGGTCATGTATCACCCACAAAAGATCTAAAGCTTAATGAACGGTTTTAATTTTATGTGACTTGCAACTAAAAAATTAGTGTATTGGATTTTATGAATTACAGCTATGTAAGTCATAACTTATCTTTTCCCAAAATAAAAAAGTATACCTCAAAACATAATCACTTATCATTACTCTTGGAGGATGAAACAATCAAAATCTGGTTCTGTGTAATGTGAAGGCAACATTAACATTAGTAATACAAATGAGAATGATTTTAGATAATTTTTTTTTCCTGTGGGAGAAGAGGAGGTGCAGAAACTTGTGTATATAAGGCAGTTACCGAAATGTAACCATGACTGGCCATTGTACTTAAAAGCTTTAATTTGCACATTTACTGTCTCTTCTTTTAAAATGTAGGGAATTGCTTATGGATGCATATGCTTTTTTTTTAATATAATAATAATTTTTCTGAAGAGATTTAATTTCTTAAATAACCATTATTTTCTTCTAAAGCATGGATTCTGGTTCCTCAGAAAGTCCTGCTAGTCTGAAAAGAGTAGCATCACCAGCAACAAAAGCAACTATGTCAGGTGAAGGTAAGCATTTCAAACTGAATGGCATTAATAGTATTTTACTATGTAATTAAATAGAATAAGTCTGCTTATTACAGAAACAAGCTTAGAATCAGATCTTAGTGTTTTAAGATCAGGCCTGTTAAAATTGAAGTGCAAATCAGTTTGCCTCTAGAATGATTTAAAATCATTATAGTAAGAATTTATATATGTTGTGTATATAGAAGAAATAGGTTCACATGCCATTAAAATATCATCTCTAGTTTGTACCGTTTCTTGTATAAATATTTTGGTAACAATTCCCGATCTGGAATGGGTTTTTGCAGAGGGCTAAATAAGCACATCTGTACATTTACTTCATGATGTCAGGAATTACTAATAAATGTCTCAAATTCACCCAAAGCTCATTTCCAATGTTTCATTAAAGCTCTTAATTAAAGAAATTACAATCAGTTATAGAACGTTGTGATCCTTATGGTCAAGGCTACTCCTCATTTTTAAAGATGGAGCCTGGGGCACAGACAGAGAATTGTCAGGCCTCTCGGGTTTTAAAAGACTTGCGTTCCTGGCTGTTACCACCCTTCAGCTGGAAGTTAATGTCTCCACACGAGCTGTGTTAACAGACTGTGTGGGCACTCTTAATCCACTTCAGTGCAGAGTCAGCTGGGTAAGTTTAAATCACAGTCAGAGTAAATCAATGAATCTAAATATAGGTTACAAATGAACATTTATATATAATCTCTACAGCACACCTTAAGTTTTTTAACTGCAATTCTACATACAATTTTAAGTGAAAGAGTCTCTTTGGTTAGCGATGTATCTAATTTGCCACTGGCCTGAGCACTACAGCAGTTAAAAGGAGAGAATGGTAAAGATCCATGTAACAAGGAAAGTGAGATAATTGGTTATTTCAAAATACAGCTAGTCTTGCTCACTATATGTTTGAGGAAAAGCAATTGTAGAAATGCTAAGTCTTTTTTGTAAAGTATGGGATATCTCAGGTTACATGTTTGTATTAAAAAGGAACATAACTTTTTAATAAAACATTTCAAAAAAAAGCTCTATTTTTAAGAAATAATAAAGCATGGATTTAGCATCTTCTATTACATTTAAAGGATTTAAGAAAAATTCCATGTGTATAGCATACATTATGTTATTTAATGTGTGTGTACATGCATACAAACAGATGTGTGTGTTCTTCAGCTGCAGTTGTTAGACAAACTATGTCTTAGCTTTCATTAAGGATAGTAATTGTGGTTTGAATTCTCGCTGACCTTCCCCAAGCTAAGCTTTTTGGTCAGATTTTAGTGTTCAAGCAAATAGAACGATTGCCAGCCACAGTTTAATACTTGAACGTTTTTGTTACATATGCGTGAAAGTCTTCCTGAAATACTGTGAACTGCTCTTAGGTCCAGAGCTGGTCCTAGAAGCAGAGGATACAATCTTCAGAAATCTGTTTTGTGCCCATATAAAGTGTGATAATGCTCAGTTAAATAAGAATGTATCAAGTTGGATAGAAAATGTTACTGAATGGTCTGAAATTCTTCTTTGTAATCATTTATGTAAAAAATTTTTCAGGTAGTTCTGTGATTGAATTATGCATTGCATTTCTCAACGTCAGCCTACTTTAGTGTTTTTTGCACTTGAATACTAAGTAGTTGACTGTGTTTTAACAAAACAGAACACATTCAGGCTTTGTCTTAACGTTTCTCAGCCATCTGTTGTGTAAGATGCAATGAGATGTTCGCCCTTCATGCAAAGCTTCAAGTAATGAAAGAATTCATTGTATACGAGAGCCAAACAGCATATGTAAAATGAAGACTGTATCTACAGATATTTGGATACTGAGACTTTCCATCCCCAAGACTGAAAATTCTAGTCATCAGCACAAAACAGAAATCATTGGGAAACATGTTTTCAGAGTAGTTTCTGCTATAAATTAATAATTTATGTACATTTTAATTATACTAGCAAATTATTTTACCAAAAAAAAAAAATGCCCCAGAAGCAGCCTTATGATAGATTGTATTTAGTTCTGATAGATACAATTTTATGCATTGAATATTGAGGTTTCTATGAATGGTACTTTTAATAAATTTGTCTTCTATCTAGCCCATGGATAGACTACATTATATTAGGTTTTGCAAATGATAATTGAGCAGTTTATCAAGTGTTTTCCCATGTTCTGTATTTATTTCCCTCTTACAGAGTATATTGCTATGTATACTTATGAGAGTTCTGAACAAGGAGACCTAACTTTTCAACAAGGTGATATGATTCTTGTGACAAAGAAAGATGGCGACTGGTGGACAGGAACACTGGGTGATAAATCAGGAGTTTTCCCATCTAATTATGTGAGACTCAAAGATTCTGAGGTAGAGACATACTGAAATGTTATAAAATTGAGCTGGGGAAGATATGTTTTATTTGGTGGTGTAGTGATAGTTGTAAGTCAGTGGATCATAAGGGAAGAAAAAATATTTTGCAGTTTTACTGAATGTGAGATTGGAAAGGGAAAACAATAATAGTTGCATTTTACAACATACTGTCGTAAATAACTTTGTGGATCATATATTAAAATGCACCTTGCACATGTTAGTAGTTAACTTGGCAGTTTTGTAGAGACAAATCAGAATAGCAATGACTACTTTGTTCCCCAGGTAAGTTTTTAATGACTGAGTTGTATCACTGCCATTATTTTTAAAAAAGATAGAGAGTAATATTTTTGCAACAAAACTTAGCTAACTACTATATTTATTTGAAAGTTCTTGACTGAATAATAGAGGTTCTGTTTCATCTGATTCTTATACTGGAAAAATCAGATAGAACATGTCCGTATTAATTTTTTTTTTCTTTTAGGCATTCTAAAGAAAGCTGTTTTCTCATTTATATTCCTCATCTGTTTGAGAGGATAATTCATCTTCTAGTAGGAATTAGCTTAGAGTCATAGTTGAATACAACACTAATCACTTGATGAGAAGGTGTTCTTGTTTATGTGTCTAAGAATAATAGGGGTTTTAAAAGTAAATAAATAAATAAAAAAAAATTACTGGATTTGTGGAAGAAGCCTTACCACCTAGATTTCTAAAAGTCTTGAATTCTGTGTGTACGTGACACAACTCAATGAAAGACTGTGTCTGCAATATAGAGCTTGAGCAAAGTCACTTTAAAATTATTTCTGTTGGTGGAACAGCTGAAGAATGAAACCAGCGGTGAAATATGTAGCTGTAGAAAGCCTTTATATAATAAATTTCTAGATAGTAGAGAAATTTCAATAACATCCTCTGAGGCAGGATTAAAAAAAAATAGTAGCTAATGATATTTAACATTGCAGTCCTTGGGAGAAATAGTATTGTGATATTCCTTTCAGAAACATTTTAGAAACTTTTCTCATCTGTATTTTGCATCATGTAACAATTTTCTTCAATCCCTAGCAAGAACTAATCAGTCTTATACTGGAGAAGTCCAGTTTTGACTAGTTGTTCCCTTGTGTTGTGAGGTACACTTTTCTGTGCACATTAAGACTGTAGTTTCATAGAATAGAATCATAGAATCGTTTAGGTTGGAAAAGACCTTTAAGATCATCGAGTCCAAATGTTAACCTAACGCTGCCAAGTCCACCACTAAATCATGTCCCTAAGCGCCACATCTACATGTCTTTTAAATACCTCCAGGGATGGTGACTCACCCACTTCCCTGGGCAGCCTATTCCAATGCTTGACAACCCTTTCAGTGAAGAAATTTTTCCTCATGTCCAATCTAAACCTCCCCTGGCACAACTTGAGGCTGTTTCCTCTCCTCTATCGCTTGTTACTTGGGAGAAGAGACCGACACCCACCTCGCTACAACCTCCTTTCAGGTAGTTGTAGAGAGCGATGAGGTCTCCCCTCAGCATCCTTTTCTCCAGGCTAAAAACCCCAGTTCCCTCAGCCGCTCCTCATAAGACTTGTTCTCCAGACCCTTCACCAGCTTTGTTGCCCTTCTCTGGACACGCTCCAACATCTCAATGTCCTTCTTGTAGTGAGGGGCCCAAAACTGAACACAGTATTCAAGGTGTGGCCTCACCAGTGCTGAGTACAGGAGGATGATCACTTCCCTAGTCCTGCTGGCCACACTATTTCTGATACAAAATGATCATATGTAACCCATTCTAAGCGAGCACAGGTATGGTCCTACCTGCCACGCTTTTGCTGCCACTGTCTTTCATCTGACTTGTTAATAAGCCAGTTCAGGACAGTAAGCAGAGCAGAAAACTAGTCTAGCAGAAGTAATACATACTTCCAAGATGGTACTCTGAATCAGCTCAGCCAGGGTTAGAAAAATGTCAGTACCAGAATTAGTATGGGAGGAGAGTAGCGAAAGAGGCAAGATTGCCTCAGCATCGGCTTAGATTAGCTTGAGCTGGTTTTCAACTGCATTCTTAGCTGGCTTTTGTGTTAAATACTTCATTTTAGAAGCGAAACATCATACCTTCCATTTAATATATGGTTTTGGATATGCCTGTGCTCATTCCTACCTTTCAGTTGCATCAAATCTAGTGACTGTGGAGCAGCAGATAAAGTTAGATCAGGTCCCAGACTAGAAGAGGAGTACTTAATGGTTCAGTTAGTGGAAGCATTGTAGCTGTAGCACTATGGAGCCCATCACAGCAGGCTAGCTTGGCTTTTTGAAAAATTAGAGTAAATTTTGTACAGTAGTAAGTTGTGGTGTTAGGCAGAGTATAGGTTTACCCTGACATCGGAGCTCAGTGAGAGTCCGGACAAGAAATTCTGAACTCTCTGTCCCCAAGTATAGCAGCTTGGTTCTCCTCTTGAGTGGTGCAACATCCCTTCAGTTTGTCAGCGGAGGTGTTTGTGGGTCTGTATCAGGGAATTTACCTGGTTAAGAAAAGCACTCCTTTTTGCAGTCCAGGATGTGGATTATAGTTCAGCCCTGCCAGTAATTCTTCACATACATCAAAAAGATGGTGGCTTGCCCCACAGAGGTATAGGAACAAGTGTACAGATAATTGCCTAACCTGTGGAATATCTCGTGATCATGAAACTGTGCCCTAAGTCTCTTTATATTACCTGTAAGTTCATATTGTAGTTGGTGAGTGGGAACTTGCACTGTCAGCCTCCTAAAACCCTGTGAGGCCTGTTTCATTGGTAGGTAGTAATAGTTGCTAATTAGTTACTTAACGTCAGCTACATTCTTGTTAGTTAATGTTAAGTTTCCTTTGAACTTTTGTGAAGGAACTGGTTTTGTTTTCCCTTAAGATATTCTCAACAGAGTTTAGTCTCAAAACCCGGGAATTTATATTCAGATGTGCAGAGCTGCCTTTTGTGTGCCTTTAAGGACTGGATGCTTGTCCTGTCTGGCGAGAGACAGACACACATATTGGGAAAGTTTCTTTGTAGAGAACTCAGAAATAGACATTTACTACTGAAAACTATTTTTATTAGAGGTCAATTTGATGTTTCTCTGATCTCAACTTGTCTGGGGCTGAAACAGCTAAGTGCAGTTCATCAGAAGGTGCTCCAACTGCCCTTTTTGCTGGTGAAAATCACCTCTTTAGATAAAATCTTGATGAGAGAGGGAGCAAAAAGCACAGAGCTCATGGAGATCTTGATATCCGGGATGCTTATTTTCATGAAGTGATTCATATGCCCCGCAGGACATATTTCTTGTTCCAAGTGGATAATTGCCATTACACGTACAGTGTTTTGCTATTCAGCTTGTTCACAGAGCCAGTTTTTACAAAGGATTTCTCAATAGTGGCTGTCTGTTAACTTTCAGATGTGCTGCTGTGCTTGGACAGCTGGCTGATTGTGGAAAATGTTACTAAAAGAGTAAATTAATTTAATGTGTTCTGCACTATTGACTTAGGCCTGAAGCAAAAGTAAGGCAGTGCTGATCTTTCAACAGCAAGCATAGAGTTTGTAGAAATGGTTGTAAGCTTCAAAATATCAATGGTTTATACATCAGAAGAATTTTTTTTTAATCTGTTCTTTTGTACCTAGTCCCAGGCTACCCATTCACCTCCAGTTGCTAAATTAAACTATTTCCTGTTCCTTAAAGTTTCAACTTATTAACAGAGTGAAAATCTTTGTTCTTCAGATAAACTACAACACTGGTTCATGGTCCATTCTCAAGAGTTTTCTTTAGATTGAGGTAGATGGATACAGATCTGTAACTGGTTTTTATTCTACCCTGCCTTTCTCTGAGACTGGTGATAATTACCTCTGCATAAGATATGGAGCTCATATGGTGGACATGGAAACACAAAAATTTAGACACCTCTAGTTACGAAACTTTGCATAAATGTTCTGAAAATAATAATGGTCTGAATTTATTTAATCTGGGTTCTAAGGGTCTTACTGTGCAACACAATTGGCTGCATCTTATTAAATTAGCAAAACAAGTTCTACTCGACTGTTTCAAGAGACTTTATCGCTTCTCACAAAATATCCTCAAAGGCAGTTAGTCTCTCAGGTGTACAAAAGGGAAATAGAATGAGTTAAGTCCTCTCCTCTGTGTTTCTCTCAACAGAAAGAATAGAAAATACTTCTCCATCTACTGAGCAGGCCAGAAGTTGGGTCCATCTTAAATGCATTATTTATTAATTTAGTTATTTATTGAAGTGCTGCAGGACTTCTTGATGCATTTCTCCTGCTTTTTTACCAAGGATTCAGAGAATCATCAAACAGAATTCAGACTTAGCCTGGTCAAGGTCGTTTTGAAGCTTCTCTCTTAAAATAATCTCTGTATGTTTACCAGTTAACTGTAAAGATAGTGTCGCAGCCTGTTTTATCTGTCCATATGCTTCTAATCTGGCAACATGGATGTTGACTAAGTGATATTTTGAAGGAGTGTGTTCTCTGAAGGTCCAAACACTTGTTCTTTATTGAGGACGGGGGAGGGTGTTTCTCTGCCGGAAACACTTTCCAAAGTAGAATTAATTCCTAGTATTACCATATCAGTGCCAGTTATCACCTTTGGTTTCACACATTTTAATCTTCCCTACTTGGGACTGTCGATGGACTCACAGTCACTTTGTCTGGACCATCTTCTCCTTGTCCCCAGACCTAGACTTAGTCTTTGTATCTGATCTCTGCATGATGCTTTCCTATTTCACTTTTTTGTTAATATAGGTCACAGTGGTTGTAGAGAAAGGTGGAGAACTGAAGAGAAAGAAAGGAACATAGGGAAGAAAGGAAGAATTGCTGGCCTTGTAGAAAGTAACTATAATCAGTCTTTTACAATGACAAGAAAGTAGCACTGAGACAGCGGTATCCAAGTATCATTTAACTTAAAGCATCCACTTTCCACAGTCCTTCCCAAAATATAAGTTGCAAAATGTCAAGGAGAAGCATGGTATACTAGGTGTATATAAGGTGCTTTGGTGCCAAATTTAAGAAAGAAAAAAAAAAAAAGTAATTCTTGCCATCCCCACTCTTACCTTCCAGTACCGGTTACAGCTTGTGAGGTAGGCAATGCCAACTCTGCTGGGTTTTCTGCTTTTATTACATGGGGTTGGCTTGACTAATACAGCATTGTGAGGTGCTATAGTTCAGTCTGAAAGATCAGGCTTCTTTAGTGGCTTTTCTGAAAGATGTTCAACACGTGGATGTCTTATAGCAGCTATGTAATATTTAAGACAGATTGAAGATCTATCTAATTATCTATTTTATAGAGGCATTCAAAACCAATACACATTTTTTAAATGGCCCTGTTCTCTCAGTCATTCAACTCATTTTTTAGTTACTCCTTACATTAGTTTCTGCCAGAATCCCCAAGTTTTCAAAGCATCAAGTTAATATGGAGAATATTGAGGATTAAACTGTTCTTTTCCACAGAGAAGTTAGGATTCTGTGAAAACCTTCAGATCATTTGATGTAGACTCCCAAGTTTGTAACGAGGATCCTAAAGGAGAAGTTGAGGGGAGGTGGAAGTGTTGTGAGCCTTGCTTGAAGGCAAGAGGATATTTATGGTTATTCAACATTTCTGACCAAAGTACAGTTTAGATTTGTTATGTTGCTATTATCCATATCAAGCCTTTTTATTATAGAAGGTAAGACTGGCAATGTACTGGGAAGAAACTGAAGTAATTACTTAGGGAGCAGGGGGAAGCTCTCCTAGACAGGGTGGTGACTAAAAGGGTCGGAAGATGACTGAGGAAGGGGGGCATGCAAGGGGCAGAGTTGAGACCACACACTGTTTTGAATACTCTAATTGCATGTATAGCAGGAGACCTGTGAGTGCATTAAAATAAATAAATAAAGATAACTCTTTCAAAATAACCAGTG
>NW_008825113.1:1328520-1344581 GCF_000699105.1 Pygoscelis adeliae
TTGAGTTTGTAAATTATGAAAGCTCTTCATGTTAAATTTCATCTTTCAGTATTGCTGTTTTCCTGTACATAACTGAACTGATTTCACTGCTTGCTGGATTTCTGGTGGCTGTTCAAAGGCTTTTCTTGCAAATCTCTTGGCCTGGATGATGATGATGTTCATCCCTCATCTCACCCCATCTAGGTTCAGAGGAAGTAGCTACAGATAGATAGCACCTTGCTATTCAGTGTCCTGTGCTCTCAGTTGGGCACAAAAATGGTGGTGGGGCTTTTACTACTGCAACATGCACCACCTACAAAGTTCGGATGACTTGTCTTAAAGATGCAGTAACTACACTGACTATGCTAATGTGCCATATGTGAAATTTGAGAACCATAATATGGACAGTATTGAAATAATTATGTCCAGTTAGCTTTTTAGGCATATTTGCAATCCAACTATTTGTAGAGTCGAAAACTACTATTGTTGTTTTAACTCAACAGAATTCACATTCTGTAGATACACAGATTTACACTTGAAATGCTGTGTAATTTGGAATTACATTGGTATTTGCAGTCCATGAAAGGAAGAAAAGTTCAGGAAAGAAGTCTACACATTTATATAGTTAGTCATCCACTTCCATACACTGCTTGTTATTTATTCCTGTGTATTAATTGCCATCTAAAATATTAAGGGTTTCTGTAAGAATAGAATTTCCTGTGAAAGTTCTTTACTTGCATCCTTGTTTAGTGTGTTAAAGTGAAGCATAGTAAATAATTTTTATATACTGGAGAAATAAATGAGTGCTAAACTTACTTCTTACTTTCTATTTCAAGGCTCCTGGAGCAGCTGGAAAAACAGGAAGCTTAGGGAAGAAACCTGGTGAGTCATATATTGTGACAGCACCTTTTATCTGTTCTTAAGTACTTAAGTTCATGGAAAAGATTTTGTTGCCATTGAAAATAAATTATGTTTGCTCTTGGTGATTTTGTAGTAGTTTGCACTGATGAAAACTGCTGTCTATAATAAAATAATGCATAATCTGTCAATCATTCTATCTAGCATGTATCAATTATTAAATAGCATGTAGCTAGAGAATAAAAATCTGCTTGCTCAAAAATGAATGTAAACTTCATGGTAGATTGCTGAACAGAACAGTGGAAACCTACAAAAAGCCCAAGTTTGTCAGGGCCTCTGAAAATGGAAGTATACATTCTTACCCTGTGGTTTTACAGCATTTTGCCTAGAATGCCACACAATATGGTATACATGGACTTTGTGAGCTCTTGTGCCTGCTTCTCATTTTCAAGAGCACATACCTTGTATCCATGCTATGCAGCTGATCGCCTGTCAAGCCTGGTTGTATTGCAGGTCATGTCGCTGGCTCCTTTTTCTCTAGAAAGAGGTCCCCTGGCTCTTGGGGTGGTGGGGGCTATCCTTCCAAACAGCCGTTGTATTTCTAAAGAGCCTTAGAAAAGTGCATTCTCTGCCACTGGCAGGCATTTGTAAACTTTCCAGAAGACGTCTCTTTTTTTCCCCTCAATGTATTTATTTGCTTTTGTACCAAAGAGATGACTTCGCATTGAGCTGAACCAAACTAAATAGGGGGTGCTCCATGCTTCTATTCTGTCCCTTTCTCTGGGGCTTGTTCAGTTCCACAGTGAGGTGGTTCAAGGATGTGATCTACCAAATCTTGCCTTATTTCTGTACACACACACACACACATGCATATCCGTATTTTGTTTTGTGCGGAGGAGGTTTCATTTTGTCTCCCTGAACTGGTTCACTGTGTTGGTGTGTAAGAGGAGGCGGGGAGAGTAGATCGCAGCAGCCCCATCTTCATTTGGCTTATTTTACCTTGACATATGAGCAATGGGCTGCTCTTGTCAAATCTTACTGATCCATCTATGGAAAGAAGGGCTTGGAAGTAAACTACTCCTGCCTTTTCTAACTTTCATTTGCATGATTAAAAATAGTTGTGTTAATAGATGCAAAGCTCAAGAGAGGCAGACGAGAACAGAGATCTGGAAAACCTCTGGAAGTGATATCTGGTAGGAATAGTGAGAAGATGCTGATAGGTCTGGCTGCTTTTTCCAAGCTTGGGAGAATGGTGAATGACAAGACTTCAGCCTAGAGTACCAGCCTTATAATCGCTGGTCTCCTGGATTCAAACCTTCAGTGAAGTAGAGACTGGAGGGATGTTGACAAAAGGTGTGTTCAGAATCTTTCAGAGTTTAAAAACAGTTTGGGAACATCCTGCCTGTTTTTCAGCAAGGAGATTCATGGAGATTTTTGCTATAAATGAGCTGCAAGTGCTCAGCCAATATAAGTGAAATGCTAATGAACGAGGTGAAATATTCCTGTTTATTCTAGAAGCAGCAGGACGAGTGGGTGGGAGTTGGTAACAGTGTGTGTTGAAGGGCAAGGAAAAAGAAACCACTCTCTGTGAATTTAAGCAGCAATATGAGGACAATTATATCTGTGAGAAGGCAATTATTTCTTTTTCTAAATGTACCTGTTTAATGGAGGCCACATTGGATCTCGTCTCAGTAACTCGATGCTTAAATCACAATTAAAAAGCCCTTCCTGGAAGGAAAGCTTTTTTTTTTTTTTTTTAATTTTTGCTGAGCCGTTTTCTCTAACTTTCTGCTTCTCTGTCACATGCAAGAGCCGAATGTTAAACTTGTAATTCATATTGTAACTTATTTAACACACAGTCCACAGTAAAAATTCTTTATGCTGCTGGTTGGTGAAAGAGGATATCTGATACCTGAAGCCTTGTAAATCACCTTTTTGTAGATAAAAATGAGAAATTTCTTGTTCTGAGAGAGATGTGAGGTATAAGATTTTTGCTCTCTCAGTATGATATACTGAATATTGTAATTGCCATGGTAGTGAGAGAGGTTTTTGCCTGATTTAAAAAAAAAATAAAATCATTTTGACAAAGTCCCACTGTTAATTTGTTTGCTTGTGTTCATTTTACCTCCTGAATGGCTCTAGGATGGAGGAGTTAATGTGACACTGTGGAAAAACCTGCAAATGCAGGGAGCTTGCAGACTTTCTAGCAGTATAGCCATGTTTCCTGCCAAATAGCTTGCTTGCTTGCTTTGCCTTCTTACAGGACAGACGGTGCTGCTGCTGGCTTTTCTCTATTTAAACCTTTCTGCTCTCTTTATATTTTACTATATTTTACTTAGAAATTCTTTCTTCTGTCTTCTGCTTTCACACTTTGTGTGCTGTCTAAGTTCCAGATCCAGGTTTAAAGCATCTTTCTAACTCTCAGCTACGGGCTTTTTCATCACCTGTTTGGTTCCACCCTTTCCTGCCTGCGCACCTCTGTGTGCCTCTCTCTCCCCTCTTTGGGTTATCTTGAGGGAGCTTCTGCCATCATTAATTCTGCATGTGTCATCATTTGCAGTGAACTCAGGTTGCTTGTCATCTCTCTGCTTCTTCATCCTCCTGATGTTGTTCATTTACACCTTGAATGCTTCTCTGACCATTTTTAATTTTCCTAATCATCCTTTTCTTCTAAATTTTAAGTAAACCATCTGATCGTTTTCCTGGCAATCTTCAAATCACTTTGTTGTTTCCTTCCCTGCAACAAAACTTCACTCTGTTTCAAGGGAGTTGGCTTTGTGGTTTCCTCTGCCTACAACTGCCTTTTCAATGATTGCTCCTTTTCTCTGCCTTACCAGCAGACTCCCCCCTTCTTTCCCAGCCAGTGGGTGATGTGTTGCTACTGAGTGCCTCTGCTGTTTCTCTTGGCCACAGGAAGTTTGGCGCTTGTTGACAGAGAGGGCCAAGTAGGACGGTGCCCAGCACTGCGTTACTTTCTTAGTACGGCTGCCCATAAGAAAGCTGGAGACAGCTTCTGTGTACTCGCTGCCTTCAACCTCAGTCCCTTTTGCTGTTGTTGCTGTGTTGACCGCTAATCCACCTCACACTCACTGTTGCGTTGCTTTCTGCTGCTTTATAAAGGGACAAACTGATGGCAGGTGTGACCTTTTTCTGCTTAGTCTTCCAGTGCCAGTTTTTTAGGATAGACTAGATTGAAAATATGTACAAACAGTAATCGTAAATGAAAATAACTGATACAGATATTTTTTTATCCAGATTTTCAAATAAAAGCTAAAATCTCAAGCAGTATATTGATCTGTGATCAGATAATTGCTGAGGTTTTAAATTAAGCTGACTGTCTTTGCAGTGAAGCAGTTGAGACACGTTTCTGTGATCTTGTACTACTGGCTGTGCTGTGGGCTTGTTCTAGGATAGTCTTAGACCACAACCATAACCAGTCAAACTCAGTGCCCATATCGACTGTTTGATGGTCCCCAATTTTATTTGATGCATTGCCAAATAAAAACCTCCTTTGTCTTAAACACAGGATCAGAATTTACTATTCCAGGAAAGGTTTTTCATAAAAACAAAAAAAGAAATTCTCCATCCCCCTCCCCCAAAACCCAACCCCTAGATCATTCTGTTAAGAAGAATACTTAAGTGATGAATGACTATGTACTTGGGTCCTAAAGTGGAGTTTTCAGCAATAACAACACTACTTTAGTGCTCCTTTGGATGTCTGAGACCCTTTACAACTAAATGAAGGCTAAAAAAAATTCCCCACAGATTCCCCGTAACTCATGACTAAAAAGGGATTACATAAATGTAGCAGCCAAAAAGGTTTAGCTTACCAAAAGCTAAAAAGTTCCCAAATCTACCATCTTTCATTTACAAAAGGTTCACCAATTATCATAGTATTAAACATGTTCTCCGTCACCCAAACATGATTTGATGACATGCTAAACCTGACTTAAAAGCTATCAGTAGGACATCAAAATACCTACAGCCACTTATAAGCTCCTGTCAGTTCAAATTGGCTCAAAAAGTGGGTTAACCTTGCCAGACTTAGTGGTGACTAAGCTATCTGTCTTTCCACAACCACTGTAAAATGGAGTAAACTGCATTGTCTACTTTGGCTAATTTAACGGAGAGATAATTGTGAGCTCACAGTTACCCTCTGTCAGATTCATGCTGGTAGGTGATCAAATAAGGCACCAGTTTTGTATTAATGTTCATGGAATAAAGACTTCAAAATAAATCCTGTTCCTTACATTTTGAAAGCATTCATTTTTTTTGTCTCGTCTGGTGGTGAAAAATTTTCTGCAGGTCGTCATTAGTTTGCACCTCTGTTACTGCAGCTTCTTCATTATATTGTCATCAACGTGTATCTCCTTTTTTTAGGAAGCTTAGTTCAAACTGATGCTACAAAAATGTATTTATTGGAAACCAGTATTATGACACTTGATTTTAAGAGCCATGTAGCTCTAATGATGGTCATTATTATTCTCTATTTCAAATATTTTTTGTATCGTACCCATAGAGCTGCTGCACCTCTGTTTTAGTCCTGTAGTGCTGTGAACTTCTGATCTGTTTTATAATTACTGGATGTTTTCATGGAACTACATACATACATAACGATTTTATGGAAAAAAATACACAATGGATATACTGTGCCAGTGATAATAGCAGAGTTAATGTTGTATAGAATGTGTTCAGGTTTTTCCAAATTAACTCTTTTTTTTTTTCCCCCCCGACTTCAACAGAAATTGCCCAAGTTATTGCCTCTTACACAGCAACGGGTCCAGAACAGCTTACTCTTGCTCCTGGTCAGTTGATTCTTATCAGAAAGAAGAATCCAGGTGGCTGGTGGGAAGGAGAGCTCCAAGTTAGTTACTGGGTTTTTTTAAATAAAATTCCATGTAAAAGAATTTGTAATTTTTTAATAGTTCAAAATGATGAATGGATCAATGATAAATAATTTTGAAAATGTTCTGCAATTAAGCATTTACAAATAAAATGCCTTTACAGAAATATACATACATTCCAATTCCTTGAACTTGAAGTACATTTGGAGGACAGCAGGAGGAAGCCATTGTGCCACATTGTAAGTCAAGGATACCCATCTCACGAATCAGACCCAGCCTGCAGTCTGCTCCCTTGTACATTTTCCTGGAGGCCCTTCAGATATAAGAAAGGAGTGGATTTTAGGGCGTATTGTTTTGGCTGCTTTTGGATCCTCCCAGTCTTTTGTCCAGTAGTCGTCTTCATGTGAGCAAAAAAGCCGTTGTCATGTCAGGTGGTGGGGAAACCCAGCCATGTGACAGGGGTGCATGGGACTGTTGGGTTAAGTGACAGGGTCTACTTCTGTCCCGTTTCAATAGTGATCGCACATATCGCGTGGATCAGCGTGGATCAGCTGATACCTGCGTGCACTGTGAAAGCAGAAGAAATACTGGGGTACGCAGACCTGAATGTCTTCCTAAGAAGCTTTCTAAATTGCTTCAGCCAAAAGTTTGGCTATCCCTTTTGTTGAAAGATTGAGAAGTATTTTACAGCAGTGATTTTTGTAAGATGGCCACCACTTTTTCAGGTTGCTTAATGAAATGTGACAGTGTGGAATACCCGTCTAATGGCCCCATCTCAGCAACAGCTCAATTTAATGTAGAAGAGTGAAAGAATGGTGTCTGTTGCAGGCATCAGATAGGAGAGAGCTTTAGTGTTGTATTAGAAGATAATAGATAATAAAATATTTTAACCTTTTTTTTTAAGAGTAGAACTTGACAATTTGGAAACTTTGGTTCTGAATGGCTTTCAGTGGCAAAGCTTTTTTTTTTTTCCCCCCTCCTCTCCAGTACCACTGAATGAAGTTTTGCTTGGTTTTGTTTTTTTAGCAGGGAGTATTACATGAAAGAATGTAATTGATTAATTTTTGCAATGCAGATGCTCAAACTAACTCAAATATCTTTTCCACATTACTACCTGCCCTTTTTGCCTTTCCTGGTGATATTTTTTCATCTTTTGTGGAGAAATCATCTTCCAGGATTGCTTTGGTTTTCATTCTCACTAACCTTTCTGTTGTTGTTAACTTGTAGCTTTAAAGAGTCTCACATTGAATGTATTTTAAGATAGAAAACAGGCTTCACTGGGAAAGAGCTGTCACAATTACCGCTTAGCAGCTAATGTGAGGTTTTTTAAAAATTAATTTTTGGTTGTGTGAATACTCATATGTATCTTTGGATCCCTTACTATCTTACAGATGGTTTTACAAGTTGTTTTTTTCTTCATTAACAGTCCCCTACCTATTCTTTTAATTCTCCTGTTCCAACACTGTAATACTAGTTCTTGCTCCTTTGTTACGTGAGCACAAAGGCTAATGCAGCAGTATGGTGAAATGGATTGAAGAATTGATTAAAAATAAAAGCAGCAAACCCTCCCCCCCTCCCAAAGTAGTGAAATGATGACAAGATTTAGAGAAGGGCACTAATATTAGCTTTTTTTATGCATTTAATTTCAAAGTGGTGGATTTTTTAGAAGTATATGTACAGTTCAGTTTCAGCCTCAGGTAAATTTTGATGATATTTGTCTTAGGGATCAGAGTGAAGGTAAAATAAAGCAAGTGTGTTAAGCATTACATTGCTGGGTTTAATGCAGTCTTCCAGAATATCTTAAAATTAATGATCTCTATACACTTTAGATCAAGTGCTTTCATTTTCAGTGAAGAAAAAGAGAGGGAAGGAAGTAGTTAAAGAATAGTGTATGTGTTAGATGACTTTTTTCCACGTCTATTTTGTTTTTAAAGGCAAAATTCTACATGCCCCAAGTTCCAACCTTATTCTAACAACACAAAAAGAGAATAAATAGAGTAATTCTTAACATACATTTAATAGATTTAGAAGCTGAGATTTGATTCAAAGTTTTAGAATAACCTTTCTTACAGTAAGGATTTTTCTTCTCCTTTTATTTTCAATGAACAATCCAGCTGGCGAAATAACAGGATGCAGTTTCTGTCAAATTCCTATCCTGCTTTGGTGACACAAGCTTTGTCACGCTGGATCGGACCTGCAGTTCATCTGTCCCAATATCCTGTCTCTGACTGACTCACTGCAGCTGCGTTACAAACTGTAGAGCGCTGCTGTAGGCCAGGTGTATGGTG
Organism: Pygoscelis adeliae; assembly: GCF_000699105.1. Classification (NCBI taxonomy): domain Eukaryota; kingdom Metazoa; phylum Chordata; class Aves; order Sphenisciformes; family Spheniscidae; genus Pygoscelis; species Pygoscelis adeliae. The sequence goes on from NW_008825113.1 coordinate 1,336,490, forward strand.
ACCTGCTGCTCTCTCAGCACACACACATGGACCACACGCACACTAACACATGCGTGCACCACGTTTTCGTACTGATGCTCTCTGACTAGATAGGGATGAGAACATCTAGTGTACTTTCCAAAACCGTAACATCTGTTAATTAGGATCATTTGGACAACGTCTGTCCATATGTATTTGTATTTGCCAAAGCTTAATTTTTGTTTGATTGGAATCTGGCTTTGGGATTTTGTATTTGAATCCAACTTTACCCATTTTTTCTTGCCATAATGTTTTGCTGTTCTAGTACTTGTTAATGTGGCATAGGTTTATACTCTGTCTGTTGTTTGGGCAGGAGAGGCTATTAAAAAGTTTAGATACTGTTTCTTTAAAAGAAAACGGGTGATTTGGATCCTTAATCTCCGCTTAAACTATCACAATCTAGGTATCTATTTAAATGCAATACCTTGCATAATGAAAAAGCATTTAAATGCTGCCACTCATTAATGCAATAGCTAGCCTAATGTTTTAGAATTATGGTTTTAACAGTATCAGGAGAAATCTTTCAGAAGAATCAGGGTTGCAGTATTAATTGTCAAGCACACAAAGTAGGAACACTGTTAAGTGAGATATCACTCAAATTAGTAAATAACTACTGTTTAGATATTAAAAATTACTGTTTATATACTACAAAAGCTTACTTAACATAGTAGAAGTATCATAATATTAAACTATTGCCACAAAAATAGCTTTTTTCCTTATAAAATGCATTTTTCTTATTCTAAAATAGTCAGTGTGACTGCAAGTAGTTAAAATATTGGCTGAATTGCCTTGTCTAAGGATCTATTGATGTGCTTAATCCTCTTAAAAGAATTGTTTTTTTACTAGGCACGGGGGAAAAAACGGCAGATAGGATGGTTCCCTGCTAATTATGTAAAACTTCTGAGCCCTGGTACCAGTAAAACTACACCAACTGAGCTACCTAAATCAACAGCGTTACCTTCAGGTAAGCAGTGTGGTTGCATTAAGAAAGTTGCTTTTGTAATGTGTGTCATTTACAATAGGACTCCTAAAAATAATTATGGACATTTGGTAGGATATTTAGTATCTGTTTTACTAGTCACTTTGGTTAAACTCTTCATTTTATTTTTTTTTTCTTTCAAATGAGAAAAACATACAGTTGGTCTGTATATTTATGGTGGTGGTCTCTCAGGTATGAACTGTTGAGTGCTAAAAAGTCATTTGTGACATTATATCTTAAAGAGTAAAACATTCAAATTATCAGTCCTATTTGTTTGCACTAATTGTAGTAAAGGAGTTTTTAAAGGTTCAGGATGGTCCGTGGGCTTAGCAGTTGAGGCACCTCTCATTCAGAATCTTTTATTTTTTCCTAAGGTGAAGTGTGAGAAGACCACTCAAATGAAGATGTAGCTTTTTGTCCTGTATAACTACTTATTTTAAGGTTTATGAAAGGATACAAGAGCGATAGACCATAATATTTTTAAAGCTATTTTTTACAGCTTCACCACAGGGAATATCAAACAGTCCTGTCAGTCTACTACAAGGTATAAAGCCAGGCAGAAGACTGAGAACAAAAAGTTCATTCCTTGCGACTGTTTCAGTCTTGAACCATTTTGGGCTTGTAAGTTGGCGTAGTACTAAGTAAAGAGGGTTCGTGTCAATCCAAAACATGTAGAATGGATGTATTTTCTTCCATAAGCCACTCAAAAGACTTGACATGGTTGACTGTCATCTGTTTGGATTTAGTTGGGGGTGGCAGGGCGCAAAAGCTTGCTGCTTCCCCAGGCCGTTTTCTGACTGTCTATCCTTAAAATGAAATAGATGTTTCTAAATGAAAAATGGTAGCGAGCATAATTTTCTCTTTCAAATATGTATGAAGGGTTATCATGCAGTTTATGGAAGTAGAAGAAAATACTGAGGTATTAGTTTCATGTGTCACTGGTGAAAATAAAAGTACCGCATCAGAGAAGGCAAATGTTATAAATGGTGCTAATTGGCTCCTTTGGTAGTCATAAAGATGCAGAAAACCAGACTTCTATAAAGACTCATAATTTTGGGTCCTGCAGTTAAAATGGCAACTGAGCGCTGAGATACATACTTTTACAAGGCAATATGATGGGATTTTTTTATTTTTTAATTATTACAGGTTTGACAGCCTGGGACTTTAAACACATGCTAATAAAACTTTTACAGAATAAACTTTTTAGCACTTTTTTCATTGCCTACAGAACATCAAAATCTTAATGGCATTCATTTTTATCAAATTCAACTCTGTTATAGACCTTTCGTTTTGGAGGGTGAGAAGAATAATCTTGTCTTTCCATTATGATAGATGGCCTCACTAACTGTGTGGTTAATGTAAGAGGTTAAGAGGTTAATGCTTGAAGAAGCATCTTCATAGCAGAAGTATGTCAGTGGGGAGGCTTACTATAGCAAAAGACATGGAAAGCCTGAAGAAAACCATTTACAAGGGTTGAATAATGCCCAAGGTGGTGCATTATGAAGGGTATGAGAGCATGCCATTACTGTCTGGGTGTTGAAGGTAGGGGATCCATCAGAAACTATCATCATCAAAGCCTCTGTTTCTTTTGTCATTCTATTTTGATGTATATGCTCTCCATCTGCCACACTGTAATGCAAACTGCATGACTTCAAAAACTTTTTTTAATTCTGTTGCATGGGCGCTTTTGCTTTATACTTGGAGGTTTTCATAATTTCTGACTGCTTTGCATGTGTTCCCTTCTAAACTTGTGTCATGAACCTGTCCTTCCTGGTGCTGAGAAATGAAAAGAACTGTTACTGCTACTTGGAGCTAGTCAGGCATAAGGAAGTTCACCATATAGGAATAGTGGGAAACGTGTTTCAACCATTCTGCTTGTTTAAAAAAAGACAATGTTATAGATTGTACTGATCATGAGTGTTGCGTAAGAACCTGGATTCCCTCTGCCGTTGCAGTAGGGCTCGTATTAATCAATAGACAAACTTTCTAAAAAGGAAACAAATAACTGAAAAGCACTGGAGCTCAGAGGAGGTAGGCTATAGCTTGCTTCTGTAGTTAGCAGTGGCTTTTGGAGTTTAAAATAAGTGAAGAACTTTCTTGCTGGGACTACTGTAAGAGCTTCCTACATAGGACTAAGGTATATTCTAAGCTTTGTGACTGAGTGTAAATAAGATCAAGATGAGGTCACTGCTTGAGGTTCAATTGAGGAGTCATATCTCTTCAAGAATTCTCTTAAATTACCTCCCAAGTTTAAGGTGATGCTTGGGATCCTATTGGACTATTTAGATATTCTGATGATACTACTGGACAGCACCAAATTTCATAAAGTTCTTTGAGGCAGAAGAGAATGATCTGAATGAAAAATCCTTGAAAGACATTAACTCTAGAACGGGTTACAAATCTGTTAATGTACGTATTGTATTCAGGTATGGTCTAGCTTAAACTTTTTATCGTTCTTAATGTTAGTAATCACCTGTAAACCTGTAACAAGAATGCTGTAAAACAGATTCACAGGTCTTTTAAAGTGAAACGTGAACATCAATGGTGTTCACGCATTTGAACTTGTGTTAGCACAAAACTACCTAAAACAGGAGTCCACCATAATACACATTTCTTTAGAAAAGCTGGTTTATCTCCAGTATGCCAGGAAAATGTACACTTTGGTTAGTTGATGTGTTAGGTACGACAAATGACAGTGAGCGCCCATTTATTTTAATTTCTATTTATTTATCATATTTCCCTCTTTTTTCCCCTTTTGTAAGTAACAAAGCTAAATATTGAGATATATGCAGAGGTCTTGTTTAATGTGGAGTTTATTTTAATATGGTGTTTGTGAACAAGCACGAAGTATTAACTAAAAGGCGTTAAATAATTTCCAAAATACAAATTCCAAAAAGAGAGAGGAGTTACTTGACAAATTTAAATACATTGCTGGCTGAGTACAAGAATGAAAACACAAGAAAATTTTAGGCTGAATATAATAGAGAGAACCTGACAGCAAGGCTAATTAGATAGAAGTCTTGTGTCTTAAGGCAAAATATCGGAAGCCCTGTGACTTGGCATATAGAAAACATCAGAGAAATAGAGGAAATTATATATCTAAATAAACAGTCCTGCTGCTTTAGAGAATTAAGAAAACTGCTCTATTATAATTGATCAGAAACTGCTATATCCTGAGAACCAGTCAGATTTGATGAGTTTCACAGTAAGGAAATAGAAAATAGGCTGCTGGAAGCAGTCCTGTGGTGCCAGAAGGGCAGCCTAAATGACCTAGGATGCTTTTTATTTTTCTCATCCTTTCCAAGATCTTTGTGTTCCTGATGCCTCAGTGGTAGTACAAGGATATCACCATTGGCTTTCTCTTGAATTATAGAGCTGTGTTGAGCCTGTCCGGTGCTAATTAGAAAAGAGTGCCTTTTTCAGGCTTTGGGTAGTGGAACTTGAAGTTTATCAGACTTTTCTGTCCATTGACCAGTTCTGTTGGAAAGGATACTTTTCAGAACAGGTTGGTGAGGATGCAGAATGCTATTTTTATGAATGTACAACAAATCTGATGCTTTTGTGGGCACAAAATATATATATATATAAAGTGAAAGAGAAGTGTCAATAGAAAAGTGCCAATAGAAAGCTAACATCCTTGAAGTGTTTGACGTTTTGCTAAAATTTTAAATTTTTCCAATCTTCTCCTACTGTTTGAGCACTTCCAAACAAAAAATCTTGGGTACAGTTCCAGGCAGGTTACGTTGTTCTCAGTTTGCGCTGTTGTGCTCTGCCCTCCCTAGTGTGATCCTGGCCCCTCGGTAAGCTGACTGAGAGCACAGTGCTGCTGGGAGAACCTTCATTTTTTTCAATCATCTTGAGCCAATTTGTTGAGGGCTCAGCTAAGCACCAGTACGGGGGCACAGGAGAGAGGGGCAGGACCAGCTCAGATCAGCGTAGTGTCTTGGAACTGTACTGTGACACCTGTAGTGTTCGTAGTTGGCTTATGCATAGCTTATGTTTTGCTGAAACGTTACCAGTGCGATAGACCTCTTCCTTTATCTTACAGTGTGCCAAGTAATTGGCATGTATGACTACACTGCACAGAATGACGATGAGCTAGCGTTCAATAAAGGCCAGATTATAAACGTCCTTAACAAGGAAGACCCAGACTGGTGGAAAGGGGAGGTGAATGGACAAGTGGGTCTCTTTCCATCCAACTATGTGAAGCTGACAACAGACATGGACCCAAGCCAGCAATGTAAGTGACCCTCTCTGCTGCCGTGCTGTGATTATGTGTGTAGTACTTTAAGATGAAACATGCAGCATTGCTGTGATTCTGCTGTGGTTTGCAGAACTCAAAGCTTCACCACTGCTGCACTTGTCAAAGTCTCTTTGAAGACCTTCTGTAATGCAAACCTTATTTTATGTTTGTTTTCTTTTTAGTTCCCATCCCCTTTGTAGCATGTTACCCTTTATCATTTTTGCACCATGCTGTTTACATGCCTGACTCATTTTCCTAGCTTGAATTTGCTCATTGTTTTGTTTTGCTTATGTGTTGTTTTCCTCCTTTTTCTAGGAATCATATGTTGTCCATCCCCCACTCAGGCTTGAAAGTCCTCAAAGAGACCCACTATCCCATATCACTGCCCAGAGGGATGATGGGAGATGCAGCCTTGATCATGTGGCTTCCAGCATGATCATCTACTGCCTTCTGAGTAGAAGAACACACTGCAGAGCAGTTTACCTCATTTTACATTAGTTGCATGTAATCGCAATGTTTGAGTTAATTACCTACAGATACAGACGCAAAATTAAAATGAAACAAAAAAACACAAAAAAAATCAGAGGATAGTGGGTCCTTTTGTGGCTTTCATAGTTACCAAACTAATTTTTCCACCTTTGCACAGGTGCTTTCAGTAGTTTTAAAATTATTTTTAAATATATATTTTAGCCTTTTAAAGGAAAAGTATAAATTAAATTTCTTCATTGCAATTTGTTTGTGCAAAAAGACCCACTATCAAGGAATGCTGCATGTGCTATTAAAATTGTTCCAAATGTCCATAAATTTGAGACTTTATGTATCTTTCTTTTTTTAATGTTCACATGTCCAGTGTTGTCAATATGTCGTCTTTTTTTTTTTCTTTTCTTTTTTTTCATTACAAAACAACAGAAGGAGTTAAATCAGTTTAAGGAACTTTAAATGTGCCCAATTACAGATAAGGTATTTTGTTGTAGTTATTGTACTGTATGTATCAGGCGTTCCTTGTTGAGTGTGTAATACATTGTGGAGAGAAGAAATTAACTTCCTTCCAATGCAAGAGATATTAACATTGCATAATGTTGTTATCCCAGTTATGTTAATTTTATTTTGCACATTACTTGTAGCTGCATACAGTTAGAAAACACCCTGGTTTGTGTTTGTCTCCACGTTTTGTTTTTTGCATTTTCGTCTCAGAAGTCAACAGAATGCTACATTCATGTGGGATTTGAGAATTAACTTCTTTATTTTCATCTTGATTACATGAAGTTTGATTTCTCGTTTTTACTTTCTTATGACTATGGAACAACACATTTTGAACAAGTAATTTTCCTGACAAGAAAGAATGTATAGAAATATCTCCCTGCAATTAATTTCCAATGTTTACATTTTTTTAAACTAGACTGTGGAATTTATACAAATTAATATTAAATGGAGCTTACAGTCAAGTTTATGTAGTAGATGTGCTGTAGCTAAGCCATGTTTGTCTTTCCAGCATTAGTTACAAGCTCTTGATGAAATGCCTGGTGCTGTCAGTGCAGAAACCCTCTCTTCCCAACGCCTCAAGCACAATATAGCCGTTCTACTAATTACTATACCATTTAGTTATGTTCTGGTTTATGTATTCCATTTATTTCTAAATTTCATGATGGCAGTGTTGTAGCGTTTCTAATCCTACCCCATCTCCCTCCTTCTGACCCGTCATGCGATGCAAAGAACAAGTGAAGCTCCTTATTCAATTGCACTTCAGTATTTCATCAGTATGAATGTAAATTATATAAATATATAAAAACCTGCAGCTTTAACAACTGTAATACAGCCTTTAAAATTAGTTACATGTATAGATAATTAAATTCTTCATATAAAAGATAGACTAAAATGTGTTTGTTGTCTTGTTGCTGTGTACACACAGAATTCACCAAGTGGCATTAGTGCATGTAATGAATTTGCCACCAGAATAGCCTGAAGCCCACCTGTTTAATTTCAGAATGACACTTGTCTTGTTTCTTTGAATATTATTTCAATATAATTACTCAGATTGATCGTGGTTATCTGCAACCTTTTGCACCTTTCTTTATTCAGTGCTTTCTATGTGTTACAAATCAGTTGATATTTTTTGGCGCTATACTGGTAGATGAATTAAGAATGCCTTGTTGTTTTACTATGGGTTTACGTTGACTTAGGCTCTGTGTTTTATGCCGGAAGCTCTAGTCTTAAAACATGCACAATTGCACAGATTTTCTTTCATTTTAGGATAGTATTTAACATGCACAAATTTTTCATTTACTTCTGTGCCATAAAAAGAAAAAAGTGTTCTTTTCCACCATAGCCACTTGCTGAAAAATATGCTGCCTGGTATGACAGAAATTGAACAGAACGTAATACTTGTAATTTTCAGTGCCCATTGTTTTGCTTACTGAGAATGATGTAGCCAGATTTTACTCCATTATTTCAATATTTCGTCCATTAAAATGTTATTTTAATGAAAGGGTATCTCTATTTTCCCATAATGAGCTGTTGTGTTGAAAGATTTATAACTTGACTAAAAGCGTTTGTCCTAAGGGACATTTTGTTTTTTATGACTTCGGGCCAGAAACATACTTTCTCTACATATTGAAATATGGGCAATACTTTGGATACAGGGGATTCAGATGCTGCTTTTTTTTTCATTAACTCAAGTGAGAAGAGAAATAAAGCTATTATAATAATCTGCAGGTTACATGTTTCCTAACATGCTGCTTAAATATGCTGACAGTGATGGTTCATAAAAGATTTTCAAAATCACAGTGCTCTAAAAGTTCTTGGGGTCAGTTTTCCGCTGAAGTGAAAAGAACAGCCTGAAGTTGTCCCTCTGT
>NW_008825113.1:1344627-1354167 GCF_000699105.1 Pygoscelis adeliae
CGTTGTGCCAGGACTCCTCAGGCAGAAGAGTACTGTGTATTACTCAACAGAGCAGCAGCTTTATCAATCAGTCTGTTGTTGAGAATAGTTAACTGGCAAAAACCTCAAAACACATTTAAAATGTCCTAGACAAAGATATTCAAACCATTGTGGCTTATATCGACATACGTTGTTGAAATACCTATAATGTTGATTTACTCAATTATTAAAGTTCTTAAGTGTACTACTATAGCGTGGCATGATAGTGTTTAATCTTCCTCATAATGAGTTATTTCCCTTGAGTAGCAGGGAACAAGATATTGCACTTATTCTTTCTTACCTGTCTGGATTTTTGTGGTTTCTTTTATATATATATGAGAAAGGGAGTATGAAAGCAATTCTTTAATAAATAAAATGGATTATTTCCATCCAAAAAATAGTTTTTCAGGGTTGTGTCTCAATCCAGTTTTGACCCTCCCTCCTCCTTCCTGGTTCATCTTGAAAAGATCTTTAACCTCCTAAGGCACACGGTCCTCTCCCAAAGCTGCAGATCTGGACTGCAGCAAGCAAACCTATTTCCAAAAAACACTTGCCTCCTGTGATGGAAAGGTGCCCACACTCTTGTATCTTCGGTCCATGAATTTGTGGCTGCAAAGCCAACAAGGACTAGTCCCAGTCAAGGCTGAAACAAGATTTTCATAGACAAAACTAAGAAACCATTCAGGTGATTTTCGATTTCATTTGTATTTTAAGTCAACATTAAGAAAAAGAGCAGTCTCACTGCTGCCTAGTCAATTGAATGCATTCTTTATATTAATTTTCATTTGCAAAGTACCTTTTCCCTTTGCACAGGAGCTCAGGAAAAGGAGCTGTCACTTGAAGGACGTAGAGGAGACTGGATTTAGAGACCACTCCAAGTGGGTGGTGGGTTTCTTTGTTCACAGTTTTTCTGTTTACCTCGAGAAGAATTTCCTCTGTATTCAGCTGCTGAGGAAGAATTTCCGTGAATGTTTTGTCAGGGGATTTGTTAATATCAGTTCCAATGCTTTAAATCTGTCCAAGACAATTCAGTCTCTAAGATGCAGGTTATCAAGAGTGCTTTGCTTTATGTTCAGAATCACTTTTATTCAAATCTCAATTCTCTTGGAGCTTCAGTGGCGTCTCTTTCAATCCCTGTGAGCTCACCGAACACATTTTAAAATGGCCTATTACCGTAACCTTCCCGCAAGGCAGCAAAATAACTGCAGGTTCTGGTTTTGTTCTCTGGTTTTAAAGCAGTTCTTTTTAGTTCTTCATGATTATTGACTCCAGCTGTTTAACTTCTTGTTAAATAGCTCCTTATATTTAGTCCCCTTCTAATTACAATAAATGGCTTATTTTTAACTTTTTTAGGCAACTTCAGTAAGTCCAGGGACAGTATAGCTCAAATATTATTTAATGAGTTGAATTGCAAGCTAAGTGCATGCACACAGACGACTGGATAGCAAGCTGCTACTCAGCTAAATAGAGTGCTAAGGTGACCTTTTGATTTCAAACCCTGAAAGAATGTTTTCAGAGGGTTGTCCTGGATGCAGTTAAAAACATAAATGATTTTCACGAAGACTTCATTTCCCGCATGTAGACTTTATGGGCTTTTTACTTGTTGTTTGGTAGCTTGCAAAGGAGTACTTTACCACGAATAAGGATTCATTTTGAGTTATTGCCCATGTGAGGAGGAATCATGAGAGTTATCTTAACTATGTGGCGTAACCTAGTAACATTAATAGTATGTGTAAACATAATTCTGATATACGCAACAAATTTCTATAGCTTGTTACAGCAAGTTTCGTAGCTGTTTCGTTCCCCTCCCCTTTCCATACATCTTAATTTGAAATCTTCTTTAAAAAAAAAACCAACAAACCAAACCAAGAAGTACCCCTGTAGCCCTGTAGCGCTCCTCCTCAGCACAAAAATTCAGATTGCAATGTCTGCGTAGAGCCGGAAACTAATTTGAATCAAACCTGTAACTCTTCTTCTGTCACTTTTATTAATCCTGTGGAGCAACACAGAATAAGAAGTCAGGTTTTAGAATGAGTTCAATCTTGTGGAATAATTTTATTTGCGCATTTTATGGAAAAGGTAGCTGTTAGCGTCTGTAGGCGGAAGGATGTTTATACTCGAGGTAGCTGTCCTACAGCAAGTGGGCATAGAGCTTTTAGGAGGTGTTGGAATCCCTGTGGCCTTGTGGTGCTCCTTGATCACAGGCTTTGGCTCCGTTTTCTAGCACAAGTTTCTCATTTGTTTCTTCGTGCCCTACCTACCTTTTTGAGCCTGACCCTCGGCTGCAGCTGGCCCTAGCAGCGAGAAGGAAGCTCTGTGCCTATCTGCCGTTCAGTTCCCGGCTTCAGCGTTTGGTCTGTCCAGGTACCAGTTTGTACCCGCAGAGTACTGACCTGATGCTGCCGGCTCAGCTGCTAGCCACCAGTGTGAACTGGTGCCAGCGCTAGCAGAGTGCTCAAACCAGTGTCACAGACAGGTTTTCTGTGCCCTGGCCTAGATGGCCCAAACCGGATTCATGTTTTCTCCATCACACTCACACTGTCCAGTGCAGTTTTCTCTGCAGAATTGTTTCATGTGTTGGAGTAATTCTGGATCCAAATGAGTGTTAAAATAAGTCTAGTTTGATTCCTTCACTTTCATTCTTTTTTGGGGGGGAAGACCTGAAGCCAGCAAAGATGATGGCTGGAGGTCTGCCCGAGAAAGTGAAACAAATAATAATATATTTTTTTTTAAGTATTTTAACTTTTAGAATATTACATTCAGTTACCACATTTCTGACTCCAAGTGAAATACCTATACAGCATCTTTATTTTTGCAGAAGACAATATAAAATTGGACTGTGCGGTTCCTTCAGCTTGGATCTGTGGCTGATGCTCTTGACTGATTTGCTGTTAGTGTACAGTAAGTGGTCAGGGGCTCAAGATAGGTCCTGGGTCATAACTCAGAGGTGAGATTTAAAGTTACCTGATGTGATATAAACAAGTCCAGGAATCAGTTAACTCAGCCAATTTATATTTTTAGGTGCATCCATGTCCTCACACGTAGGATTTTATTCTCCCCTAGCAGATTCTGGAAAGGAACTGGTAGACATGTTCTGGTTTTTTTTCAGAAAGGATTTAGTAGGGTTCCTTCCCAAATGTCTCACCTTTCTTCTCTACCTACTTCCCTTGATTGAATACTAAAACATTATTTTTTATAGAAACTAAGGTATTAACCTAGAATGTTGCAGAAACATTTTGCTGTTGCAAAATGAAGATGATGGTAGTGTATCACAAATGTACATTGTTGAGGACTATAAACCTTGCCTTTAACACTCGGGCATGTTCTAGAATTTAAGAAAAAAAAAAAAGGAAAATCGAAATTGTTACGAAAGATCCTTGAGTCTGTTGCTTGGCCTGTGTGGATTGGCAGCAGCAGTTCTGCCACCTGGTAATAGCTGAATGGTGTGAGCAGGAGGAGGAGGCACATGTGTTGGTGGTGACTGGTCTTGGCAAAAACAAAGTAATGCTTAGTATTTTGCAAGTGGGACTTTCCAGATTTGTTTCTAGATCCTACTTCCATCCGTCTTGGAGGGAAACACTCTGCTCTAACAATAAAGGGACATAGTAGTCCAGTTGAGAAATTCTAAACATGCTGAAATAATTGAAAAGAGCTGTGAAATGGGAATTTGCATCGCAGAAGCTTGAGATGGAGAGATCTGTTTGATCACCAGACTCTGTGCTGTCCTCGGCAAAACCTTGAGATAGTCTCTCAGCGGAGGGTCCGTCCCACAAAATATTTATGGGAAATTGGTGGTTGCATCTGAAGCTGGTTGATAAGAAGACTGAATGGTGAAATGCTGTAATTTGAGTGAAGGAATGTTATCGTGGTGCCCAGAGTGCTATTTCTCCCCACTTAGGTTTTGGAGGAAAACTGTGACGTATCTTTTACTGCTTCTGGTTCCCTATAATAGAACAGATCCCTGTCTCCTGTGATCTTGTCATTACGGACTGGGCCAGCATGAGGTTTACAGTGAAATCTGGCAGTTACGTTGTTTAGAAAATCTCCCCAAATTAGAAGAAATCAGAAGTTGTGCCCGTGTATGTAGATCAGTGAGTTCCACAGCAGAACCTTCCGCCTGAAAAAGAAGCATCTCTTGCACATTGCTTTCAAGCTTAGTGGTTAGCTTGTAAGACCATTTATTTTCAGGGCTGACTTTGTAAGGAAAAGGAACAACAAGTTTACTTCTTAGAATGATATTTGAAATTACTTTTTACGTTTCTAGAATCCCTTAGTCCTACAGGTCCTATGGTGATAGGAGGTCAAAGCACGGATTTCTAGTTACAGCGTTTGTATGTTGGTTCTGTAAGTCCAGACAGAGTAACCAGTCTTGTGAGTGTGTGCGAATGCCTCTGCTTGGGGGTGTACTGGTTATTCAATTAAAAAGGGCAGGAATTCACGTATTCACCGTGCTGTGAACATACAGAGTTAGCTATTGTAATTTCCCCATTCTTTTCTGAGTTTACTAGATTGATTGTAGCTCAGGATTCAAATCTGTCACCTTCCAGATGGGATCCAACACTCTACGTTCTCAGAGCAGGAGAGAAAATATGAAAGAATGGGTCACTCAATAACTGAAAAGGCAAATGCTAGTGCCTGATTTTAAGTACCTGAATGGCTGTATGCATGAGGGACTATCTGTGTGCTTAAAGTTAGAAACATTAACCAATTCTACACAGAGGTAAGGTCCCGTACTTTACCCATGGCAGAGCTTTCCCATCTGTCAGTGGAAATGTCTGATATCAAGGGTGCTTTCTAGCCCCTAGCAGGAGTCTCTTAGTGAACTGAATTCATGAATGATATTATTACAGCTGCAAGTGGAATTTGGATGTTCATAAAAGTACTTTGCACAGTACTTTGGCATCTGTGAAAAACTAGCTAGAGCCCTATGGCCTGACATTTCCCCTTGGAAAGGAACCCAATTCTTTGGTGTTTTTAATACAAAGACAAGAAAAATCTTCAGTACTTGTGCACCTCATGAAGAAAATCCCGTATCAGAAAAGTGTCTCCTGCATGTTCTGCTCAGATTGAAGTGGGCTATTTTCCCAAATATTTAGTGTTCAAAAGTAGACAATTTGTTGAAGTTCAGAGTAGCCCATTTACATCCCAGTTGGCTGGCTGTCAAGCTAGCCGCTAAAATATATTATGATTGAAAATGTTAAATGCTTCCTCTAAAAGGTTGGTGGTTGGAAACCACACTTCAGACTAAGGTCATCAGCGTCTTTGAACAGTAAACTTCCCCAGTCTCTAGAGCAGAATAATTAAACACTTTGTTCACTTCTAATGAAGCTGACAGTGCATGGGGAGAACTGGTTCAGTTTATTAGACCTCTGATTTACATGATATCTAAGAAAATGCTCTGAAAGTGGCCATTTATTAAAAAGAAATGAAACTTTTGGCTTTTGAAATGTGCCTAGTGCTTTGATTATTTTGGCATAAAATTAATAATTCTCAAAACCTACTTTTTATTTCAAGCAAAGTTTCAATTGCATCTTCTGAAGGACCGCAATGTACTGTATCTCAAAGGAGCGTTATCAATATGCTTCCAATCTGATCTGTTCTCAGCTCCTTAATCACAGAGGAAACTACCTTGACTGTCTGTATCTACTTTTCTTTTTTTTTTTAATTTTATTTTAAAGTCAAATCTATCATTACCTTTTCAGGGGCACAGATTAGTTGAAGCAGTAGTTGAAGATAGTCCATGAAAAACTTCATGGTGATACATGTGGACCTTGCTAGTGGCATAGTGCAGAATCAGCTCCTGAATTACATTCAGGAAGCTAAAAGAGCAGTAAATACTATCTAAGTATTAACTGTATATGCAAAGAACTGAAGGAGTTGTATGGGGTGTGATGTGATTAGGAGCATTTGAGAACGACTGATCTAAAAACCCCTGTCAGATCTCACTAGGTTGGTGTCATTGTTGGTGCTTGTGAACAATGTAAAAACAAAAAGCCTTGACCATTTTAAAACCCCACGAAGTGAAGGTCTCTCTGAATATTTTTCAGTCAGAACTTTTTCCATAAGGAAAGTCTGTTTCTATGGGAAATATACTGAATTTGCCCATAGTTCGCTGAGTATTCTGGGAAGGAATTAAACTGAAGAATTTTGATTGTGTAGAAATAGTTGTAAATAGTGCATTTTTAAAGCAAAATGTTTTCAACCTGTTTGAAAACACCTTTGCTTTTTGAAATGCATTTTATTTTACGCAGAAAAGTAATAAAAGTACTGTTAAAAGTGAAACTGGAAGAAAACATTCTGCTTGACAGTCTCAGAAGAATTTAATTAAGCTCAGCTGAAATATACTGGCTTACAGAAAAAATTGTAATGAAACATTCTGTTCTAATTCTGAACAGGAAACAAAATTTAAGATTCTAGAATTTATACAAAAATTCTAGCATCTACACAGGATAAGCACAAAGGAGGTGGTTTGCAAAAATGAAAGGACAAAACTGATGGAAGATGAGTTCTTAGTTACAAACTTTTCACATTCTTTTAAAGATAAAGGAGAACAATAATAACCCCCTTTGGCTTGGCCTATAAATTAGTGAATTCTGTGGCGCAATCTCCACTGACCTTCACGTGTTCTGGCTCAAGTCCTTCAAAAATTTAGAAGCAATTTTTAATCGAAGTGTGAAGAAGTAAATAAGCTCTGCAGGACCTTCTTGATTAGGATGTCTGCTTTGACTGAAAGGATAAAGGCTAACCTTGAATTTAGAGTATAAGCAAGCTGAAATTCCAAAGTGTCCATCAGAGCGTTACGGTCACCGTAGCGCTCTTTCCTAATTCTGTTCCCTTTTGGGGTATCTCTGTATTTTCTGTGGCAGCAGTACCAGAGGAAGTCTTTTTTATTAACAGCGATCCATTTGGGGATTTGTTTTACAGTGTGGCTCCAGTTGAATGACACCACTAAAGGGGACAGTGAACTTCGGAGTGAGGTTGGAAATGGGCAGGTAGCGGTGAGGAGGATTTTTAAGCTTTGCCACCAGAGAAAGATTATCACTTAGAAATGGCCTTGATTTAAAAAAAGAAAAAAAAAAGGTGTTAAATACAATGTTTTGAGTCACGAAGAGATGAAGCATTGTTAGGGTTGTGCCATTGCATGTGAATAATGATTAAGCGAACTGAACAGGCAGTAGTTACTGTTCATTAAGCCTTACTTGAACTGCTACAGATCTGAATCAATTTGCAAACAACTGTTAAGTAAAATCTAGGATTCTTTTGTGTTTTCTAGGGTGTGCAGACTTGCATCTTCTGGATATGTTAACACCTACCGAAAGAAAAAGGCAGGGATACATCCACGAGCTCATTGTCACAGAAGAGAACTATGTAAATGATCTGCAGTTGGTCACAGAGGTAAGACAGCACAGCAGCCTTGGGAGCAAATTTTAATCACTCATCTTTTTAAAGTAAATCAATAATTTCACTGTGCAAACTCATTTTATATCACTGCTGTGCTTGACTTCCTAGGGATGATCTGTATTAAATTTTCATCCGTCCGTCTGTCTATCTATCTATATCTATGGATATATGCATGCCTGTATGGGTGTGGGTGCAACTAATGTTAAGCCCTTGTGTTACCGTCACCAAAACACTGATGTTTAAAGTATCATTCTAGTAAACCCTTTTTGCTCCTGATTTTGAATGTTTGTTTCTCATGTATAAGTTCTTAAAGCTTGAAGCGCTTTATGTGCCAGTTTCCACATTCACAGTGGCACTCAGTTATCGCTTATTGTGATTTTCTTTAAATGTTACCAGGTGCATCTCTTATGTGGAAAAAAAGGGAATTAGTACAGGCAACTGACTTAGACAATTCTTTTGACAGAGAGGGAAAGCCCTTTTCTGAAAAAGAGGTCAAGATATGCAAACCTGAGACACTATGAGATAAATCAGAACTTCCATAAAAGAGGCCAAAGTAAAATAAATTTTAAATTGTATTATCAAAGTAATCCTGGGATATTTTGCAGGAGACCTCTGACTAAAATTCCCAAGTTTCAAACAGGTTATCCAGGTCATAATTAACACCACCAACACAAATTTAGAGTATTCTTTTTTAAAGCCATACGCTGCTCACAAACATATTATCAAGCAACACTATGGATCTCTAGGGCACAGCGCATGTTTGAATTCTGTTCCACTGAGTGTCAAGTGCTACTCTGATGTGAAGTTTTCTCCTCCGGACTAAGGAAATGAGCATCATCAGTCTTAGTCATTTAAATTATACTTACCATATACTTTCTAAATTGCTTAATTTTCTGAATCTTTAGATCTTCCAGAAACCACTAATGGAATCTGAGCTGCTAACAGAAAAAGAAGTTGCTATGATTTTTGTTAATTGGAAGGAGCTGATTATGTGCAATATAAAACTACTGAAGTAAGTTTTTTTTTCCCTATACTTAGCAATAACAAAATCATGGGCCTCTGCCCCTGCTTCTCCTTTTAGCTGCATGAAAATATTTGCCACTTACGCAAGTTATAACCAAAAGGGCCGTGCGTTTTTCCTTGTTGGGAAAAGCAAAATGTTAACAATGTTTGCAATGACTTGTTACTGTTGTTGAGAAAAATCCAGCAGTTCTTTGCTGAGTAGGTATTTGCACTTACTTTGCTCTTGGTGTACATGTGCTCCAGAAGGCGAGATCAGCCTCTCCTGAAGAGTAGTGCCTACCAAGGCTACCCACAGTCCTGTCATAGACTTTTGCTTCCTCTGTCACAGCCCATACCCAGTTCCAATCCTATTATCCGTGAATGCAAAACAAAGCACAACAACCTCTGCCTTCCATATTCTTAGTTAGCTGATGCATTCCTTTAGTTATTGTAGGCTTAGAGCACCTGAATGAGCTGTTTTGTGAGAAGCGGCACCAACGAAGCCTGGTTTCCTATGGGTTTATGTCCAGTGTACCCTGCACCCTTCCTTCCAAAGTCTCCAAGTACTGCAACCCCAACTCTCTACCATGGAACTCCACGCCGTGCAAGTACCCTATTTCTTCCTTCATTCTCTGTGGCCTCTGATGGATCCAATCTTCCTACTTGCATCCTTCTCACCCATCCCTGCTCCTTCAGCAAGACACAGTAAATGCTGTGGCTGGTTTAGAGGCACGTGCACACAGGTTGCTCATCTGGCCATTGCCAGAGAAAATGAGCAAGGATTCAGTTAAACCTGCATAGAACCATAGAATCATTAAGGTTGGTTGGAAAAGACCTCTAAGATCATCGAGTCCAACCGTCAACCCAACACCACCATGCCCACTAAACCATGTCCCTAAGCGCCTCATCTTACCCGTCTTTTAAATACTTCCAGGGATGGGGACTCAACCACTCCCTGGGCCAGCCTGTTCCAATGTTTAACCACTCTTGCAGTAAAGAAATTTTTCCTCACATCCAATCTAAACCTCCCCTGGTGCAACTTGAGGCCATTTCCTCTCGTCCTATCACTAGTTACTTGGGAGAAGAGACCAACACCCACCTCGCTACAACCTCCTTTCA
>NW_008825113.1:1356810-1358854 GCF_000699105.1 Pygoscelis adeliae
GCTCATCTCTAGTGATCCTTGTTTTATCCCCTTCCTCTTTCGAACCTAGTTTAAAGCCCTCTTGATGAGCCCTGCCAATTCATGAGCGAGAATCCTTTTCCCCCTGTGAGACAGCTGAACTCCATCTGTTGCCAGCAGGCCCAGTGCCATGCAAACCTCCCCATGATCAAAAAAGCCAAAATTCCTCCGATGGCACCAGCCCGAGCCACGTGTTGATCAGGAGTGTTTTCCTGTTCCTTTCAGTATTCTTCCCTGCCACTGTAGGGATTGAGGAAAACACTACCTGTGCTCCCGATCCTTCAACCAGTCACCCCAGTGCCCTGAAGTCCCTTTTGATCGCTTCAGGACTTCTCTCTGCAACCTCATCACTGCCAGCCTGTATAACCAACAGGTACCAGACCAGGGAGTTTCCTAGTAATGTCTCTGACCCGGGCCCCAGGGAGGCAGCAGACTTCCCTGCGGGATGGGTCCGGTCGGCATATAGGGCCCTCTGTTCCCCTCAGAAGGGAATCGCCTATGACAGTCACCCTCCTTTCTTTCTTAGCAGAGGCAGTCATAATGTGTGGGGCTGACTGCCTTACCCTAGGCAACCCCCTGGATGGACCTTTGTCTACATCCTCATTTGCCTGGCCCTCAAGTTCCAGGGCAAAATTCCCATATCTGTTCTGTAAGGGCAACTGAGAAGGTGAGGGAGGCCGGGCGGGGGTTCGCCTGGCACCCCAAGCAGGGACCTGTTTCCATTCCCCCCTGTCACTTACGTCCCCTCCTTCTGCCTGGTGGCAAGAGGGCAGGGGATCCTCTGCTTCTTGTAAATGCTTCTTGAAGATGCTCCTCTGCATCTTCATAAGCAAGAGGATTAATAAATAAAAATTTATTTTTCTCCCTACTGAGCTGCTAACTTTTGTTGAACTTACAGATTTTAGAACTCCTCTTTTGTGAAATGTGTTTGAAAGTGGCCCACAAGTTGATAAGTTATCACAGCGATATGACAATAAACCTCCTTTCCTTAGGAAACCAGGCTAAAAACTGGAAGTAGCTTTGGGCTTAAAGTAGTGGTAAGGTTTTTATCCCTCATTCAAGAGCTGTTACTGTCTTTCTAAACTAATGAAAAAGGAAATTACATTGCTTTTTATATTGTGTCTGATCTGGCATTGCATTAAGTTAATGTCAAATAACAGTTTGGTGACAAGAGGGAAAAATGTTGTTGGCTGAGGGTGCAATCTTGATTATTGTATTCTTACAATATGCAATAAATCTAGTGGCTGATCTGTTTCTTATTCAGGGATCTCTTTATTTCAATAGTGAGTAAGACTCAAACCATTTATTTCATAAATGAGGAATCATTCTTTAGTGGTCTACTTATAAAACACACGTGACCTTTTCATGTTTAGGGCTTTGCGTGTGCGTAAGAAGATGTCTGGAGAGAAGATGCCAGTGAAAATGATTGGTGACATACTGACAGCTCAGCTGCCACACATGCAGCCTTACATTCGGTTCTGTAGCTGCCAGCTCAATGGGGCAGCACTCATCCAGCAGAAGACAGATGAAGTCCCTGAGTTCAAGGAGTTTGTTAAAGTAAGAGAAGCAGCAATCACTATGAATTTTGTACACTGTAAATTTAGCTCATCATTTTGCTAATTTGCAAAACGTAGTCTCAAATAGTGCTTTATATTGGGCCAGAATTAAGAGTCTTCAGACTTCAGCACTCATTGAAGGAATACGTTTTTTCATTGAAGGAATACATTTTTTCAAATGGCTATAGCCATGAAATACTTTGTTTAATAATGGTTTTGCTGTAAAATGCTGGGACAGTAAGAAGAGGCCCTTCTCTTGTACAGGCAAGGCAGGTAAAGAATATGTTGTAAAAATACAAGAAATTCTACTGCGCCAATATTGTTTGTGATCTAAGAACAGATTTAGCTGAGGCACGGTGTTCATTTGTTGCCTTACCTTTTCCTTTCTTGGAGGAGCTCATTTTGCAGGATTTTAAACAAACTGACTAACACCATTTTACCTCTCTAATATTTCAGAGGTTAGCAATGGA
>NW_008825113.1:1358906-1375267 GCF_000699105.1 Pygoscelis adeliae
AAGCCTATGCAACGGGTAACAAGATACCCACTAATAATTAAAAATGTACGTTCTTTTGCAAAGATGATGTGTTGATGCTGCTTTGCTTATAGCTTAATTACAGGGTAGTTTCCCTATTTGTGTCAAGCTTTGTCCCGGTTAGATTTCTGATGTGCTAGGGAATGTGGGATATCCTTTCCTATTTGATCACACTAGAGCAAATGCGGTAACTCATTTGGCTTCAGTGAAATGACTCTGTGTTTCCATTAGAAACAGAGGTGAAACTTGCACACAAAGAACCAGAAGGCAGTAAATGCTGAACGAAGACTATAAAATTCAGATAACAGCAGTAACGGGTCAATCTTATGCTCATCTTTGCCTTTTCCCACAGTGTCATTCCCTCCCCATAGTCTGGTAAATAACATTCAGTGTGCAAGCCTGAATGCCAAATTGTTTCAAGTTACCTTACTGCGCAGCTTACATTGCTGGATAACTTACAACCCTTTCCTAACTTTCATTTGTTGCCTAACACTTACCATCCTGAATAATGCTATTGAACTTGGCCCAAGACTTTTGCAAGAAAGAATTATAAATTGGATGTTGGCATTTAAGAGATTCCTTAAACAGTCATGGATATATTTCTGTATATGGCTGGAATTTGCATACTTATGTTGGAAGAGTGAGCAGTGTACTGATGCAAAGGCTCTGCAGGCAGGCATTCATTTCAGCTGTTCACAAACAGACTGCGAGTTTGTCTCCTATTTTTCATGTTTGTCAAGGAGGAAAAGAAATTTGGAACATACTGGCTGGCTCTGATGAAAATAAAGAAATAAAACAGGAGTATAGGGCTGACAATATGAATACCTTTTAACTGCAGATAACAGAAAAGGCTAATGTATT
Source organism: Pygoscelis adeliae (assembly GCF_000699105.1). Lineage (NCBI taxonomy): Eukaryota > Metazoa > Chordata > Aves > Sphenisciformes > Spheniscidae > Pygoscelis > Pygoscelis adeliae. The sequence continues at coordinate 1,359,786 of NW_008825113.1, forward strand.
TTATTTATCTGTAGATAATAGAAAACACTCCTGAAAACCACCCTGACCACAGTCACTTGAAGCATGCTCTTGAGAAAGCAGAAGAATTATGTTCTCAAGTAAATGAAGGCGTGCGGGAGAAGGAGAATTCAGATAGGTTGGAGTGGATCCAGGCTCACGTTCAGTGTGAAGGCCTGTCAGAGGTAAACAAAGTGCTATCTAGCTAGAGTAACGCAAATGTGGGCGCACTTCTCCACCGGTCGGGAAGAAACCATGGCTCACTTACGGCACTGCATCAGGGGACAAACAGTATAATTAATCAAGTCATATAAGCTTCAATCATTTGTTTTCATCTTTCTTTGGCTCCCTTTCACTCCTGCATGTAATCCTTTTTGCTGCTCGTGTTATTGCCTTCTACATGATAAATGCTGCTTTTGTTGCCTGCCTCTGGACCTGTGCCAGGTTCAGTGCTGCAATTTTCAACCACAACTTTCTGGTTTCATAGCTCTTTATTATACAGTGGTTATTGTACTGCTGTATCTCATCCTGAAGCTATACCTGACCATCCTGGAGTGCTTTAAAACTCATCACAGAAAATACTTGTTGTGATAAAACTTTGTATACATTTTGAAAACTCAAGAATACTGATCAAGCCTCTCTCAAGACTTTACAGAGAGAATGACTGCCTCCCATTACATACTGTTTTTTAAGGTAACACGCTAAGTTTCTCTACTGAAACTATAATGAAAATATTGTGTCAGTATGTCCTGCAAAAGGATGGAGGATATTTTGGTGGCCTCCCTGTTATTGGTGAGGGTAATAGAGGCAGACAGATCACAACTTGATTTTCAAAGTATGCATTGATTTTTCAGTTCTAGAAGATATAAAAGTAATAAGCACTGGTTGGTTTATAAGCTGGAAAACATTGCATTTCATCTAATGAAATCTAACTGTTTCAGGGGGAGGACAGATATGACAATTTCAGAAGGATCAAAGTCACGTTCAGGTGTCTTATAACTACTGCCTGAAGGAAGGTGGCTGCTTTTATCTTCCGTACATGATGTCTGGCCCTAGAACACCAGAAATACTACCTGAAAGACCAACTGGCTGCTTGCTGACATGGTAACGCCAGTAGCAGCCTTGAATCTGTGGCAAGGAGTGGTCCGACCTTTCCCCAGTTTTCTGGCTGAGACGTTTCTAATCTGTAAAAGGAGCCGCTCCAGATTTAGCTGCCCGGCCAACTAGGATGGCAAGAGCTGTACCATCACCTAGTGAAAATAAACCTGAAAATGACACTTTAGGAAAGGGCAAGCCTCTACTCATCTGTTAACAACCTCCAGATGAGTCTTAAATTCTGCCAGTTCCAGCCACTGGTCAGCAGCTGACTTCTAACTCCAGGTATCATGGGTACACATGGACAAGTTATTTGGAAGTCCTTTGGTATGTTTTAATGGGTGAAATTCAAACACAGTTCTGAAGTCCAGGCCTTGTTAAGAAAGCTCAGTGTTTGGAGAGGCCGTTTGCATAACTACTGCTAATCCAGGACAAGTCATCATCAGCTCAGTTCCACTCAGAGGTGCATGCGCGTGGCAGAGAAACTCGAAAGGAGGCACAAATGCTTTTGGCTTCTCTCTGACTGTCCAGGCCATGCCCTGTGCAACTGATGGGCTGCCTTAAAGTTGATTTTCATGTAGCCTTTCTGTGACTTGCACTGCTTATCATGCGCAAGGCAGAGACGTTGCTCATCATCCCTGTGACACAAATTGAAACCAATGTCAGGACTCAAAACTATATTTGATCTCTTTCAGGGGAACCTCGATTGTTTTACTTTATACAGTGCGTTGTTGTTCTTCTTCTACTTTTCGCAGCAACTCGTATTTAATTCTGTTACAAACTGCTTGGGACCACGCAAGTTTCTGCACAGTGGGAAACTCTATAAAGCCAAGAGTAACAAGGAACTGTATGGCTTTCTGTTCAACGATTTCCTCCTCCTGACTCAGATCATAAAACCTCTTGGCTCTTCTGGCACAGACAAGGTCTTCAGCCCCAAGTCTAATCTGCAATACAAAATGTACAAAACTGTAAGTACCGCTCTTAAACGGTGACTAGGGTGGTTATATGCTGACAGTGCGTATAGCAGGCAGCAGCTCTCATACTGGGTGTGTGGGCAATAGCCTTTATATAGAAGAGGTTTGAAAGCTTTGGCATATGCTGGGGATTCCAGAGACTGATGAGGAGAAAGCTGGTTGTTTGCTTTAGCAAGATAAGAAAAGATGCTTTTGAAGTTCTGCCAAAACAACCTCCTCGACAGAGGTCACGTGTATCAGGGAGTGATGGGGAGAGTCGTGTTTGCTGCGCTTTGTGGGAAAGAAGAGATTGCTATGCTTCATGGCACTGCTTGCTTACGTCAGGAGAAGTGTTCCCAGACTCTGGAGGCACCTATATCTTTGATAATAAGAAAATTTTTTAAAATGACATATCTGAAGAAAGATGGGAGACAGGCAGAAGGGGGAAGATACTGCAGGCACAAGATAAATCCGTTGTAAATTGCTCGGTGTTGAATGCATCTGTTTGGATATTGTGCGGTAGAACTCTAGCTTTGCCTAATGTTTTACAGCCCATTTTTCTAAATGAGGTACTAGTAAAATTACCCACAGACCCTTCTGGAGATGAGCCCATCTTCCATATCTCCCACATTGATAGAGTCTATACACTCCGGGCTGAAAGCATTAATGAAAGGTAAGTACTTGCATAGGCCATGTTAGTACTGAATTTGAAAAGTCTGGTGCAAATGCATATGGTGTACACATGCATAGCAGTCTCCAAGCAGTTTATCTTACAAGAGTGGAGAATTCCTTCTGCTTGAGAATACGGTGATAATATATGAAAAGGAGGAAGAAATAACGATGTTTCCTGCATTCCGATAAGACCAACAGTGAAATGGCTAGGTGGGCTGATATGTAGGCTGTATTTCACAACATTTTATGTTAGCATAAGGAAGCCAAAAGATGCAATCCTATCTTCTTCTGTTAACATCTGTTTGTCTGTGCCACTGCAAGCATTTGTATGGCTATATGTTGAATGAGATTGAGGAACAGGTCAGAATTAGAACTTGAAGCAAAAACCTACCAAACTAAACCCAGTTAGTTTTAATCTGGTTCAGTTCAGACTGAAACAGTCAAAGGAACGGCAACCTCAAAACCTCAGCTGGTGATTTTTATCTCTGGCAAGCTTACAGAGACAGGATTACACTGACTTCAAATGTAAGCTCTTGAAAGATAAGCAAACCCCTCCCTCATAGTATAGACATTGTGTTACGCCAGGTTGCAAATGTATGGCCCCTAAAAATTCTGATGCATAAAAATGTATAAAACATCTTTGCTCCCTGCCTCCCTGACAATGTTATTCACTATTATTACACACATAGTTTTTCTTGCAAAAGATTGTACTTTTATGGATCCCATTTGTCCTTTGGGATGCTGTCTGTCCCTCCATGCCACAGAACGAACGAGCATCGTGGTAAGACCCTTGGGGATAAAAACTGACACAGCCTTTTCAACTTAGGATCTGTTGCACAAATCAGACTATAGCAATAATCATCTGTTCTGCGTCAAAGCACTCACAGCAGTAGTCAGAAACAACTAAACTCTGCACCGCATTCATCCTACCTAGCTCAAGGAACTTCAGTGAGATGCTTAGGGACACTACACTGAAACGTCCGTGGAAGGAGCCAGATCTTCACATACTGAACGCCCTCTGGAGGTGCCTGCCTCTCTCCACTCACTATAGAGAGAACCCACGGGAACTGCTATTCAAATTTGGGCGCTCTAGTCAAATGCTGTTACTTACATGGGATACAGCCTTTGACTTTCTTTTATGCCAGAATTGCTTACTAAATAAATGCAGCATTTTAGGTGAGATACCTCCAGGTTTTCATCATTCACTTGCTTTTAACTAAGAGCAACAGAAATAAAACATTAGCATCAATGAGTGATTAATTTGCCCATTTAATCTTAAAAGACCTTTATGAGCAAAGGCTTGGTATACTTCTGAAGCTGCCGTTTACCATTTAGGGCTGAGCTGGAAGGCAGAATTGTCCTTAAGTGTTTTGTTTTCTTGAACAGCTCTCTGTGCAGAATACAGGTGAGTGTTCAGACCCAAATCCAGGCCAATGTAAGTAGCTGCAATGCCCTGTAGAGCAGCAGCTCTTCATTTTGGCGTCAGAAATGGATCCACAACTTCTAGATTCTCTCATTTTGCCTTGACTCAGGCCTCAGGCTCCCTTGTATGTCACAGCAATTCTTCTAAACCCTTAAGGTCTCTTGGTACCCCTTCTTCCACGATTTCTCTCTGTCAATCTTTCCACTCAGTCCCTTAAGTATGAAATGATTTCCCAGAAAGGGCCGTTGGGAACCATGATCATTCATCATCTGTGTACTCCGTGAGTTATGTTTCATGTGTCCCGAGGCTCAGAAGGATTTTGGTATGAAACCCCAGGGGTCAAGAAAAGTGGCCCCCTCTGCAGCATAGCTGTCTTATATCTACTGGCTACAAGAAGTTAGTTTACTACAATAAAGCAAAAGGCTTGGTGAAAGCAAACCTGTTATCTATACTTCTTGGTTTGTCACCAAGTCCCTCCTGCTTGTGATTCTCTTGAGCTTTCTTTGTGTGGTGGGATCTGCTAGCTTGGGATGATTAAATTTCTGCAGGTGCTATAGATTCCAGTAAGATCTCTTCCAGGCAGATAGCTTCAGTGGAGCAGAGCCTGTGATGGGGCCAGAGCCTTGGCTGGGAAGGAGGGACAGGTTTACTTTTGTCTGCTGTGCTCCAAGGAGGAAAAATGGAAATGGTATTTTGCAACTTTTTTTTCCTTTCCTTCTGAAGGACTGCCTGGGTTCAGAAGATCAAAGCTGCTTCAGAACTTTACATAGAGACTGAAAAGAAGAAGAGGGAAAAGGCCTACTTAGGTACAGCATGGGACGCAGGGGTCTCATCTTTTGTGGAAAAGTCCGCGGGCAGGAAAATACGTTAATGACTTTTCTCTCTCCTCTTCTGCTTCACGACAGTTCGCTCGCAAAGAGCAACAGGCATTGGGAGGTTGATGGTGAATATCGTTGAAGGCATTGAACTAAAACCTTGCAGGTCCCATGGTAAGTGCCTTGGGTTTTTCATAATATACTCTATGAAGAAGACACTCCTATTTGTCAGACTAACTTTGAAGGAGGTTCCGTCCAAAACATGGTTTTGTTTAATGAAGCAGTTTTAATGAACTTAGAATATGCGGAAGTGATTTTGTGCAGTTCAGTAGTAGTCATGCAGTTTTCCTGCATTAAGCATGTGTTTCAGACAAACTTAGATTCCACCACATAAGCCGTATCATAGGAGAACATAAGGCACAAAGTCCTGAAATGAAGAGTGGAAGGTGCTTAGCGCCTTGCAGAACTGTGTCCCTGTTCATTATAATGGCAGTGAGGCCACAGGTTTTCCCCCGTCTGTTGGCTGTAGGAGTAAAAGGTTATTGGAGAGGAAGATCATACATCTAAAACGCGATTATTCTTTTCTGTTTGTTTCCATCTTCCCAGGAAAGAGTAACCCGTACTGCGAGGTGACGATGGGCTCGCAGTGCCACATTACCAAAACGATACAGGACACCCTCAACCCAAAGTGGAACTCCAACTGCCAGTTCTTTATCAAAGACCTTGAGCAGGACGTGCTCTGCATTACGGTGTTCGAGAGGGACCAGTTCTCCCCAGATGGTACGTAGGGGGGCTGCCGCCCTTCCAAGGGTATTTTCAAATCTCCCATTTTGAAGAGGTGCAAGCCTGCTGAGGTGAATCATAGAATCAGAGAATGGTTTGGGTTGGAAGGGACCTTTAAAGATCATCTAGTTCCAACCCCAATATTGAATCCCTTTGCATATTGGGAGCCTACTCACCCTTGCTCCCCAGCAGAGTCACGCTAGTATCAGCACAAAAAGAATCAAACTCTCTCTGTTTTTTTGAGGGTTTCCTTTCTTGTCCAGCTTGACAACAACTAAAGTGCAGTTTGCAATTCTGCTAAGTCTTTAAACTCTGGATGATGTTTGCAAATGGATAGATTAATGCAGGAGGAAGAGAAATGTCCTCAAGTTCCTGTAATATGCAATAACAGTGGCAGAAATGAACCCAGGATTCCTAACCCATTCTTATTTCATAACCTGGGATAAACATACGGAAGTATTTGGATAGGACTGTCATTCATGTGGCCAGCGCCAGTTGGCCCATTGACCTCGTCGCTAGTGTGGTGCACTGCTTGACTCTATCATCTCCAGAGGGCTTCACACTCAGTTTGAACTGTGCGGCAGCCTTTGGCCTTTTTTCTAACATATCATAAAATAAGTAAGCTACTGAAGCAAGGCAGCTGTGAATTACATAGTGGATTTTTCTGCTTACGGGACCATTTACTTTTAATGCTGCTGCTGTCTAATATGGTCTAGCTAAAATCCTCTTCTATGCAGATTGGCAGCCTTTGGCCTTCTTCAACTGCAGAAATATAGTTGGGCTGAAGACTTGTTTTCTCCTTTTGTTGTGTGTAGATGGAAGCTTCGTTCCTTCTGCAAATTAGCATTTTATTGCAACGTAAAACAGTTGTGTCATTTCTGAGCATGCTGTCTTTTTGCATTTCAGACTTTTTGGGCAGAACAGAGATCCGTGTGGCAGACATTAAGAAGGATCAGGGTTCAAAGGGACCAGTTACAAAGTGTCTCCTTCTGCATGAAGTCCCAACAGGAGAGATAGTCGTCCGACTAGACCTGCAATTGTTCGATGAGCCTTAGAAGGAAAGGGACCAATGTTTTATTTCGGTCTGAGTTCACTGCAATAGGTGTCTGCAGAAGCTGTCACAAAATCCGTATTGGCGTGGTATGAAACTACTGCTTGCCCTTCACACGTAAGAGGGTTATCAAAGCAAACAGGAGCATCTTTGTGCCTTGATAATTCTCACTGAAAAATGAATCCCAATTTAGTGAGGAGATCTCCCTCGCTTTCTCTATGTGGAACTTGACGTTAGTTTCCTGGGTTTATGAAATAACCTAGTTGTTCGTTGTGCTCCAGTCTGAAAGGCTGGCAAACCACATAGGTTGCTGTGCTTGCTCCAGTTACCCTACTCTTTAATTTACATGAAGAAGGCAATGTTGGTATGTTTTGGAGGCTTTCTGCAGGGTTTTCCCCCTTAAGGAATTCTGTGCCTATTGCTCAGCAAAGTGGTGTGTAAATGTAAGGTGAACGGAAGGAGCGGTTACGCAGCGGGAAGATCTTTGAAGATCTTCATGATGGTACTGAAAAGACTTAGAAAATAAATAGTCTATATCTATAAACAGAGAAGATTCTATTAACATACCACTTCATGACTCACATTGCCCCTGAAAATAAATTTTGTACAGGCCTTCTGCACAGAGATGAATTGCACTCCGGAAGAGTCCACCCACTCGGTACCTTTGGAAGTTGCTGTTTTCTATAGGACTGTAAATGTTCGAACAGGAAGCGAAGGATTAAACATAGAGCCCTGCTGTAAGTTGTACTATACCACTCCGATTCTCCTTTACTACTGCTGCTTGATTGTGTGCCCACAGATGGATGATCTGTCACCTGCAGCGGGGAAGAAAAAAAATCACGGCTCTAGCTCAGGAAGCTAATTTCTACCCCGCAGAGTCTAGTTTGCAAGGCAATCAGGGGTGACCAGTTATTAAATCGTACCGTGCCGAACTGTGTTTGACATCGTGTTACTGAATTCAGGGCAGCGGCATACTGTAGCTCACAAAGGTGTTTGTGGCGAGCCGGGGCGATCGCAGGTTCGGTGGCAGCGATCCTGGACGCGACCAGAAACAGAGTGCTTGTGATGGTGCAGAGTGGGTAACCCCAAAGTAAAAGCCTTGTCATCTGCGGGAACGCCAGGGCTTGTATATCCATTTAACTCTACGAACACACACGTATAGGCCCACATCCAGCAAACTTTCCCTGTTTGGCAAAGCACCCAGCTTTAAGCGTGCACTTACGTCATGTTTCCCTTAAGCACATGCGTAAGTGCTTTGCTGAGTCTGGACTTGAGAGAGAATAGACCCCTAAGAGTAAAATTCCTCTTTGTTCTGCTTGGATTCATTTTGTTCATGACTTATCATGCATACACTGGTATTTTTGTAAGGACTTTATTTCCGAATGGGAGGTGTCGGCCCGTTTCATTAGCATGTGAACGTTCTTGTGGAGCCTGTTGTTAGGTTTTGGTGTTCCTTGCATGTCCTTTCAGTACTGGTTTCCACCTTTCCTGTATAGGCGGTGTTCTCTAGCACTACAAGTCTTATCGATTTCCATTAGGAAATTAGGATACATTCATAACGGATAGGTAGATACAGTATGGTAATAAGTGTAAACTGTGCTGGGAAGTGTCTGTGTATTATAATTTCCTAGAAGACCACTGTAATGTTTCAAGCAATGGGAAGAAAAATGTATGTTGGAGGGACAACAAAGTTTACATTTCATACTTTTCAGAATCGCTTTATTATTTATTTATTGAAGATAGTGTAGAATTTTGTATCAGAAATGACAGACATACTTATGTATTTTTTGAAACAAAACAGAGATACACACTTTAGTTAGAAACTTTCAACTGACCACATTTTAGAGGGAGTGTAACTTCCTAGGCATGCATTTGTTTACCACTAACTGGCTGAAAACATGATTAAGAGAACTTTAAGTTTCTATTTTTCAATGTTGTTAAGAAAATTGTTTCAATTAAAATATGTAAATAGTACTAAACCCATGCTTTCCTAATTCCATATCAATACATTTTATTAAATATAATGTATATGAAAATACACATTGTTGTGGTAGGATAAAAAAAGTGATAAAATCTATTAATGGAGTAACATTAAATGTCATTGTCTAACCTTTTATCGCTGTCCTAATTTTACTCAGTAGCTATACATACGGTGAACGTGCATTTCAGTGTTTAAAAAGCAGCATCACTTTTTTACGGTATCATTTCACCAGCATGAATTACAGTAACGACTAAATAGACAAACAGGACAAAAAAAGACCGTGGGTGTAATGCAGAAATCCTGGCCAGGTTTTCGAAGGAAGCCTCAAGGAGCTGCACCTTCCTCTGAGACTCAACTGGTGTTGGAAGTGGGGGACCCTTAGCTTCAGGGGCTCCTCTCAGATTGTGACCCTTGTCATGGGTATGTACGATTGCACCATTTGGGGGAATTGTACGATTGCACCATTTTGGGGAATTGTAACAGAACTGAGCACCTCCCCGACCACCATCACTTGTGATTTCCCACTTTCACCCTCGACGTGCAGCAGCGTTTAACTCCCGTTAATGTCAATAGGAGTTACGCAAACATGATGATGATGATGAAAGGCTGGGGTTCGGCTCACGGATGTCTAGTGAGTCCCTCATAATCGGCCTAATCCTGAAGAGGAAGCTTTTCCTAATCCCTGTGCATTGAGAACAGAATGTATATATACCCTTAGAGCCAGCCGACTGTGCATCGGGATGTCGCTATTTTCCCACTTGCTCGCCCTCAGTGCTCTGTACCGTATTGGCACTGTTGGCTTCCCAGGCAGAACGGCTTTTCACCAGGGTTAGTCAAAGGTTCGTAGAAACCTGTTGACTCCTGCCTGGTTTTCCCTGTTCAGGAATGCTACGGTCTTGCACATCGCTTTGCATTAACTCTGTGGCTGCGCGGGCTGTGGGTTTCTGCTTTTTTACCCACCGTAGTTGCATAGACCTCCTGCTCATCCAGGACTTCGTGCTGTAAAAGCTCAGGCCTTTTACTGAAAAAAGAGACTCATTAGCTGTATTCCTACTAGTGCTTTTGTAGAGAAAACTGCAAGCTCTCATACACTTGCTTAAATACCACCTGTGTTCTGAAGAGTTTGGGGAAGGGAGAGGCACACGGCAGCACCTGGGAAGTTAGGGGTCTCTTCGTGTATTTCGAAAGTCAGCTGGCACTACCACAATGTATGAACGTCGAGCCATCCTCTTACGAGTGCCACGTGCTGGCTCTCAGGCCAAACTCTGCTAGTCTGTGCTACCGGTATTGAATACCTATATTCATGTAGACACTATTTTTCAGACACTGGTTATTGAGCTCTAAATATCTTCGTAAAATAGCAGACCTTCGCTCACAGGTCCCTTTCCAGCCCCATCAAGGTGTGTGTAAACTTTTCCTAATGTTATGCAAAACAACCACAACAACAAAATCGACGCCCAGATAACACTTGATCACGTTTTGGATTGAAAGAGCAGATTCATGCAGATAAGCATCCCCACTAGAACACAGAGGTCGTAAACCTGTATATTGTGGAGTCCTGGGACTGGCTGTCTGCATTTGCTTTGGTAAAATTCATCCTTGTAGAGAGGCCGAGTACAAGGTCTCTCCGTTACTTGTCCTTAAAATGAGGCACCGGTGAGATTGAACTGGTACGTGGGCCACTGGGACTGGCCCTCGGGGTGGGGTTTCATCTCTACCTTTTAGCAGGCTCTACTTTTTTGGAGAAGACATTTTGCTTAGAAGCAATTCTTCAGCATCAAACTCCTCGGCTGGCAATCAAGCCTTTCTAAAAATAATACTGTGATTTTTTCATGCATTCACTGCCTTCATTGAAACAGTGGCCTTGCTTTGGATAAACTGAGAGAAAAAAGCCCTAAGAGAAGAAAGAGGAAAATCTGCAGCTGTGAGAAAACATGCAATGGAAAAAATTGCACTGGTAGTTTGGTTTCCAAGCTGTAATTTTGGGAATTGCATTTTTCCCTTAGGTACATTAATTTTGACAAGAAGAATAGTGTTTCTCCCTAGTGCTTCCTTGGCTTTAAGTCTTGTAGTAGAACTGAGTTAACAGGTCAGAAACTGGAAGGGAACACCACCACTTTTAGAAATTATTAAAATTACTTTTGAAGGATGCTGGTAGTTGGGAAAGGGCAGAATGTCAGCATTGTTGTGGCTGCAGACAGGACAGGATGCCGAAGAGAAAGGAAAGGAATCTTTTTTTCTTTTCTTTTTTTTTTTTAGGGGGGGGGTGGTTATTTTAAAATCAGATCCACAGTCTCACAGCAGAACTTCAATTATCCAGGACCCCAAGCATCTATAATATAACGACAGTGATTAATAACAAACCATGTGTTTGTCCTTAGCCTGGGAGAGCCACACTGGATTTAGTGCAGCTCTGTATTTATGCAGGAGTTTGCATGCACTTTTTTATAGAAGCGGAGCTTTTTGGTGTTTGTAACAGCCCTTATACTCCTCTGTCCAGGAATTCCCGTCTGAGTTATGCTTCTGAGGTGCTCAGGCACCGTGTTGTTTCAAGATGCTTTCACAAGGACTTCATAGGCTTGTAAACATTGCTGTCGGGCTCCTTGCTTTCCTGGTGCCATCCAGGCAGCTCTCGCGTCCATCCAGGAGGCACACGGGTACGCACCCTTTCCATGCAGGGAATCAGCTGCACCAGCATCAATGTGCCAGTTTTCTGTCTCTCAGAGGACTTGTTCCCCCAGCCTATAGTTGCATGAGGTATTTGCCAGCAATGCCACTATACATCAGCAGGGTGCATTTCTGTCCTTTCACCCGTATGCCTCCCCATTTAGGACCTCTCCGTCATTGCTCTGATTGCAGTAAGAATCAGCCCGGTCTTGTCGATCTGCCTCGAGAGCGTTTTTCTCCCTGTGGACAGGAGCCCTTCTGAGATGCCTCTCGGGGAAACCACCTGAGCTCATTTTCCTCTGCACTTGGTCAGATGCAGCTGGAAGTCATTATGTCTGGGGCAGGTTCAGCTCTCCCCCTTCAGAGGTCCAGCCTGCCACCTGAGCACGCATCCGTGCCGTCCTTCCCAGCAGTGCCAGGCTGGGAGCTCCCGCTGCCCACACCGCAAGCCTGCAGCCTCCGCTTCATTGCCGTTAGGGTCGGGGCTCATGTTTGAGATCACCCAGGTCCCCTCCTGGCCGCGATTTTCCCCACCTGCTAAGCCCGTTGGCTCCCTCCGAGCCAAACACCGGCTGCGTTGCATAAACGAACGCAGCGGGTGACCAGAAAACACATCTCACTGCCTTGCTCCGTTTTGTGGGTTTTCTTCTGTATACGTCTTGTGAGTAAACTGGTGCTTCTGTCCTGTAATTAATTAAGTCCTTTGGAAAGCATCGCTTTTGCCCTCCCTTTAACCCCCCTGCTGATGCTCAGCTCTGTGAAACAGTGCTGTTTTAGGGATGCCTTTCCAGGCTTCTCCCTCACAGCTCATCTGGCAGCTGCCATCTCTGCCGCAGCCCTGCAGCCCCTGGCTCAACGAAGCACTTCAGCAGATGCTTAACTTTAATTCATGCCCCAAGTCAGTGCAAAGGCATACGTAAAGCCAGCCGGGTGCCTACATGCTTTGCTGGGGACGCGTGGAGGAATTCAAAAGGCCTCGATAATGTAGAGCCTACATTATGAACTCGATTCAAGCTCTGTAAGGATTGAAAGATTGCAACAGAGCATCAAACAAGAAGTCGAGATTAAGATAAAACACAGAAGTAGTTTATAGTCTTTGCAGCTGGATCTGTTTTCTTCCTTACCTTCCCGAAAGTGGTTTTAGCCACTAAACTCAACAGAATTGTATTTACCGGGCAAACCATAATTCATATACTTACAGATTGCAACACATTTGGAAGCACTGTAAATCAAAAAACACTAGGCTGACCTGGCCTCGGAAATACCAAGTACCTTACCAAGTCTAGTGCTGGTAGAAAGCCAGTCTGTAAAGCCCTGAAAGTGGGTTGACTGGGGCACCTTGAAAGACAGAGCATGTCGCTGAGCTGACGCTAAGCCAAATGACTGATAAATTACAGAACTTTTTCTAGATGCACTTAATTATTATATATTTTCTCAACATGAGTTTTTATGAGGGAACTTTTTAAATGTTCATTTTAAAATTTTTTTACCCTTTAAAAATAAATAAATAAACCAATCACTTTTTGTTACATGCGAGTAGGGTTGGGGGGGAAACATTGTGGATAATGCAGTTTTTGTAATATTATTAAATACGTTTTCAAAACTAAGATGTGACAAGTCCAGACTTTTACTGCAACAGTGGTGTCTGCTTCCATACCGCTCCGTTTGCCACTGGGATAGCTCAGTTTGTTCAAACCTAGCAGTGAAAACCCTTGAAACACAGAAAAGCTGGGAATCGGGTTAAATCACCTTAGCTTTGAGGGGTTTGCTCTGTACGTACATTCCACATATATCCTCGCGTTTGTTTAGCCCAAACACTCTTGTCCTACATGCATATCGATGTATCTATAGTTAAATACATGCTTTTATATATATATATGTGTGTGATTATTTGTATATATAATATAAAAACACAGCTATGTTGTCATTATCAAATAGTAAATCTAACAGAAAAGCATTTCTAGGCACGCAGTTTTGTTTGTTCATTTAAATATTTTAAAAAAAAGGACTGTCCTTGGGAAATTATTTTTCTGTACATAGGAGGATATATTGAGGACCTAATTTAAAAGCATAAAGAACTGCAGTAAGAATATGTTAAACTAGCCTAGTCGCTTGATATAGTTGTCAAAGGCTCTGTTGCCACCATAGGTGACTTCCTTGCGCTGCTTGTAAAGCTGCCAAAGTGTCACTAACCCTGGATTTAGCGGTCGGTTCTGGGATCTTAACGTGTCGTGCAAGTGACGGGAGCTGGTGCTTCGTCCGAGACTCCCCCTGTCAGACCCCCAGGCAGCAGCTCCTGCCCGCCGCGGTGAGCGCAGGTGAAAGGGAAGGCTGGGATGCGGGAGAGTAGGGGGAACAGGGAAGAAATAGGGGCAGAGCTAAAAAGTAAGAGCTTGGTGAGCAGCAGCACCTCTGCCCACCCCCGAAAACGTGGGTGGGTGTCCATCGGGTGATGGATTGGAAGGGAAATCCCTCCCAGCTGTGGTGGCTGCTCCACGGTATAACCCATTCTTGCCAGGAGGAAGAGGGAAGGTTGGGTGCGGGACCGTAGCACTGATCCTGGTGCTTGGCAACTCGCTGCCTCTGCTCTCGCTCCCTCTTGCCACGTCTCACCGCGTCTTTCGGGCTTTCCTAGATTTGCTCCACCACGCTCACCCCGGGACGGGCTGCTTTTGGGGTGACCGGGCAGCACTGCCTGAAGGGTCATGCCAGCGTGGAGGGACCTGCACCGACCCTCCGGCACCACATGCATCCCACCCAGGCAAGGCCCATAGCAAGCCACCGCAGCAGGTACGTGCTCCCCACACAGCGAGACAACCCCTACCCCATGGCGAAACAACCCCAATCCTCTGGGAGAAAGGCAAAGCCGCCCCCCGTGGGGCAGGTTTTCCCGGAAGGCTTTGGCTTTGTTAACAGCTTGTGCAGAATCACCCTCTTCCAGTCCCCGAGCTGCTGAAAAGGAATTTAGATTCCGGCAGCCTTTGCGGACTCTGTAACGGGTACTTTCGACTTCGTGTTGGTAAAGTGTTGGGAAGAAAAAAAAAAAAAAGATCACCGTAGTATTTTTTTTTTCAATGTTAATACTTACTTAGAATTGGGGAATCCTCCTCCCTGCTGCTGGTGGTGTTACTTTTTAGTGCACTTTTTGCTGCCAAAACAATGGTATCAGTTAGATTCCTTTTTTTTTCCCCCTTAAAAAAGGAAGTATTGTACCATCCGTAGCATTCATATGATCCTAAAAATTACAAAGGTATTATAAAATAACTATTATGTGTCTGTCTTAAGATCTGGCCAAATAGAAAAAAAAGTTACTTTTTTTTTTTCAGAGAAAATGAAATTAATTTGTATTGTTCATTTATGTCACATCTAACTATTCTACAGTAAAATATTCATACTGTGAAGTTGGTTTCTTTTGTTTTTTTTTAAAGCATTAGTAATAGGTATAATGAGTAATTATGAATCAGACGCCACTGTTTCTCATAAGACAATTTCAACTGTACTTGGGTTGCTCTCAATGTGTTGTTTCCTCAGCCACTCCTGGTTAAATAATTCTATTTAAAGACACGGTCCAATTAAGCGGAAGTCCTTAAAATGTGTTCACCTGTTTGAGGAATTGTGCCGCTTCCCAGACTGCAGTCACCGAGGTGGAAACTGCCGATAAGGTTTTAGGCTGTGCGATTTGTTTGACACAGATGAGACTGTAGTTGTGCAAGTGAAATTATGCAAGAATAAATCCTTTTTTTTTTTTTTAAAGTTTAACTGCGTACTGTTACATTCTTGAGAAGCGCTGAAGAAGTGATACGGTGTCAGACACATTAAATGAATCTTCAGATGAGTATTTTTGACAAAAGACCTACACAGATATAAGCAAAGGGATAGACCCAGCAGCAGGGAAATAACTTACCAGCATTTAATGCCTGACACGTGCCACTTCATCTCTGTAACGCATTGTTTGCATTTTTTTTCGGATTTGAAAATTGAGAGTTGACCAAATCTGTAGTAAGACAGCAAAAATAAATTATAAAAAAATGATAATTAAGAAACC
>NW_008825113.1:1375325-1379557 GCF_000699105.1 Pygoscelis adeliae
ATGCCAGTTTGCCGTGGCCCGCCTGTGGCTCTGCCCCCCGAGAATATAGAAAGTGCCACCCTGGTCCCTCCCCTGGTTTTTGTTAATAATTACTGAATGCGGCCAGCTGCCCTGAGGGCAATACCCTCGGTATCCCATTAAGCAGCGGGTCCGTTTGTCTAGCTCAGCACCCACTAACGCCTGCACCTCGAGGACGTATTCTTTCGCAGCTGTTTGGGGCTGTGCCGGCACAATGGGACAGCGCCGCAGCCAAAGTGCCATGCCGCAATGGTTCGTAAATCACAGCCCCTGTAGCAGCAGGTGAGGCGGGACACGTCAGGAAGCTTGTCAGCTGTTTGGGCTGCTTTGTCCAGACCACATTAATCCAGCTGAGCAGGGGCCGGAATCTCCACTGCACAGCGCTGAGCTCCAGGAGCGGCACCAGGAGTGGAAGGCGGGGTGCAGGAGGCCCCTCTGCCCTGCCTCCGAGACTCCTGGGGGTCCCAAGCGCCACCCACCCTCATCACTGACCCCACAAGCTTCAGCGCTCCCTCCCCTTCCCCAGCACGAGCCCCCCCTGCTGCTCCCACCGCCTCCAGCTCTAGCACGTTATTCTGCCCCTGGGGTTCCTGGGCCAATTCCATCCACCACTCCCCCTGCCCCCAGGAGGGCTGGCCAGACGATGAGCACAGATTTTACTTCTCCTACACCCTCTCCGGGCAGGACATGCGGCCAGCAGCCCTGGGCTGGCCCCGGTGGGAAATGTACTTCCCGCGTGAAGTACCAGAGAAAGCACAGGGCTAAAGTCCCTCCCCTGCAGGGACTACTTCTGTTTATTAAGTGTGTTCTATTAAAAAAAACCCCAAACATGGCTAGTTAACAGGTTCCCACACAGAGAGAAACAGCACGTGCGGCAGCAGGACTGTTGCACTGCTGCCCTGACAATATCCCGAGGGAAAGTCTTCTCTGGAGACTGACAGAAGCTGAGCAGCAGTGACCCCACTTATCAGCTGCCGGAGCGTTCTTCTCCATTTCCGTCAGAGCAACGTCCACCTGCAGTCAGGCTGAGCTAGGTTTTCAAGCTGTGCCATGAAATGCTCAGTGAGGACTATGTGAAACTCACTGCAGCTTCACCACCTTGCTCCCTCAGTGCTGTTTCTCAATCAAAATACTTCACGCCGTCTATTCAAGAAGAAATAATTTTATTGTTTCCATCTGACAGGTTTCACC
Organism: Pygoscelis adeliae; assembly: GCF_000699105.1. NCBI lineage: Eukaryota > Metazoa > Chordata > Aves > Sphenisciformes > Spheniscidae > Pygoscelis > Pygoscelis adeliae. The sequence goes on from NW_008825113.1 coordinate 1,376,535, forward strand.
GTGAGCGACAAGGACAGCTTGCTAGACAGTCTCTCTCATGATTTTGGTGAGTTTCTGGATCTTTGACCTTGTTGACATGTCCACGTACTTCTCCCCGATATTGACAATCATGCCACCAAGGATTGACGGATCAGTCTAAAGAAGAAATATTGAACAGAAAATCTATTAGCAAAAATTTGTTAGCCTAGTATACAATTTTTACACTAGTAAAAAAAAAAAAGCTTTTAAAAGAGCCTTAAGATAACTTTGCAGTCACTGTATTCCAAAGTTAAAGTTTTAGTGATTAAAGCATCATCAGATCTACAAGAAAGCACGGAACTATGTAATATAGCAACTGGGGTCAGTAAAATGATTTTTTTTTTTTAAAAAGATAAGAGAGGCAGAAGCCCAGCTTAACATGAACTTGATGAGATTTATTTACAAATCATAAAATCCAGACCTTGGTCTCCAGCTTTAAGACCTCTCCCTTGGCCAAGAATCCACTCAGAGCACTTTTTAGCTCAGTAAGGTTGGCATCATCCAAGGGCTGAAAAATATGAACAGAAGGAAAATGAAGGACTTGAAAATATTCAAATGATGTAACGAGAACCCTAATTTTCTATTCAGATTCCTCTAAAGACAGACAATTCCACCAGGAAGGCAGATTAAGCAGCCTTCTTAATCTGAATATTGGGAATACCCAAAGGACAGCACAGAAACAGCAGTCACTTTGTGCCCTCCTGATTTCATGAAACATTGTGTTATTTGTGCACATATTCCCAGCAAAAGTTCGATGCTGACATCTTCAGATGGCAAGTGTGAGGAATCCATACTTGCCGAAGTAAGCACTTGATGGAAAACCTCGAGATCTGCCTCACAGCAGCGTTCAGGCTGTACAAGGAAAGATTAATTTTGCTGCTTCTAACAATTAAGATCATCAGCTTGAGAAGAAACTCAGTTTCATGTAAAGCACTGGGCAGTGACTGAGGGAGGACACCGGCGGCGAGCTCCCAGCCTGCTGCAGGCTTGCAGAATGCTCCTGGCTATAAGTACACCTCCCTCCATCACCACGGAAGAACTCTGCATCCCTGTGGGAGAGACACTGTGAATTTGTCCTTGCTACCCCTACAAGTCGCTTGGATGCCACCGAGATAGAAACAAAAGGGACTTCACCGAAGAGTAGAGGCTTTGTGTTACTGGCAATTTAAGTAATTTCTATTTAACAGCCAAAAGAAACTACCAACAACAAAAAAGCAACAGGAAAGTAACTCTACGTATGAAATATTTAGGAAAACTTGCAGAAAGGTTTGCACAGGCTTGTGAGTCCGCACGTCCCTGAAGGCTACCAACTAGACTGACAAAATCTGTGCTCACGGCCTACAGGGAGCCAGTTAATCTGAAGCGGGTCAGTCTCTTTATTTACTCCAGGTGGGTAGGGCTACAGTGAACTGCCTAAGTGCTACGCACTGACATGACATACCTAGCTGACCAGCTTCCCGCTCTAACAGACCTGGGCACGGATCCATTAACGAAGAAGTTACTGCAGTGCCAGAACCACCGTGCCTCCAGCCTGACGTTTACAGCTCATGGAGACACCATCTTCCCTCTCACCTTCCTGAGCACCAGCCAGACTTGCCTGTCCACTACTTCTGGAAAAGCCTTCCTACAGTTTCAGAGTTAGCCACTTGTCCCGATTAATGCGGGTGGTGAATTAGGTAGCTGCTCCCCGCGAAGCACAGCACCAAGCACCACAGGCATTCTCAATCCTATCAGGTATCTGCCTTGCTCTAGCTAATAGCTCACCTGTTAGTTCTGACCTGATCTGTACGATCCTGATGACAGAAATAAGAACAGGGGCAGCTGTACCTACAGACCAGGCTGACTTTTATCAGCCACTGGGTTCACACACTGGAAGGAAAGATGTTACCTGTTAAGCTGAAGCGGAAGGAACAGGTTTAATTTTTGACCAATAACTGTCGGATATCAAAAATCTATTTGCAGAAAGACTTTCATCTTGGCAGAGGCGAGATATTTCCTCCCTACTCATATAGCAGGTACTTAAACTACAGAGCGCAAAATTAAGCTAAGGAAGTTTGCCTTTTATACCGCTACCTGTTAAGCTCGATCTAGAGGTACCTAACTCACCTGTGCGGTGGTGATGGTGCACAGCACTTCTCCTCGGTATGCGCTCATGATCTTCCCGAACGCAGAAACAATGCCTGGAGTGTAACGCAAGCGACCGTTTTCTGCAAGCAAATCTGGAAGAGGTAGACATATCGCTTTAAAGCACCCACTAGAAGCAGATTTGTTTAGCTACCAGTAAAAACAAGTAGCCTCAGACGTTTTTCAGGATTCACATGGTTACTCACTCATCAGGTTGACAGTAACAGGGGACATCTTCTCTTTTGCCAAAGCATCATTCACAGCTTTTTGTTTAACTGCGCTCTTGGTATGAGGGTTCATAACAACACTGGACAGCTTGGGGTCTTTCAGAAGAGTCTAAGAGAATACACAGACATGGTAAAGACCAGGAGTTTTCCAGGCATCACAAGGCCTAACTGGACTACCCAAAGCAGGGAACATGGCTGTTCACTGAGCACGAATAAAGGGGTCAGAAGGAGATGGGAAGCGAAATGGTAGCTCCAGGTATAGCTCATTTACAGTAGGTTTCTTTTAGAGCTGATGCTCCTCCTGCCTCCCGTATCGCTTCCAAGCAGCTTAACAGTGGGGGCGCAGCGCAGACAGCGGGCATACCCGGCCAGCTGTACCTGGGAGTCCCACAGCGTGCAAGAGCCGGGCCCACCTCCCTCCTAACAAGAAGCAGCAGGCGAGCCCCACCGCCCCCAAACCCTAAGGCGAGCTTAGGCAAACGCGGGCTGGAGAATACCTTACCCATACTCGGCTCAGCTCCTTCTCTACCTGCTCCAGCTTCTTCTGCTTGGTGGCGGCAGAGTACAGCGCGGTGGCATAGCGCCCTTCCAGCCCGTACACCTGGATGGGGGGCTGGGGGCGAGAGAGCGGGCGGGCGCTGAGAGCGGCCCAGA
>NW_008825113.1:1380523-1393966 GCF_000699105.1 Pygoscelis adeliae
GGGCTGGAGCTCCAGCTTAAACGTCCCCCTCGTTGCCCCTTCTCACACCCGGGTGCTGAGGTGGCTTTCCTCAGGCAGAGTCTGGTGGTGTGGGTCTCTGGAGAGGACCAGAGTGACCAGGGCAGGGGCTCCCGTTGGGTGCCTCTGGCTGTCCTGCACGTGCAGAGTTACACCCAGCCCCTCAGCTGGCCATACATGTGTTCGTGGCTTTGCAGGTGGAGGGGCCGCGGGATGGCAAGAGCGGTCCAGGCCATAGGGGCTGCTTGGGGGCCTTGCAATTGCTGTAACGGGGTGCAGTGACCCACCACCCTTTCTCACGTTCCTGTAAGGGTCCTGTAACTCACCCACGCACATCCTTCCGTTCAGACGCACTAGGAGAGCAAGCGTCACATGAGTTCTTCAACAGAGAAAATGTCAGCTGTGCTTGCCTCACAGACGTTTCTGCTGCCCTCTAACACAGTGAAACTACCTCTGAAACGCAATGAGCTATTTCCTCCCCTCGGATAAACTAGATCCAAACGTCTCCTGGGGCAAAGACGCATTCTTCCAGGTAAAGCATAGGGTAGGCAGCTCTGACTTTGTCAGTCTCTCTGCGTGACCTTGAGCAACTCACTCGGGTCCTGCCTACTACCGAACTATCTTGAATGGTTAAACTCTTTCTCTCCCTAATTCTTCCATCTTTTCCGTAAGAGAAGGTAAGACGCTTGCCTGCTTCGCAGAGCTGTTACCAAGTTTGAGTAATTATTTTCTGTGGTATGAGATGGGTGGTGCTATTGAAATACAAAGCATGGCGTTAATGAAAAGCATGCTGCATGAAGTCTGCAGGGCAGACTTTGAACACTAGATGTTGCTACAAATTGAAAACCAAGCGATCGCTTCAGCTACATCAAAAACAGAGAATTAGAGTAACACTCTTTAGGAAATGCAGTCTGAATAAAAGAGCTGGTCTACCGTCCCACCAGAAATAAGACAGTCTCACCAACAGGCTTTATTCTGGATGTTGGAATTTAGTTCCCCCTCTTCTATCCCTGGCTGTATTTGCTGTGGTGGCATTCAAAGGCACAAGTATAGTCCGTGACAGGTTTAAGCCTGACATAACACCATGCTTCTCGACAATTTTAATAACTACAGTACTAAGAAAAACGTTATCTCAAATGTAGAAAAATCTTTTTCTTTAGCAAAAATAATATCTTATTTTTTTGTGATAATATGCATGCACTGAAGTTTTGGAATGGTGCAGAGCATGTATTTATTTGAAGTGGGGTCCTGTATCCCAAATTTTATTACTGTAATTCTGAAACATTCTGTGATCTTATAGCATTTTAATACACAGAAAATGTGGCTTATTGAGACCAGTCAAATCACTGAGAGCTGAGGGTACTTTAATGAACCAGAGATTGGGTCAAATCCTGATAGTGCTTTCAAGTATTAGGATCAGAGCACCTCTCACAGGTTAATTTTAGACAAGTAAAATCCCACAGGTGATAAACAGTTTGTACCTTTATACCTTATACTGGAAGGAATATTTAAATCCTGATAAAGCCTGTTCTTGTATTTGGATATGTGTTATAATAATGGATTCCTCCATCATTATTATATGGGAGGTTTTTTTCCTCCTACAAAGCAATTAAATTCCCCATACGGCCAGTCCCTCATCATTTGACATTTACCTCTGTCCCTGGCTTCAGTTTGGTCACTTAGTGAGCGCTTGAACATTTACAAGCCCTTCCATGAGAAACATCTGGCAGAACATTCACTTGTGGGTCCGCCACTTTAGTGCTTGTAGGATTGTAACCTTAAAGTATTCATTCTTAGTAAATACGGCAATATCATAAACATCGCATTTTTCTCCTGTTGAGACAAACTAGAACTGAAATAATGCAAAGTATATTTTATTTTCCTTTTATTTGAGAAATATTGAAAAGAAGTGGTCTGAAAATAATGACATTTAGACATACCCTTGTGCTTATATTGAAGACACATGGACTTCACACAGGCATAATAGCCACAGAGTTCACTGTAATCAGCACTTTTATGTCTCTAGAAAGAATGTGATGATTCTTCAACCATGTTAGTGGTGGGGATGCATTTCAACGAGGGCCCAGCTGCAGGAGGTGTCGTAAAACTTGTAGCAAGTCTTAGACCATTCCACAAAGAACTTGCAGCACGTAGAGGTAAAAAGGAGATGGGGTTTGTAACAACGCATCTGGCGTCCTCACAGTGGTGAAAGCATATTAGGTCAGTGCCACAAAACATGCCCAACTTACCCTCCACCTGACTACGGCCAGCTCCTTTAAAAAAAAACCCAAAACACCACTCATAAAAACCCTCTAGTAATTACACTAGCGACCCAAAGTTTTTAATCAATGCTGAAAACACTGAATACTTTTCTCCCTCACCTTGCAACTCACCTGAAACACGAGCTTTTGGCCTGTTTTGAATGCTGTTCTGCACCTGCTAGTCAGTAATTGCACCCGGCTGTTTCCCTTTGGCTGAGCCTGGGATTCCCAGACTTGGCCCGGGAGAGTCCCAGAGGAGCCAGGATGTAGCTGCAAACAAGTTCCTCACCTCTGTAAAAAGTTTGTGTTATTTACAAGAAGTGGAGGAGTTTTCCTCTCATGGTGCTCGAGTTAAGCTCAGAGAATGTGGCACAGAAAAGCTATGACCCAACGCACCTCCCCGTTGTACTGTGTTTTTGTTTCTGCAGCTGCTGAAGGAAGGGTTTTGTTTGTTTTGCTGGTTTTTTTCTCTTTCCCAGGGTCTGCCCTTTATCTTCTGCAGAAACAGTTGGTACACTCGCTGAATCTAATTCACCTGGTTGTTTTCCATACCTCTGCTCCATAAGCAGTTCTGCTCGGGCAGGTAAGTTCAAGTGCTCTGTCACGCTGACTCCCCAGGGACTAAGCCTTTACAGGCAGAGTGACCCACCCACTAAAATCTTGCTGCCTAGGGAAGACCTGACTCATTTTCCCATTAAGAAAAGGGTTTTTCACTCAGTGGCAGGGGACAGAAAACATTTCTTTTTTTCTCTGAACTGGAAAGAATGATTGTAAAACCACAAAAATTGTTAGGGGAATTCAGAATGGGAGTGGGAGCAATATTAATCAAGTTAGGTGACTGAACTCACTGACCTTAGCATCAGAACACTCTACTGAAAGCTTTTCATAGGGATATTTGCAAAACCAAGCACCTATGCCTACATTTTTCTGCCCTCCAAGGGAGGTCTCAATCTAGCATTGTTTTATGATAAAATGATTAATCATTATGATTTTATTGTGCATGTGATGCTTCTGGGGTGCTCATGGTGTTCTAGTTTATTTTCCATGCTACCATAGTAATTTTGTGAAAGGTGAAGAAAACCACAACTAGGTGCTTGTAGCTTCCTTGGCAAAATATCTACACTTAAAAAAAGTGTAGACTTAAAAAAATCTACACTCTTTTAAGATACCCTAGGAAGCCTGAAAAATTAATTTAAGGGTGAGCTATGATATGATTTTTATAGGTTGGTGAAATAAGCACTTATCTCCAAGGCTTTATACTAGAAAAGGTGGTGTGGGCTCACTTGGACATTTGTCTGTTTTAGAGGTTGTCCATGAAATATCAATGGTAAAAAGAACCGGTTTGGGAAAATATGTGAATAATAGACATGCGTTAGTGTAGGTAGTACTAATAGCTGAGCTTTACCATTTCACACATTGGCAGAGGAGCAGTTAGAGCATTGCACTGAGGCTCAGGAGATTTGGGATCTATTTTCAGCTCTGCGTTGGACCTGCTGATTGGCTTCTAATTATTCTGCGCCTCAGTTCCCCCATCTGTAAAAAAGCAAGAATGAGACCAACATCCTTTATAAACAGCTTTAAATTCTGTTGATGAAACGCACTTTATTAATAGCAATGATACCTTCTCACACATGCTGCTGTTAAAAAACATAAATTGTAAATTCACAAATGTCAGTCAAATTATGATAACGTGCAAGTGGCTATGGAGAAAATAAAGAAGAGGAGGACCATCATGCCTGCTCCATCACTGCCATGGAAAATGGGATGTTAACCTAGACTCACCTCTGGAGTCAGAATGGCAACGTACGTAATGAATGAGAGGTGTTGGTCTATATTCTTGAGGTCTGTCACAGAAATGCCCACTAAACTGGCAGAATCAGCAGAAATCATTGACTGAACGCGTCTAGAACATGAACCACCCTCTCAGCCAGGACTGAAAGTGCACCTTCAAGTGGAAGACCTCTCTTCCTTCAGTTTAAACTTGGGCCAGATACTGGCCTGAGTCATAGCAGGGTAGGTCTCTGAAATACTCAGGTCAGAGGTATTTCTGCAGAGCTGAGACCCCAGCCTGCCCTCCACTCGCCGCATGTAGATCTTCGTATCTGCCTTGAACTGAAATTAGCCATCTTGTGCGTGGACGCAAGGATCTTGCCCGATGTGCATATTGCAGCATTTTGTGTTAGACAGATGCCTCAGCAGATTCTGGTTACGTATTAGGGCTACAGCTTACTCATTACCACAAGAGGGAAGCCAATACTAATAATATAACTTTATTTGTGTATTAACTATGGTTATTGTGGCAAGGTTTTTATCCATTTCCAGGCTGTTGCATATGTCCTTCTCTTTCCTTGCAGCAAATGTGCATTTGATCATATGTCAGAAACTAAAGAACATTATTCCACATTCCATTTGCTCAATGTCCTGTGAAATGAATGTCATGGATTTGCCTGTCTCATTTGAATGGCGAATACATAAACCTGAAACAGAAAGCTGGGATGAAACTAAGCTGGTTGTTTTCTTAGCAAATTTAAACGGTCCACATGCAAGTAAGGGGAAGTTCGGTGGGCATGGCACTTGATAAAATAAAGATGGTGTTTTCCCTCATTTGGCTGAGCATGAGAAATTAAAGACTGTTCTAGGAGTCATAGACACAACTATTTCTAGTAGCTCTTACCCCATAGTAATGACAAATTAATTCAGCAAGTCCTCTGACTTGTTCTTTAGCCTGTTTTGCAATGTATGTGAGCACCTTCTTTATGGATTCATTTACTGTGACAAACCTGATCTCATTTACTCTGCTGCAAACCAGAGTAACTCCGCTGATTTCAGGAACTTCATTGAATCACTTACCTTGCGGTATGGTATCTGTGAAAGTCACCCTTGTTCAGATCACATGTTGAAGGCTTAAACCTGATAGGTCAAGATTTGTCATTGCATTTCATTTTGCAGCCAGACGTGCACGCAGCCTTTTGAAAAAGGTCTTCGTAAAGTGGTGGAAGCAGTGCTTTTGCAAATGGGGCTTTTTAAAATGGTCTGGGTGTAGCACAGAAACTGAACAGAGATTCATCAACCAAATTTCTTTGGTTGATGTTTTCCTGGTCTGTCTTCTAGATTGCTGCAAGATATATGAGAGTCGCTGTTCAGAAGATTTCTGTGGAGCGTTGCTGGTGTATGGCACTGGTTAGAGATCATAACGCTTGGTGTTTGGAAGTCATGATTTAGCTTGTGTATTTTTTGAGGAACAGAAACGTGAAGCTAGAAGCAATGCAGAAAACCACGTATGTTGAGGCTTCCTGTGAAGACCCCTAGGGTGTTCCCTGCAAGCGCAGGAGAGGGAATCAGGGCAAGGTTGTGAAAGTCACAGACATAGATTGCAGTCCCCAAAGGACATTTGCATAACTAGCTTCTTCGTTAAAATTTTTTTGAAATACTTTAGGAGCATTTTGGGTATTTTGTTCTCCACACCACTGCCCCCGCTTTACAGCAGTCGTACCTTAAAATGCTGTCCTAAAGATGCTGCTGGTGTCAGAGAAATTGTCAAGCTTAAAAGGGGAAACATAGCCGGAAATATTACTGTCACCCAAGTGGGCAGACACCTTTCACAGACCCTCACAGTACATTGTTCTTCAGGTATTCTCACACTACTTTTCTTTCTCCTTTTCCCCCAGTGCTGTTTTAGGCCCCAGTCCCGCGTGTACATATGCGTGCGCTTAACTCTAAGTACATGAGCAGTCACACTGCCTCCAGTGAGAATATTCACATGACTAAAATCATGCACTTGCATAGGGATTTCCTGAATGAAGGGCATAAAAGGAAATGGCCAGGTTAAAAATAATGGGTTGGTTTTATCCCTGATGTAATGCCTTTGACACTAGTGGAATTATACAGGGCTGAAATGGATCCAATATGTCCAAACAAAGAACTATCTCCAGCTCCCTCACCTGCCAGTTTCCGTATCTATGTTTATGGCATAATCAAAGTCAGTCCTCCTTTCCCCGTGGCTGAGGCTGGGGGGAACTCAGATCGCTTTGCACCAGCAGGAGCTGCCCTCCTTCAGGACGGTGTCTCCCCAGGTCCCAGGTGTGTTTGCCCTGCAGAGCTGTTACGCCCACGGAGCTTCACCACAGCCTGTATTCCCCGTGTCCCCGTTGCCCGGTCACTGCCACAGGGGGTGGCTGGGGTGGCTAACAACAAAGCAGGTCTTGCCTGTCCTGCCACTTACCTGCTCCTGTCCGATGCTGAGCCGTTTCGTGGCCTTAGCAGGAGCTGCTAGTCTTGGGGCGAGAGCCCCTCTTGTCTCAGTTGGTGTCTAACTTGCTTCTCTTTGTCTCCTGCACCAGCGCTGCTCTGTTCTGTGAGGGTATTAAACACTCCAGATGAATGCTCGCGCTTGAAAACAGCTGGTATGTAAACGTAAAATAAAAATAAAAAAAGGTTGTTAGGCTTAGAAGAAACTCCTCTTAAAAATGTTTCTCCCTCCTTTCTGGGGCTGTCCTGCCCCGCGCCCATGCGGTGTTTGGGAGTCCCCAGCCCATGCTGCTGTGAAGCTCTGACCTGGGACCTGTGTGAGGCTGAACTCACACCCGCGGCTGGACTTCTGTGCAGCCCATCTATGGTTTCCTCCAGATCAACAAAAGCGTATGCCATACCTGCCTGCTCACCCAAATACTCACTAACATGGGATAGACCTCCGAATGTCAAAAGTTAGGGAGTCAGGAGAGAGAGGAAAAATACCCACCCCAAAACACAACGCTGAATAAACAACCTCTAGCATCCAGGGCTCATGACTGCTTTTGACAAGATCTATCTTTAGTTATAATAGTGAGTCACATCATTGTGATCTGACTTTACGGTTAGTTTGAGGTATGAGCCAGGCCATGGGATTGAGAGCGAGAGCGAGAGCATCATGGGATGTAGCTGTAAAATTCCACTACTCGCTACTCTCTAAATCAGGTTTGAAGAGCATTAAGAAACAGGAAGCGTGGGGGGTGGGGTGGGGGGGAGGTATTTTTTCAGCTGAAAATTATTGCGGCGCATGGTGCATCGTGATGCAGTTCATCGGTGCAGGGAGAATAATAGGGGAGACGTATTAGCAATCGGAGACGGCCGTAATAGTCTTGAGCAAAGCACACCTCTCCGCATAGCTCTGTGTGCAAAGTGTCACGTCTAACCCACCCCACCAGCCACTACAAGCTAACGCAGGATTTTCTTGGATGGTGCTGCGTTGCTTAGCAACATTGCTAGGCAGCATGCTATACATCACACGCGGTGCCGGCTACTACGGCGTAGCAGGGCTGCTTCCAGTTATTTTTCTCTGCTATAAAATATTAATTTTCTGCTCGCAAGCAGACACGGCACCAGGAGGTTGAGGGACACTCCCTCCCGGGCGGACATGTGCAGCTCCTGTTGACTGTAATGGGAATCACAAGGAGCCCCAGGCTGAGCTGAGCTCCCGGTATGTAAAATGTGGGCGTGATTCTTGAGATATAAACACTTGCCATGCCTGAGATGGAATACAGGTTGGCTTTAACATAAATAAATAAATAACGAGGCAGCGAAGGTGATGTGTCAGACAGAATGATACATGTGACATATACCCCCCTACACTTTTTTTCTTTGACTGGCATAAGCAAATCCTGTTGTGAGGACCGTGTGTTTGTGTACACAAAGAGAGGGACGTTTACTTGACATTCTGGGATATTTTTGAGGCTCCTCCACACCATGGCACTGTTGGATGAGAGCTCATATTGCAAACACCAGTGGTGGTTTTTTAGACTGATGAGTGTGATTCCAGTGGAGACTGCGTGCCAAGCCCCCTCCCCAAAATGATTGCATAACCAGCTGTTGCATGCACACACACAAAAAGAAGAGAAAACCAATCCTATTCTATAAGAAGCTGAGGCGTTATTACAGAAGGCAACCAATGGAAAGTCTGGTCCCCAGAGCTACAGAGAAGACGGCATCTGCAGCTCATTTTGGGTGTGCGGACTCAGAACTAGGAGCTGTCTTGTTCGAGGGCAAAAGAGGCCTCTGCAAAGGGTCTACACAGGACAGAGTTTGAATAGTTCTGAAATCTCCAGACCTAAAATGCTCGTTTTTTGGACATATCGTTACTGATACTGTTAGCAGGTGGCAAGAAGGGAGGGATGCAAAACTGCTGATAAAAGGCAGCAGATAGTTTCTGGCATCTGAACACTGTGTTTTTCTTCTGCACATCAGTGGACAGACTCATTGTTTGAGCCAAGCAAAGAGGGAAGCAAGAGGGGAAAACCACACTGTCAAAATACACAATGGTTTGCGAGATGAACAGCTGCATTACCCTTCGTTTACACTTGCAGATATGGCAGCACTGATGCAGTCAGCAGAACTGTGTTTTGTCCGACAATTATTTTTCAAGAGAAATTTTTCAGGAATTTAGTTTTAGCTTAACCCGCCCTATTGCAGGCACACCTTACTGCATCTTGGGGCGTATGGTGCCACCAGATAACTCAGACTTTTCTACAATAGAGTGGTATGTCTTCGCACTACAGATCCCGGAGGAGTACAGTGACTGCAGTTTGATACGGAAACTGTTCTTGTGGCATTCAATGGCATCTGTCCAACAGCAGAGCAAAGACAGCGACAGAACTTCCATTTCACGTTTTTCACCAAATCGTGGCAGACTGAAGCGAATTCAGTGCCCAAGGCTCAGCTCCTCCGTCAGGCCTCTCAATCTTTGTTTGTACATAAGGCCAATTTAATCCTAGGAGAAGATGTGCAGAATTTGCACTGGGAGTAGTATATGTATCTAACACTTTGGAGTGAAAACTACTGCTACAGAGAAGTAAAATATCATCCCTCCTGTACCTGTGCTTCAGGCACAAGTGTCATCTACAAACCTGTCCCGGTTTTGCAGCCATTTTTGTCAGGTGAGGTAAAATAGAATATTTATCATCTGTCTTTTTTTTAACCTGAAGGACTCAATTGGAATGATTGCCCAGTTTTATTGCTGGATTTTTAGCAAGATATTTCTTCCATAAAATGCTTCAACAAATATTGACAGCAGTCACAGTAAAATTGAAGGTGTATGAAAAATTTGCAGAATTTCACCACGCGCTTGCAAATCTTTCTGTCACTTCACAAAGCTTCTCAGCACCGATCACTTGACAACGGATGGAGCTGCTGTACTTTTGGTGAATGAAGACCAAGCAAAAAAATACAATCCTGTAACCTTGTGCGTTCACTGGTGTCTCAAGGAATGGCCCAGGGCTTCCCCTTGTTATTCAAGCAAAGGCATGAATTGCTCCAGAAAGGCGCACATGAGTGAAAAATGAGTGGTAGAGGAAGGCCGCACGTCCAGGACAGCCAGGGTGCCACGCCTGGTTCCTGCCAGCGTGAGGACTTCAGCAGCAGAAAGGTACTTTGCTGTGAGCGTAAATGTCATTTACACCTGCTGCAAGACCTTTGTGGAGTCTTAAGTCTTAATACAAATGACGATCTATCTCAGCCCTTCCTGAGGACTGAGAGTCATCACAGCAAAATTTCAGAGATAAATTACACCTTACCACAAAATGGTGCTAAATACAGCACGTGCAAGCCTCTAAGTCTGTGCAGAAAGCAGAATAGTGTTATGTTGGGTAGGAGTAAAAGAAGAAACAATCTCATCTCTGATGAAATTGGAAAAGAAAATAGCTGAAGGACCTTTTCTCTCTGTGAGTTTCATGGTAAATACCACTCAGTTTTCGGTATCATTAACATCTTATTATTGTGACTACTATTAAGCAGTAGCCCCACCTACTTTTGTCTGTGTTTTATGGGCACGTCTCAGCATTTTACAAGTTGGAGGTTGTGCTAAGAGCTGGAAATATTGTATCATTGTTTTATTACCACCTGGCTTGAAGAGAGGATCCATTAATCTGGTTTTGTAGGCATCTGCTGTGAGAAAGTGAGGGAGGAGGCTGCTACAAACTCTACTATAGTTACTGTGAAACTGGAATGATTTTTTTAAAGAGGAGGCGACATTTCCCTTCTGCTTCCTTAAATTGATCATCACAGCTTCATTTTTTCCCTTCTATCTATTTGCAAGAAATAAGGTTTGTTTGTTTGCTTCATGCTACAAGACATGTCACAGTCTTCTCTCTCTCCAAATGACTCAGGGTCAGCGTAATCTGGAAAACAACGCTAACAGAACAAACTTTTCACAGATAAACCCACGAGAACTGAATCCAGTGCTGGTCTCCTCCAAAAACTATTTGCATATTTTCCTTTCCATTATATCTATCTTGTATGCGTGGATAAGGGACAACATGTAGTTATGTTCAGAAGGAGAAGAGCTCTTCTATAAAGATGTGGACAAAAATGTGGTATGTCAGAGAGGTTACATGTCACCTACTTTTCCTGGAAGAACTCTTGAAATGAATATAATTGGGAAAAAAAGTGAAAACCAGCACTTAATAAAAATTAAGTGCAATCAGACAGGATGTGTATGTGTTTGTGGGGGTATCGGTTTCCCTGACTCTGATACTTTAAAAAACAGTATTAAAGTTATGAGCCAAACCCCTGAGAATGGATAAATGAAAGAAGGAGACTAGCCTGATCGTTTGCCCCCTCTGCACGTGTGTTTTAGGACGAGCTTTTAATTAAACAGTCACCTGCTATTTCTTCATAGAATACCCGCCTCATCGACTCAAAGCAGGTGGCGACCACTTTGCAATAGTGTTTTCAGAGCCCTGTCTGTCTGGGTGAAAGTGTGATGGAAATGCCTTCGGGAAACCTCCCAGTGAAGGACTGGAAGCACACATACAGAGTATAATGCAGAAGTCACAAGCTAACTAGTGAAGACGGAAAGGAAAAAGTCAACTTGTTCTTTAGCTCGGTGCTGTCGGTCCTGAGCACTGAATGTGGTAGGTGTTCTTAAAAGAATATCTGATCTTGTAATAAAAGGATATAATAACTTCAATGCACTAAAAGGCTAGCTAAACCTATTTGGACCATCATGACCATCTCTTCAGACTTCCTGCAAAATTCAGGCCATTGATCCTCAAACTACAGTTCCACCCTTCACCCTCTGACTACTGTTTGAGCTATAATATATGTGACTTTGCTGTGATTGTATTCTTTTGATGCTTATTTTGAATGTGTTACTTGCATTTTGCCTTGCACTTTTGATTTGATGTTGCAGAGTAGCCGGCCCAGGTTTGCTTACAAAGATAAGCAAAAAGGCTTTGTATGCAAAGTTAGATTTTAAATATTGCTAGAAGCAGCCTCATATTTATGATGGTTTGGGTTTTTTATATTGACTTTTATTTATATTTACTTTTAATTTTATTTAAACATTTATTTATATTTCAAATTGCAGTGAATTGAAAAATTAACAAAAAAGTATGGGTTCTTTTGTTTGTTTTTTTTTGTTTGAAGAAACACTCCTCCTAAGCAGAGAAGAAAAAGAAATCAGGAATTTTGTAGATGTAGACATTTCAAGACATTTTTCCTTTTTTAAATGAGGGGAAAATTAAAATAAAAGCAGTGTAACTCTTTCCTTTATTCAGTCATTTTTAATACCAGAGTCCTAAAAGCTGGTTTGGAAGATGAACATGCATTACAGAAATATCTAAGTATGCATTTTTTTGCCCTGGTCCTGGATCAGTGACAGTAACACCCTCCTGGATATTTTTCCAATACATGGGAGGCTGCTGATTGCTGGTTCATAGATGTTGGGGCCATTTTGTTTGTTCCTTAAAATCGTGTTAATGTTGCTGCCGTCTCATAAAACCATGCTGTTGCTACAAACTAAGAATTCACTGAAAAACTCAGTTATTGAAAAACATTTACAGAAATCTTTCTGATTCATGAACATAGCGGTACTGATTAGGGGTAATAGCAGCACTACCATAGCCAGCTTACTCTCTGTCAATAAATCTGTTGTTTCAGTCTGGGTGAGTAATGTGATCTAGCTTTTGATATTACACCGTTGTTCTGGGTAGTAACATTTGTGCTCAGGTGTAACGTGAACCCATCGTTGACAGCGTGTCAATGAAAGTGATGCCAACCTATGCTTTAGTCAGTGTGTCATTGTGCTCCTTACTCCAGCAAATTATATATCCTTGTAATATATGTTATGTAGTCAATGCTTTTTTTTGCTTTTTAGTTTGGAAAAAGAGAGCGTTTGATTCTGATCTCGCGGGTCACACGGGGCTCATGGGGCTGAGATGCCCCATGAAGATCACAGGTAATTTAGTTAGAACCGTTGGAGCTGCATTGCTCTAAAATTGGAGAAGGGCTTGAAGAATTCACCCATGGTTTAATTTACACAGCAGTCATTCTCTCGCAACTCTATTCACTTTGTTGGTGTGAGGAGGACAGAAGGAGGACAGACAGGAGGACAGAAGTTTCCAACTCCTTGTCCAGGCTGCCTGTCGCATAGACAGCCTAAAATTTGTTGCGGGCTTCCTGCCACACTGACTTCCCCTTGATGACCTTTGTGGTCCTCTTTCCAGCCTTGACAGTCCACTAAAATTCATGTTAAATCCTACCTGCAGGTCGGAGGGACTCCTGTTCATCTTCAAGTTCCAAGAGCTATTCATTGCATCTGACTGTCACATCTGACTGCCATTCAGTCCTTCCTCCCAGGTGTTTTCCATGTTTCTCCCGTAGCTTCAGTTTGTATTTGAGGAACAGTGACCTCTTCAGAGGAATCTCATTTAATTTACCTTTAAAATGTCTTTCAAACCACAGCGATGGTATAAACAACAAAAAAAATTTAATATTTATGAGTTGCATATTGTAATGCACTAAACAGTTCTGAAGAGCAAGTCACAGGAAACAGGGTTGGGAAAATCTATTTGCTCATCAGCCCCTGTCAGTGCTTAGCTGCTTCTCCACAGGATATTGTCAAGTGCTTTTTCCAGCTGATGTTTAACTGGCCTGTTCTGACTGGCCAGATTAAACATTCCCATGTGGGTTCCTGTTGAGGGGGGTGTCTATTGCAATAAATGCTGCAAATACCCTTGAGCTCAGCTAGCCTTCTCTGGGCTTTGCTGCCTTGTTGGAAGGTGCCAGCAAAGGAAAATCCGTATAGTAAAATTGCTGGCTGGAGGTTTGGAATAACTTCTGATGCAAGGAAGGAAGATAGAGACCCCATTTCTGGGAGAAATTTTTCCAGTATTCAAATTTGAACAGAGCAAAT
>NW_008825113.1:1394057-1402248 GCF_000699105.1 Pygoscelis adeliae
AGAAAAAAAAGGCATGTATTTCTCAATCAGCTAAAATGTCCCTGGCCATATGTATTGGCATTCTGACACCTCTTTCCACACAAAACTAACCCTGGGTTTAAGAACACAAGTAATTATTTGCTTGAAGTTAAGTCTAGAAATAAATCTTTTCAGGATCCAAACCTTGTTAAATATCTTGTGGTGCTGGTGTTTGACAGCCTGGACAGAGGAAAGCTTGCAAATTTCAGATTTGTAGTTATAATTAACTGTTAGGAGAGAGAAAATATTCCCTGAGTCTCCTTCTCCTTTTTCTTTCATCATTCAAAGACTTTGCTCAAAGACTTAAACAGGATTTTAAGAGGATCTGTTTATTTTCAACAGAAACATAACAGTTAAAATCTGCCATTGGTTCTGCATGGGCAACATCCCATCCAAAAGCAGGACCGTCACACGTCCAGATATACCTTCTTCCACCCAGAAACTTTGTGCTGTCACAAAAAGGTGGTGGTAAGCATCCACCTTGAACTTCCAGCTGCTGGGCAGGTGTCCCAAGTCCCATAGAGACGGCCACTGTGCCTGTGTAGAGTAACTGTGCAAAGGATGTGCGATGAGTCCAGTGTGTTGGGGACGTGCTAAGCACCCTGCTCTTAGGCTGCAGGGTTGATCTGTGTGCCCACGCTAAGTCCAGAGCTGTTCCAGCACTGCATGATCTCGTTGTGTTGAGATTTCCCAGATGGAAGAACGGGAGCTTGAGGTGGATGTGCAAGTAGAAAAAAGGCTGTATGGGTCTTCTCACGAGCCTGAGTGACAAACAGGTGAAAAAATCACCACTGATTTATGCACACAGCAACTGTCAACCTGCAGTTTGTGAGCTTCATGTCGGTCTGTGACTGTTCCTATGCAGTCATTGAAAGGTGTTTAAAGACAGTCAGCCCACTGGCATGGGAATTGAATCACTGCAGAGGAATCTGCAGCTCCACTGGAAATATTCTAGGGTTGCAAACTGGAAAACCTTGAAAACGTGAGTTAGGTAGAATTGGGTTTAAATGTAAATGCTGGGGTGAACCAATGTGGCAGACTTTGTGGTGCCTGTTTGTAGAACTTGGATTTTGGCACAATTCGATGTTGTTTGATGCGGTTTTCTGTTTACTCTGCAGAGAGTTACATATATATGTATATATGCCATTTATACTTCATATACCCACGTATACATATACACATAATATACTTCGAGGTATGTACATGCACACGTGTATATATACACACATATATACACATACCTGTACATATATATTTATTTACATATACATAACATACCTCAAAATGCGCCTCTGTTACTTTCCTGCCCATGCAATCTTTGTGTGAAGCATGGAGAGAACAGTCAGAAATGGTTCAAGGGATTCAAATGGTTGCAGGGCACTGCTTGTCAAGAAATGGCTCAGTAAACACCAGCTGTAGTGGCATCACCTCAAAACCTGCCCCCCCATCTTTCTTACTTATTTATTTCTCCATTCTCCTCCCTTTCAGACTGCAATAGCAATAGCAGCCTCTGTGTAGAGAATTTTCTGTAAGTAATGGCTAACTAGGGTTAAGGGGTTTCCACTGTTTCTCAGTTCAGCGACTCTTCCCAGCTGGTCCCTAATCTCCACAAACACCTTGCGCTTCAGCCGTTCCCTTGTTTCCTGGAAGAAGATTCAACAGACCTTTGGTGTTTCAAAATGGATGAGCCACTTTGAATCACGCTGAAATCAACTATCCAATTTTAGCCTAGTCAACCTTTAATCATGACATGAGTGCTTCACTTTCTTTCATTCCCTCCCCCTCTTATATATGGTAACATGTCTTTCATAAATGCCAAGAGAAACGGGATAATCACTTTTAGTTCCTCCTCCAAGGTCAGCAAATCACAGCTGACTCAAGTGTATCTGGTTCTTGTCCTCTCTGAAAGCAGCTATGACTGTGTGAGAACGTAGCTGTTTAAATTATGCAGATCGCTGCTTGCCTGAGACAGTTCTTCTTATATTAAGGCTTTCTTCTGTAGCTCTCAAAGCACTTGTGAGGGGATGTTTTACGGAAGATGAGAACTAAGATTAAGATCTTGCCCAAAGTCCGCAGTAGAGCTGGGAGCTTGATCTCAGGAATGGACTGCAATGTCCCAGTCATTGCTCCAGTCTGCCTCACACTAGGTGGGGTGGCAGAGAAGCAGAAAAGGGTTTCCGAGGAGGCTGGCAGCGTGGCTTCTAACACTGGTGTATGCTCCAGAGGAGTTGTGACTAGCTTTTACACATCCACTATTGAATGAGTATCAACGTGTATCTTTACAGGTAGGGATTTACTGCTCTCTGACATTTCTGCCAGTGTAAATGCAGGATAATTTCACTGCAGCCACTGTAAAATTGGTGAGAGGCAGCACAATCCAGCCCACACTGCTTTTCAAGTGAAAATAAGGGAACATTTTGTTGAGAAGCACCAAAGATAAAAGTGGCCGTTTGTATCATCGAACTACAAAAATGAAAGAGGGAACAAATGGTTGGTTTAATTAGCATTCATACTCCTATTATTCATGCTGGCTGTTCCAAGCAAATGGCAGGTCTTTACTCTGCCTTCACTGGGAGCAGGAAAGAGGCCAGTTTCACTCTCTGCTTTTTTGTTATTATTTTTATTATCTTAGTAGTACATTGATCAGAGCTTGTTGGCAAGTATGTAGCACAGATCATAGGCATTCCTAGTGTTGTTTTATTGAAATAAGTAAAATGACATCAGGAGGAAAGTTGACCCAACATGTTTTGTTTTGGTTTTAATCACAAAATCTTGCTGGGCACTGATCAATTCTTTTTTAAACAAGATTGCTCCAGATTAAACAAGAGTAGTACAAACCAAACCGTGCAGGGTTTGCTTGTTTTGGACACCGTTATTGAAGAGGTGTAGCTTATAAGCATCCTGCCAATTTGATCAGTTTAACAGTGTGCGGGAGAAAGCATATAGTGAGTTAACCATTTATTATGCCAGCTGCCTATGCAATTATTTGAAGCTCCTTAGCTCATCTGACCTTTAAAACTTACTTTAAAACACGATCACTTTTGATCAAGTGGAGCATTAAGGTCAGTTCTTCCTCTCATAGCCAGGTAAAGCCAGCCAGTGTTGTGCAAGCAGAACTGGACCTTTCAAAGGATATAATTGTTTTACAACTGCAAGAGAAGATAACTTAAAAAATTAAAGACTAAAGGTGATGTGGATTTAAACTATGTTTCAGAGCCGAACAAGCAGTGCCAAAATGAGTCCAAATATAAAACACTGTCATTTGGCCAGATCATCGTATGTCTCTTAAACTCAATCCTGGTTGTTTTAGGGTACTCCCAAGTAAAATTAAACATGTATGAAAACTTCTGCTGAATTTGGCAGAGTCTTCTGTGTTCACAGAAATGGACTGCTGTTAAGAAGAGTACATTTCAGCCTTGTGGACCACCTGAAGTGCTTTTCAGCCATATAATGACTGAAATAAGATCTTCATGGCCAGGGGGTAAATGTTTCCCTTGTTCCACTCCCCACTTCCCCTTTCAGATTAAACTCCCACTGACTTCATTGACGGTTTGTCTTAATGGAGTAATAATTGAATAATTCTCAAGGTCTGACTCATACAATAGCCGTGCGATCCACCCAGATACAGTGGCTTGTTAGTCTATTAAGAAAAAAAAGGGGCCTGTTTCGGGTGATGTTATCTTTAAGGAGGAAGACTTTGCCCTTTGGCAGCTATTGCTGTGAGAACGTTCACCTTCTGTCAATATTGTGATACCAGATCAGGGCCTTGTGATGCCCTTTATTTGGAGATGTGGAAGCTCAAAGTTTAGCAGAGTGGCATGGCACGTGCCTTTATCTTGGCTTTCAGTTGTCTGATGACAGCAGAGATGGGCATTGGCCCTGTTGGTTTTGACCAGAGGAGAAGCCTACAATCTGAGCTGCGTTTCTTGCTAGGTCCTTGGTGGACTTGAAGGTTGGATCAATTTTAAATCTCACAAATCATCCTTACTCAATTGACTGAGTCGAGAACAAATTGTCAAGGGAGTAAAATACTTTCCACTTGTCTCCACTCCATGTCCCAGGATATCATTAACACCTTGGCTTAAGTCCTCTAGCCCATTTTCAGTACAGAGGCTCCCTCTTTTTCACCCCTTTATAGAGTTAGTGTCAATGCCTCACACACGTTCCTCCAGAGCAGCAATATTCCTGTGTTATGGTTACAGTGTAGTTTTTCAGGGTTGTGTGTTAGGTGCAGCACATATTAGAGGTTCCAGACTTCAGTCAGACTCTAAAAGGGCCTAATTTTTACTTTGATAGCACGGGAAATACACTGACCTACTAACCCTCCCCTTCCCCCCCCCAAATAAAGCATAAAATGTTACATATTTTTCCTGCCTCAGTTTTCTGAAGGAATTTTTTACTTGTGGGTGCCTGTGATTCTTCTGCTGCAGCTTTGTGCTTCTTCTCAGCACTGTCCAGCTCATCTTGGTCAGCTTTTTTCTAACTTTGGACAGTCTGCAGTATCCTGGACCTCTCCCAGCTGTGACAGCATTGACTATCTGTTTCTGTCTTCTTCCAGTGGACCTGGGAGTCTCCCCATTTACCTTCCCATGGGGGTCTGAAGGCTAGTGTCATTGCTTCCTTTGCCATGTCTTAGAGCATTTGCCACTCTAAAACAGGAGAAAATTTGCTTCACATAACCCTTGTCTGAATAGACAAAGACTGAGGTGGATTGAAAACTGGCTGAATTGCTGGGCCCAGAGGGTGGTGATCAGTGGTACAAAGTCCAGTTGGAGACCAATGACTAGTGGTGTACCCCAGGGGTCAATACCGAGTCCAATCCTGTTCAACGTCTTCATTAATGATCTGGATGATGGGGCAGAGTGTACCCTCAGGAAGTTTGCAGATGACATAAAAGTGGGAGGAGTGGCTGATATGCCAGAGAGTTCTGCTACCATCCAGAGGGACCTCTGGATGGCAGCAGGCTGGAGAAATGGGCTGACAAGAACCTCT
This sequence comes from Pygoscelis adeliae, assembly GCF_000699105.1. Lineage (NCBI taxonomy): Eukaryota > Metazoa > Chordata > Aves > Sphenisciformes > Spheniscidae > Pygoscelis > Pygoscelis adeliae. Next base: position 1,399,068 of record NW_008825113.1, read on the forward strand.
TGCAGTTCAAAAAGGGGAGTGCAAAATCCTGCACCTGGAAAGGAATAACCTCATGTGCAGGGGAATGACTGGCTGGAAAGCAGCTCGGCAGAAAAGGACCTGGGGGTCCTGGTGGACAACAGATTGAACATAAGCCAGCAATGTGCCCTTGTAGCAAAGAAGGTGAATGGTATCCTGGGCTGCATTAGGAGGAGTGTTGCCAGTGGGTTGAGGGAGGTGATCCTTCCCCTCTACTCAGCATTGGTGAGGCCACACCCGGAGCACTGTGTCCAGTTCTGGGCTCCCCAGTACAAGAGAGGCATGGACACACTGCAGAGAGTCCAGCAAAGGGCCACGAAGATGATGAAGGGACTGGAGCACCTCTCCTGTGAGGAAAGGCTGGGAGAGCTGGGACTGTTCAGCCTGGAGAAGAGAAGGCTCGGGGGGATCTCATCAGTGTATATAAATTGGTGCCCAGTGGCAGGACCAGAGGCAATGGGCACAAACTGGAACACGGGAGGTTTCCTCTGAACATCAGGAAACACTTTTTCTCTGTGAGGGTGACCGAGCACTGGCACGGGTTGCCCAGAGTTGTTGTGGAGTCTCCATCCTTGGAGATATTCAAAAGCCGTCTGGACACGGTCCTGGGCAACCGGCGCTGGGTGGCCTGGCTTGAGCAGGGGGGTTGGACCAGATGCCCTCCAGAGATGCCTTCCAACCCCAGCCATTCTGTGATACTGTAACAAACCGTTAGGATGTATTTACCAGCCTTGCCCCTCTGTCTTGCAATAAAAGTGATATAGTCCTTGTCAGCAAATGGTGAATTCCAGAGCCACACAATAGTATCTCACAACAACTGGATATTTCACAAGTTGTATATAGATAAATGCCATAGGTTATCTCACATATATAAATATTAATACATGTGTGTGGTAGGAGATGGGTATAGATACAATGAAATGCTGTACGTGAGTGAATTTATATGTCATAATGAATGAGGAAGGGTTATGAACGAGGAGGGGTTACTCACTTAATCAACTAATCTGTAATGAGTCATAAGGTGAATTTAAGTAATTGCTCACTGTTTTGTGTAATGAAAGTGGTAACCAAAGATTTATGGATAACAGAAGATCTACTGTTTGATAGCAGAGAGCAATCTAATCCCACCGGATGATACAGTTTGTATATGCTGGCAAAGATAAGCTCTACCTAACAAGGCAGCTAGTGCAGATACATGGCAATGTCACGTGCCAAGGGAGACAAAGGACTGTGCTAGGAAGAGAAAGGTGAGGGTAAAGACCCCTTGCCCCACACTGGTTAAGCCAATGCCTGTATGAGTCAGAAGTGACTCTGGTCCTCAATAGCTGTAACTTGGTTTCCTAAGGAATTGAGGTTTGTGTAATCACGGTCAATCTCCTCTTCCCTCCCTACCACTTGGACCCTTTTGGCTAATTTCAGCTACATGAGATAGAGGGGCTGGGTTTTCAAAGATATTAAATTGCTACCAGTTTCATGAAAATCAGAATGTGGAGAGAGAGAAGGTCAACTCAACATAACCACCGAGGGGCAGGCAGGCAGAATTCAGGCATTAGTTTGTCTGTTCGATAGCAAGCGCTTTGCAGGCCGATCAGCCCATACTTAGCCCTGGACTAGCTGCATTGCGTACTGTTTCTTGCTTGATAGGAATCTCATAGGGAAAGGTGCAGGGAATTGGTTTGGGTAGGGGATAAAGGGCAACAAATGGCAGAAAACCTGGTTTTATTCATACCACTGGTTGTACAATAACGTGTGGAGTTTTCCCATGTGATGTTTTCCTTCTCTGTGTTTAATTTTTCTAATACAGTGATTTAATTAAGGACTTCAAGAAGCTGAACTTAAGGTAGTTTCCTGAATCTGTATTCAATCTTTCCTGATATTTAAGGAACTACAGTAGAGGGACTTGTAACTAGAATTTGGAGCCTTTTCAGAAGGGCTCCAAATGAGTGCTTTGGAGGTGGGTTCTATTTTTCTCAAAATTCGAGTGTTTTCAGATCCAGAATTCTGGTTCTGACCTCTCTTGGATGGTAATTTTTTCCCTACTCTACCAATAGGGAATGTTTTCCTTACAGGCTGAGTGTTGGGGCTTGATGGACAAGCTGCCTCATCTGTTATGGCAGAGCCTATGTTTCTGCTAGCATCTTCTCACATAAATATTCCATGCATCAAATATGTATGACACACAACATAATTGCGTAAAAAGGATGACATATGAAGAAAAATACACAGTGCCCGTGGCTAAGAATGTCTTAATCAGATGCTCAAAATGCACATCTACACACCAAGGAAATATTTTGAGGTATATTATCTAAGCCTCCTATGAATAAAGATTTTTTTCATGTTAAACATAATAGCTATCATTGGAGGACAAATTGTTGGGATGTATTTGCAGTCCTCTTTTTCTGGGGCAGTGGAAATTTTCTTTCTTTTTTCCTTGCCCTAATTCAAACTAATCTGCTCTTTGGTCTTTCCAGCCAGATTACTTCAGTAGTTGCCCTCAGGACAGCTTGTTTAAGCATAAACTTATGTAGGGCTCATGCTTTTTGTTAATTCCAAGGGCTTTCATACTGGTTTCTCCATTAAAACTGAAGAAGGAGAGAATGACTTTGTTGTTGTGACTGTTCCCAGTGAAGATGAGATGCTGTTTGATCCCAGACTGTGGAATTCCCTCACTTTAAGATCTATGATTTGTTAAGATTGGTAACTTGTAGTGCTTGAATTTAAGAAGTGCATAGGGGTGGCATGCCAATGCTGGGGGCGAAATCGATAGCCCAGCTCAAGTGCATCTACACCAATGCACGCAGCATGGGCAGTAAACAGGAGGAGCTGGAAGCCGTTGTGCAGCGGGAGAGATATGACTTAGTCGCCATCACAGAAACATGGTGGGGTGACTCTCATGATTGGAGTGCTGCAATGGATGGCTACAGACTCTTCAGAAGGGACAGGAGAGGAAGGAGAGGAGGTGGGGTGGCCCTGTAAGGGAGTGTTTCGATTGTCTAGAGCTCAACGATTGTGATGATGATAAGGTCGAGTGTTTATGGGTAAGGACGAGGGGGAAGGCCAATGAGGCAGATATCCTGCTGGGAGTCTGTTATAGACCACCCAACCAGGATGAAGAGGTGGATGAAGCGTTCTACAAGCGGCTGGCAGAAGTCTCTCGATCGCT
>NW_008825113.1:1405265-1415582 GCF_000699105.1 Pygoscelis adeliae
AGGAAAAATTTCTTTACTGAAAGAGTGGTTAAACATTGGAACAGGCTGCCCAGGGAAGTGGTTGAGTTCCCATCCCTGGAAGTATTTAAAAGACGGGTAGATGAGGCGCTTAGGGACATGGTTTAGTGGGCCTGGTGGTGTTGGGTTGACGGTTGGACTTGATGATCTTAGAGGTCTCTTCCAACCTTAATGATTCTATGATTCTATGATTCTAAGAACCAGCTGGAGACAGAGAACTTTAGGTGCTTAAGTGCAACATAGACTTGCAGGACCGAGGATCGGAAATTCGAGTAGGGGAGCTGGGAAAGAGAGAGGAGACTATAGTGTTGTATTGTTGTCCTGTATCCTTAGTGAAGTGCGGTGGTGAATGTATCACTCTTACTGAGGACAAGTAGCTTTTGCCATAGCCTGTTAATTTCTAACAGGAATGAATGAATAGTGGAGTGGGTGAAAGCGGCAAAGAACAACAAAAATATAATACAAACTTAAAGAAAGCAATATTAAATAAACGAAATGTTACAGTATGTGACTACACAAGAGAACCTGGGGGAACTGCAAAAAAGAAGGATTGAAAGGGAATGGAGTTTGTAATAGAGTAAATACAAATTAATGCTAAGCTACAGTGAAATTCCCAAGGAATTCTATTTTGTATCCACATGAATACTAGGGTAATTCATCATGATTAATGATGTTACAATGAATCCTGGTATGTGTTGAAATACTTTCCTGTTCTGAAAGTAGGAGAAAAATGTTTACTATGAACAGCTAAATATGGACATTAATCATTATGTCTTTAATGCCAGGTCAAACTATTTTCCTGCTGCGAATATTCTGCTCATTATTATAATATCTAGAGTTAATAGACTGACTGAGACAAGTGTAAAATTCCTAAAGAAATTGTGCAATTGAAGCTAGAGTTGCACAGAAAGGCTCAGACCTCTCAAAATGTTTGGGTAGTCTCCATTGCTACGTACTTTTCACGAGGCATGTGTGCAAAATGGCTGGAGGAGCAACAAACATAACACAAGATGTGTTGACACTGATTTCACAATATCCTTTGTAGTCAAGGTGTGGAATTAAAAGCTTAGAGTCGTACTTGCTCTGTGAAGGACAATGTGGACTCTGGGTGAATGGGTGCGATCCTTATGACTGCAGTGGCGTGCCCTTCAGCAAGCGTTTACTTGCTATACTGGCTAGGAGCCCGGGTGTCTGGCTTCTCTGCCTGGAGCTCCTAGGTCCTGTGTGCATCCTTGGACAATTCACTTTGAAGCCCATCCTGCTGCTCTTCCAGTCAGTGCCACAACTGCTGGTCTCACCGGGAGCAGGATCAAACTCCTAATTTCCCTCTGTCTCTGTTCCCTATCTGGAGGATGTGCTTTGAGTCCAGTTGTAGACACCTTTTCCCAACCTCAGCCTCCTGACTTCTGCTCTCCTTGCATCTGAAAGGACAATGCCACCACCCCTGGACATACCTTCTGCTCCAGGCCCTGCCCCTGGCCAGTTTGTGCTGCCCTTCCCCATGCTAGCACCAGTATTTGTGTGATCAGGGGTTGTCTCAGATGCTTCGTGGGGCTAATTTTCAGCCATTTCAGTTCCCTGATTTGCCTCTTGCTTGGCCTTGTGAAAGCTAGACCTAGCTCAAAGCAAACAGCAGGACATAGAATCATAGAATCATTAAGGTTGGAAAAGACCTCTAAGATCATTGTGTCCAACCGTCGACCCAACACCACCATGCCCACTAAACCATGTCCCTAAGCGCCTCATCTACCCGTCTTTTAAATCCCTCCAGGGATGGTGACTCAACCACTTCCCTGGGCAGCCTGTTCCAATGTTTAACCACTCTTTCAGTAAAGAAATGTTTCCTCACGTCCAATCTAAACCTCCCCTGACGCAACTTGAGGCCATTTCCTCTCGTCCTATCACTTGTTACTTGGGAGAAGAGACCGACACCCACCTCGCTACAACCTCCTTTCAGGTAGTTGTAGAGAGCCATGAGGTCTCCCCTCAGCCTCCTTTTCTCCAGGCTAATACTACTACATACTACAATGCTAATACTACTACATACTACAACACTCTCCAGCAGCAGCTTGCACTTTGGGGCTGCACTGTTGCCTGCTCTTATGGCTTGGAGGGAATTGGAAACTGCAGCCTGATCCTGGTATTCCCCTTCCATTCACCCTTTCCCTGTCTGTGGCCCATCTGCACCAACCTCCTCTGATGAAACAGCTCATGTTATAAGTCCCCCTCCTTTTTGGGTACCTTATGATAACTTGGAGCCAAGCCAGCCCATCTACTGAGCTTCCCCTCTGCTTGGCTCAAGGCTGTGCCGATGTTTGGTGGAGGAACTGCTCAGTGGCAGCAGCCAGGAGGAAGACTATGCAGGAGCTAAGGCTGCTGGCTACATCCAGGTGGTACGTGCCTGCTGGAGAGCCAGACTGCTGTGGGGGGTGTGTGACAGCTCTGGCAGCATAGGGGAGCGCAGGCCATGGCATCCTTGAGTGCCAATGTCCCTGTTCAGAGCTGGGGGACCCAGGCTCTCTGGCGATCCTTTGTTACTGATGCGTGGCAGCAGGCTGGCATGCTCTTCTTCCCCAAGCTCGCCTCCCACAAACATGTTCGAGGGGCTCTTCTCATGCTGGAGTGGTTTTATTTAGGGGAAATTACACTGGCAGGCGCATACCCATGTCTGTCTGTTTACATTTTGAAGCTTCTGGGGCTGTGTCCAAAGTCCACTGAAATCAGTGAGCGTCTTTCCATTTATTCCAATGAACTCTGATCGGGCTGTGTACCGACACAGAAAGGAGACTTACACACACTTTGCCACCTCCCCACTCCCTTCCTCCCCGCTTCCCCTGCCCCAGCTTCTCATCTCCCTCCTCCCCTCCTCACTGACACCATCGCCACATAAACCAGAAAGGCTTAACAAAGCTTTGTGTTATCAGTGACATTTAAAGCTTCCAGAAATCAGGAGTCTTTGTAATCATGGTCGCAGGCTTTGTAATCCTCCTGTGCCAGTACTGATTATACAGGTAATGGAGTGCTGTAGCAAACGTTATCACTGCCTATTCAGAGTGCTAATCCAGTGACTAGAAAATTAACGATCGCATTACATTTACACGTATTTCTGTCTGTCTAAGGTATTGGAATATCGTGCTTTCTTTATTGGATTTACTTTCTCGGTTTATGTCCTCTTTCCCCAGAGGAAATGCAGCCACTTCCCTTCTGTTGCCACACAAAGAGAAAATGATGTGGACAAGGCGGTGTGGGCAGTCTGTGGCAGAACAGGGAATTGAACATGTGTCTCCGAGTACCAGGCTAGAGCAGGGAGGAGAGATCCCATGATTTCGAACAAAACAAGGATTTATTTTCCTTTTTAAAGGCCAAATTGGTGACTTTTTGCAACACAAATGGCTGAAGTAATCATTACCAAGCAAACAAACAGAGGTAGGAAAAGGGCAGGGAGAAGAAACTGTGTATTTCAACATTTTTTAATGTTTCAAGTTCTTTGAGAGAACAAGGCTTCTAGCTTAATCCAAGCTATACTTGGAGGTGATGCTGGAGCAACCGAGTGGCTTACATGTGGGGACCAGTGAGACTAACAGTGCTTCTCTTATCTCACCCTGGTGATTCCACCACTTTATTAGCCCTGGAAATCATTTTGCAATACTATGTGTACTGTTTGTAAGTGCTGTTAAGGGACAGTGATGTTTTATGTCATGGAAACAGGACTTTTATCTGCCTCGGATGAGTATTTAGAGGAAAATTTCCCTGGAAAACAAGGTTTACTACCTTGTTCCATCTCTTCCGCTTCCCAGCTACTCAGCACCTGCAGCCTTTGCTAGGAACTGGCCCCTCTGCCTTGTGCCGGTAAGTGGAGGAGCAGGGAGCCTGGCTGCTCTCAGCCTTCAGGGTGAGGGCACCAGCAGGGAAGGCTCCTGGGCTGGTGGAGAGATTTGCTGCCACCCCCCGCTGCAGCCCCTGACACCGGAGCAGAGCCAAGGGGAGCTGGCGGGGAGGAACCCGAATGTGTTGCAACCGGTTACTCTCGGCTGACATCAGAGCCCCTGGGGGGCTGCCTGCAAGCCACTGCAGCGTAAGCAGGCCTGGCGCGGGTTATGAGACACGAAAGTGGCTTGGAGCCACCTTTGTTCCTCCCCTCGTAGCCCCTCTGCTGTGCCCAGGAGCAGAGGATCTCAGGGAATTGGGATGGAAGCAACAACTGGCCAAGAACCCATGGGGAAGAGAGAGACATTTTAGACAGTGATAATTTTGATCAGCTCTGCATTGTTTTAATTGCATACTCCTTACAAGGAGCTGCAAAGACTAATGGCCTATGTGGTATGATACTGAGAAGAGTATTTTGTTTAACATAGTGGGGAGTGTATAAAATAGCAGATGAGAGCTTTGGAAAGATTGGATTAAATTCAACAGTTCTGGAGGAATTCTGTGTATGTGTGTGTGTAAATCCTGGGGTCCTTAACTTTGTTTTGGGCTGAGCACAGGCTGACTAGGGGCTGCAAGATCTACTGAGGGCTGCATAATCTACATAAACTGTGGATTATCCTGATCTTATGCTGTCATTTTTTATCCTAAGAGTACCTTATTTTGGAGTAATTTCTAGGTAGTATTTAAAAGACTAGTACACATATATTCAAATGGTTTTACTATGCAACAATCTTCACACTGTGGTTTCAGTCCTGGAAACAGCAGTGGCTTTCTGGAGTTAGCAACCTGAGTCATGGGAATGCTCCTGTGTCATCTTTGGAGTTTATTTGCTCACATTAAGACAAGCAGGTATGCAGGAATGGGCCTAGTGGAGCTCATGTAAAGGGTTAATTAGATCTTCCCTATCATCAGGATATAAAACCATAAGAAATAGGCTTTAGAATAAAAGAGGAATTAGATTTTCCTAATTTAAAGCAAGCGATAGTGACTTACCACAGCTCATTGCTTAAAAAAGACTTGGTAAGTTAACTCAGTCAATGAAATGGCGACATTTCTCAACAGTGTATAGCATTGCCTCAAACAAGCATTTATGTTTTTCATAAGCAGCTACGTTAAATTTTTAATCAATGTTTGGCAGATGCTTTTATGTTTCTAAGCATTTCATTAATGTTTCAGCAAATGTGTCATATCTTCCAAAGCAAAGCTTTTGCTACGTGTGTGAGTGCCCCAGAATCCTTTACTGCAGACAGGAGTAATGGTTGGGAGGAGCTCATGGTCTTGCGTGTGCTTGAATACCCCAGTGGGAACATGACATGGCATGAGGGATGTAGAGACTCAGGGAGAACCACCTTTGGGCAACCTGAAGGAGATGAAGCATCTGAGAGCTGTTCAATTGCAGGCAGTATGGACCAAGGCGTTGTTCCTTGGTGGAGGGTGAAAATGGAAGGAGTTTGCTGGGAGAGCATGCCTGTGCTAGTGATATTTGTGAAGAGCATGCAGGCAAAAAGAGTCCAGATGAGAGAACAGTGGGGACTTGAGGAGGAGGTCCTGGATGTAACGGGAAGTGGAGGAGCAGCGGGGTTGAACAGCAAATACATAATCTCCCGAGAACCAGAGGGTACTGGAAGACTTATCTGTGCTCTAAGATACAGCAGTTCATGCATGGCCATGAGTGACTGAGATAATGAGGTGGGAGTGAGTGATGAAGGATTATATTCACCAGGAGGGAAGCAGTTTGATTCCTTCATTGCTCATTCCCAAGCACTCTAATGTTTGGGTGGCATTTCAGTGGCAGGGTTTTTATAAGGGAAGTGTGATGTTGTTTTATGGGGTGCTAGCCAGATCCCACTGAGCCATACTCTCAATCTTCAGTCTTCTTAGTCACAGTTTTTTCAACAGAGCATTCATCTGTTCATAAAGTTGCCAGTGTTTCAACATTGCTAAGGACTGGCCTACATTTACATTTTTTTGCCAATACAACTGTCTCAGTTATAAGTGTGGTTTTTTATGCTTTGGTATTGTTGTTGTAATAAAGGTATAGTCATTAGTGGGAGCACAGTTATACCAGGACAAAAATCACTTGTGGTGAAAGTACCCCACTTAGTGCCTGGGAACAGCTGCATTACCATAAACAGCTCTTCACACGCTTGTGTAAAGGATGTATCAGCATGAAGGTTAATAGTCTTGGAATGATAATGCACTACAGAGTTGTAACAAAGAAAAAAACTTGGAAAACAATGTCGGAAAGGTGCTGCTGAGCCTTCAGAGTGTTTTTTCTTGGTTTTGAGTTTGAAGGATCTTTCTGATGCTCTAGAGCTTTTGTCTTTTTCAAGAAGACACAGATTTTGTAAGTACTCCATATATTTCACCTAGACTCATTCTTGAACACTTAGCTTAAGTTATTTTCATGACATACCAACAAGGCATTTAGAAAAACTCTCGTATTCTTCAGCTGCACAGAAACAACAGTGCAATGAGTTGAATTTAAAACAAACACATTGTTTCCCCCTTTCCTGTGATATCCCTCCACCAGCTCAGGATAGCATTGTATTGTTGAGTAACATGTCAGTAAGCTCTTCTGGTTATTGCTTCCCCTTGAGAAAAAAATGAGTTCTGGATCCTCAGAAACAGCTTTTCCTTAGCGGGCTAGCTTTTCATCTGTGATTTTGGGCTCCAGTGGTCAACATAAGCCATCGTTAAAAAACACTTGGAACAAGATTGTCAAGCTGAAGGCTACTGAAATTGAACCTATATGATTTAAAGCCAAAGTATCTGTTCAGGGCAGAGGGCTTTAGAGCAGCAATAATGCACACGTGAGGAGGGAAAGTGCTTAGGGCAAAGGACGTGTCAACCTCCGCAGCAGCATTTTGGCTGACATACTGTGACAAAAGGTGCTTAAAGGCTTCTAAGCGCATGCCATGCTAGCTTTACAGATGCCCACTGTGGCACAGTCATCCTTATGCAGGAAGGTGCAGTGACAGTGATCTTTTCATGATCAGCTGGAGGCTCATCACCACAGTTGCATAAATAGAGCTGCTTGTTGCAAAACGTGCCCACGCCACCATGCTGGAACTGAGTTGCAGATATTAGTGGAGCACTGCCGACTTGCTCTGGTTGGAGGTCTTGCGTACAGATTGCTTACGCAGTTTACCTTTTCTCATTTTGAACGTTTCATCCCCTGCTCAGAGGGTTTTGGGTTGTGCCCTGCATCATGACCTTAGCTGTAGTGGTCAGTCAGGAACAGTGTATCTCTTGGGACTGTCAATATCCAAGGAGTTAGTTTACATCATTGCTATTCCTGACTGCAGAAAAGAAGTAAGCTGAATTTTATACCTGGAGACACTGCTTCTGTCAGAGTAAACATTAGGGTTGCTACAGTAGTTGGACATGTGCAGCTTACCTATATCAACACTCTGGCCCTGCCCAGATTTCCTTCAGTAGCTACAGTCAGATTCGGCATTGGCAAGGCCCAAAAATAGTTCAGATTTCAAATACTTCATTGTCCTTAATTCGTAAAAGGGCACAGTGTATTGTACCCTTGCACCAGTCAAGTTCTAAGCAGATTTGTCTGGGGACAAATTTGGAAAGTTTGGAAATGCTGGCTTTGCCAGCATTCTGGAAGCTCAATACATAACGATTCCTCTGATTTGCTCTGTAGCTAAATTTTAAGCCAGAGTTCAACAGCTTCTATTACTTTGGGACTAAATTGCAGTGATCAAGTCAAAAGGGTAGTTGCTTGTCAGGATCAAAGTGGCTTTTCATTCCCTCTAACTGCGGTCATTGCTTGAAGAATGATCATGTAATCCCATTAATAAAATGGTGAATAGATACCAACCTGGTTTTGGGGGTGAGCAGTAAGGCTGGGAGGAGGGGGAGGCTGAGGTTGGGTAGCGATGCAAGTCATCCAGTGAGTCAATGGCAGGAGGTAGGGGACCAGGGCCCCCAGAAATTTGCTGCCAACTCTAAATGTGTGAGCAAAATGTAACAACAGTATAAAACCCCTAGTTCCCTAGAGAGACCTAGTCAGATGGAAACCTGGTCTCCGTAGCAGGCCCTGTAATATTCTGGACCCATGTTACATACTGAAATAAAAGTGACTCAGCGCCAGCTTTTATTTCAGAAATGCTATTAAACTGCTTTTTAAAAGCAAAATAAAACCAAGAGACACATGATCAGTGTGAAGCAATTATTAGTAAAACTGCACCACCGATCCAGGATTAAAATACTTTATTAAATAAAAAGCAAATCAATCTTAATACTCAGTAAGAATTAAGTCAGCAAATGAATACCAGCTCTAAGCAATCCTGAGCTCAACTCTAGAAGGCAGAATACAAAGTTTTGCTGTAAATCTCACCTACATTATTGTACTGAACACTTAAATCAATGATCTGAATCTGCTGGTTGTTTCATACTTAGTTCAAAGGGTTATTGTGGGTGCCCCTTTGTTTTGATGGAGATTGTATTTTTAAAATCTGTGTTGTAGTTGTACGCAGGACAAGCACACTGCTACATTTTTACTTTTGCACCTTAAAAATTAAGAAAGAGATTAGGTTGTCCACACAACTGGTTAAAACAAAACATGAACGAAGTTGTTCCACGAGGAAGAAGCTGTGCTTCCTGTGGGTTTGTGCCCTCTCTCTCTCAACCACCGGTTTCCTAAATTCTCTTCCTGTTTGGCTGAGCAAGCAGCTGGCCATAGGTGTGCTGACTGCCCCGCCGTTTGCTGCCCGCCTGTTGGCCAGCTGGCCGGCACCGCGTGGCATACACAAGGTGCTGGCTTCTGCCTGCTCACTCCCATGGGGGCACTGGGCCCACACCTCTCCCTTGCCAGGTTAAAAGGAAGGCATAGAAACCTCACCTCTCACCTCTTTGAAACCTCCCCTTCTTGGTCAGTTTTAGCAGAAATAGACCACTGGTTTGCAACATTATTGTGGGAACTAATAGTCGGGCGAACAATGTAAGTGCTGTAGCTTTGTGCCCTTGTGAAACCAAACTAAGGATCAGAAAAGTAAGAAAGAAGATACTAAAAATACGAGGGCAGTGCAAGCTCTTCAGTTCTCAGAGTCTTCTGCACGCTCGTGTAGTATGGGCTGGAAGTGCAGAGCAGATGTGGCACTGTTTTGCTGGCATACTGCTTTCCACCAGGAGGGATTTTTTTAGTCTGGAGAAGGAAGATGATTGATTAGTCAGCTACTGAAGGAGATTTTAAAATGTTGATGCAATGACTTGCTTTTCCCAAATGATAGCTGTTGATATTCTAAAGCAGCAACATTCCCTCAGGTTGCGTGCTGACCCATAAGACAAGGCTTTTCTGCCTCACCCTTGAATTTTGTGGGTTGCCTTGCACTGTTTCCCTTAGGGCCAGGCATCTTTGTCCAATCAAGCTTGAATTAGGTCACTGTTAACTAGTGTCAACTTGGAGGAGTCTTGCTGAAGCTGGCAGTCTAAAAAAAAATTAAATATTTTCCATGCCACAGAGACTATTGGTCTGTGACCCACCAAAATATCAAAAATCCAGATGCATAAGACCAATTCTGATGAAGTTGGCATAGTCTTATCTGGGTCAATTGTCTTAACAAGACATTATGTCACCAGTTAGGGGAAAATACAATCTAAACCCCCTAAAAATAACTAGTGGGAAAAACCTTGCACAACAAAGCCAGTCGCACAGCATTTGATCATCAGAAAAATAAAAATAAATTCAGACTCACGATATATTTAATCATCTGTATTTATTCCTCTGCTAATCTAAAAACAGGCAAATGTTCTTTTTCTTCTTGGAAACAAGGCAGTTCCGGAAAACTTCATATTTTAGGCAGGTCTTCAAACAGCTTTTCTCCTAAAACTTAAATTTCGTTATTTGTTAGGAGGAAAGCCATTGGAATGAAAAAATAATTGAATTGTATATAAGCTGCTTTACCACATGTGGTGGGTTGACCCTGGCTAGATGCCACGTGCCCACCAAAGCCGCTCTGTCACTCCCCTCCTCAGCTGGACCGGGGAGAGAAAATATGACAAAAGGCTAATGGGTCGAGATAAGGACAGGGAAAGATCACTCAGCAGTTACTGTCGCAGGTAAAACAGACTCGACTTGGGGAAATTAGTTTAATGTATTACCAAACAAAATCAGAGTAGAATAATGAGAAAATAAAAACTAAATCTTAAAACACCTTCCCTTCTTCCTGGGCTTAACTTTACTCCCGAATTCTCTACCTCCTCCCCGCCAGCGGCACAGGGGAACGGGGAATGGGGGTTGCAGTCAGTTCATCACACGTTGTCTCTGCCGCTACTTCCTCCTCATGGGGGAGGACTCCTCACACTCTTCCCCTGCTCCAGTGTGGGGTCCCTCCCATGGGAGACAGTCCTCCATGA
>NW_008825113.1:1416164-1417701 GCF_000699105.1 Pygoscelis adeliae
AGCTCGGCGTGAGCCAGCAGCAGGTCTGTCTTGGAGCCGGCTGGCATTGGCTCTATCTGACATAGGGGAAGCTTCTAGCAGCTTCTCACAGAAGCCACCCCTGTAGCCCCCCCGCTACCAAAACATTGCCACGCAAACCCAATACACCATACGAGCTATGTTGAGGAGAACTGTTCTCTAGACTCTCAGAATAGGCACCAGAAGAATATACTTTTTGTGTTTTGTCACAGAAGAAGAACTTGGATTTCGTGACAGTCACTCTGACCTAGCCTGAAGAAGACAGAACTGAAGACACCTGGAGGAAGCTAGACCAATAACGAAAAAGTGTGAGATGGGAACACCATATACTTAAGCCACAGTAGCCGCCATTTTGTCCCAGGAGTGGCAGCTCTGTAACAGAAGTAGCAAAAAGAGCCCAAGGAAGAAAGAGAAAGGCAGAAGAATCTCCAGATGTGTTATGTGTATGCAGGGACCATCCTGCACGTGAAAGTATTTTGTGGTGGTGACGTCTGAAGCCTTCAGAAACACTGCTCCATTAGGAGAGAAGTTATCTAGGCATTCTCAGCCACCAACTTCCAGGTCTTTTGTATGAAAAAGCCTCAAAAAATTGAGGCAGGTGTACTCCAAAATATGGTGTTGAATCCAACCGCTTATGAAGTTTTTCAAGACCAGCCTGGATTTGAGAGGGAAAGAAAAAAGCAATGCAGTGAGACGACTGCAAAGAGGGTCTCTAAGTCTGTGATGCTGCAAAAACACGAAAAGGTCCTGTGGTCCTTCATCACAGCAGTATCCAGAAAACCCAAAAAGTTTTCATTGAGGGGATACCCTTGAGGAAGGAGATGAAGTAAAGCATTTCAGATGCCTTGGAGTTCTTGAGAATCTTGAAAATGGTTGTTTGAAGCTTTTTTCTTTTGCTAAATGGATTAGAGATTTGGTTGGATTAGGGCCTTAATAAATACCTACGGTGTTTGTCTTTCATCTGCAAAATGTTTGCCTGCTTTTAAATAGACTATTCTTGTTTGCTCCAGTGTTGTCATGTTGATGTGAAACTTTGGAAACGGGAATTCTGCCTTTAATTCAATAAAAGGATTTGGAAACCTGAGGCTAAAACTCGCCTCAAATATAACTGGTATAAATCCAGAGTAGCAGGACTTTATTTCAGTGCTGGAGAAGCAGCAGGAGACTAGCTCCTTGACAATTTTTGATGTCTGGATGACTTGTTTATTTGCCTCATGATAGTTTGCAGTAGTGTAGCTATTATTTTTAAAGCTCAGCCCTGGCCAGAGGGCAACCGTTCTGTTCCACACAACGGGGAAACCCAGCGGTGCTTCCCTGGGCAGGAGATGGTTCCTTCATCTGGAGAGCAGATGACCGCTGGCTACGGCAGCGGTGAACGGAAAGGTGAGGCCTGGCCATCTTCGCTAGGCCGGCAGCCGTGTGATCATAAAATGAGAGCAGGTCTCGTGAAACAAGAGTGGATCTTGTGAAATCTGCAGGTGGCACCGAGTCAACGTGGTGCAAGGAAAGGTACAGTCCA
>NW_008825113.1:1417711-1448167 GCF_000699105.1 Pygoscelis adeliae
CGCAGCACTGCTGCTGCTCCCCCCTCTGCTTTTGCTTTGCGACGTGGCTTGGGTGGCCCAGTGTGCAGATACGCCTGAGTGTGCGGTGGAGGAGATGTTGCCTGCTCTGTAGTCATAAACAGAGGAGTCATAAAATCTGCTCCCCGTCACTCTGGCTATCCTTTGGATGCTGTTAACTGATGAACAATTCAAAGGTGATAACTCGATGATGGCAATTTATTGCAGCAATTTATAACTTCAGTCATGTACAATTAACAACCTACAGGCAATAGGAGGGCAATGATGAAAATTTACTGCAGCCATTTGTCATTTATATTGCTGGCCAGAACAAAGTATGTCAAGGCACAAAGACAGGCCACAGACCAGGCAGTGGGAGCCAGCTGCCAGCTTTGCAGATGAGGAGGCCCCCAGCTCCAAGTGCTGACCCATGGCACGCCAACCCCTTTTCACGCCCTCTCCCATGAAGGCACAGCCACATGGGTTTTATGGGCCTGCTTGTGTACCGGCACGATGGGGAGCATTTCTCACTGCCTACGAGGCCAAGGTGGAAGTCCACGGTGGGACTGTCAGGACCTGCTATTGCAAGGTGGGGTGCAAGGTAGAGCGAGAGGCTGGGAAGGTGTGAGAGGTGCAATTGTACGAAGGGGTTGTCACGGCACGCATGACCCACGGTCTGAGGGTGTTGTTCATTTAGATAGGCTGAGCTGGCTGGCTGCCAGCAGGCTGGCATAGCACATGTGCCTGCCCCTTCCCTCTCCCCTGCTCCTACCGCCCGGTCTGCAGGGCAGGGCTGCTCACCCGTCCTTGCCAAGAGGTGATAGCAAGGCACAAACTCAGCAAAGATTTTTCTGATGGTGTAGTGAACTGCACCGATTTGTTGAGGGCTCAGGTGAGCACTGAGGCAGGGTTTGGAGCAGAGAAGGAAGCAGTGGAGGAGAGGGAGAAAGACCCCTGCCCCTTTTGGTGGCAGTGAGACAGGGGACTGTTTGCAGTGACTGGAGGTGAGACAGTCCCAAGCCTGCTTCCCAGCCGCCTGGCGAAGGGGCAAGGTGGTGGCTGCTCCGCAGGCAGAGGTCTGTTTCCAAGGGCATTATCGACAGTCTCTTTGTAGAGAGGAGATTAGCTCAATAATGAATGCCTCAGAATAAATCGATGGTGGGACAGCTTCTGGACCCGGTGATTTTCCACCCTCTGCAGCTTCTAGGCAGCAGACTAGTGCAGACTGCAGCCCAGCAGGGCCAGGAGGGCGTACTTCAGCTCCACCTTGGAAAGCGCTTGAGGAGCCAACTTGCTTTCACTTCAGTTCAGGAGTGTGGCCTTTTTTCTTCAAGGTACATCTTGGTGGCATTTTACATATCCTCCAGGCTGGTGTGTTTGCTTCAAGGAGCTGTAAAGGTCACTGACAGGGCTGTTCAGATGCCATTATTCTCTCTTTAACACTACTCTGTCCTTTGCCATCTGATCTTTTAGTATTTGTGATGACGGGTCTGGTTTTCATTCTACCTGATGAAGACAGCTGGTAGCTTGCAGCGTTTATTTCTGCTCTCATAAAATCTTTTACAAGAACTGTATTGATCTTTAAAAAAGAGAATTACAAAGTCGTAAGACAATTATGGCATGCTGAATTGTGCAGCGTACATGAGTACTGGAGAGGTCAAGTCCTATAAGTGAAGGTGAATCTTAGTCTGGAGTATAATGATAATTGACCTGCACGTAACATCTCATAGGGTGATATAAATTACTACGATTTATTGCTTACATTTTAAGAATCCTGTTTCTCTGGCCACCACAGCCACAAATAATAAAAAGAGTCCCCTTTGCAAAGACCTTATGGTGGCCATCTACTCACATGACAAAAAAGCAAGTGGGAAAGAGCAGTAAGACAGGAGAGAGGCAAAGGATGTGAAAGGACACTGACCAACCCAATGATCACAGATGTCGGCGTACTGTCTACCTGCCCCTTGTCAGATGATTTGTAGGCATAAGCAGTTGTTCAGCCCCCTGTTTTTCCACAGAAATCTTTTTTGATACGGCCTTTAGTTGTCTTCTTTTCCTTCATTTTTTTTCCACCAGAGCAGGACAGCAGTAAACAAGTTGGTATCAGGCACGCACAGAAAGGAAGAAGCAAAGAAGGAACCAGAAGGTCCATGCCAGAGTGGAGAGTAAACAGGGAAACTGTTTTGTGATCGTGAGAGAAAGATGTCAGATGACAGGCTGAACAGTTTGGGCAAATGGAGGTGTTATTCTCTGTGTAATTTTAATAGCTGATGATTAAATAAGAAGAAAGAGAGGGCAGGCAAGAGTACTTTACTATTAAAAGGGATAAGAAGAAAAATTGTGTGGTCTCCTAGGACAGATCACACACCCAGAGCTAAACTTGTCACAACAGAATCAGGTTGATTCACGAGTCTGTGTGCTGCGTGTAATTATACCTTATTTAAAAATTAAAAAAAGAAAAAAGAAAAAAATTTAAAAAAGGATGGTCTTAAGGTTCAGCCGCACTGCTCTTGCAGAGTTAAATCTTGCCCAAATTAGGGAGGAGGCAATGCTGCTGAAAGGCCCTGAGTTGCAGGGCTCTTCCTGGCCAAACCAAGATTCCTCAGGATGGTTGAGGCAGTACATTCTAGAAACGAAAACACACCCAGGCCTTCCTCCAAAGGCAGCTGTCGTGCTAGCAAGCCTAATAAACTAGCCACCCCCCCAAAACCACATGCCGCAGTAAACTCTTGCGTGAGCTTGCCCACATGGTGAGCTGGTCCTCTGTGCTAGTGCTTTCTTGAACACGGAGAACCTGATCAGCTACATGGGCCGGAAAAAGAGGCCCCCTACATCTGCTGAACAGCACATGATAGGATTTAGCCAAGAGATGACTTAATTTCTGTGGAAATAGCCTGATTTTTTCCAAAGTGGCTGAGCACCACGCACATCCTTCTGAGATGAGGGGAGGGGGAAGATGCAGGCACTCAGGCTTGCTGAAGACCGCGGCAAAGGGCTGTGCTCCTCGGTGTGATGAGGAGATGGGAAGGGTTGTCAGGTCCCGCATGTCTTGCAGATGTATTTTTTGTTCTTGCAAAATTCAGCCATGGCTGAAAGGATCCAACGAAATCTTTTCTGACGCAGAGACAAAGCAGGGAAACTTCAGCCTGAGCAGAGAATTGCTCAGAAATGTAGGAATGGGTGATAATGGGATTCAAAAAACCAGCATTGCAGCTTGAAGTGAAACCATTGCTACCCCAAAGACTTGTGTATTCTGATCAAGAGTGGGAGGCAAATTAGGCTGGCAATACCTCTGTCCAGTCACCCCACCTGCAGAGTTTCTGAGCATGATATTTCCGAGCTTTATTAAACCGCTGAAGTTCAGCCCCTTCTGCACTGCTAAAACCGTTTCTCTCTCTTTCTCTCTCTCTCATGTCCTTGATTAAGTGATGGCTACTGATAATGTTAATCCTCCTCTGCCAGCTCCCCTTCACCTAAACTGCCACTCTTAGCGCGGACTTCCAGTCCAGCTGGCTGACTTACTGCCTTCAACCTTCTGCTTTTCCCAACTCCCTCTGTCCGGGAACGTAGCGGGGAAAGGAAGGCAACTCTGCATGGAGAGCACTGACTGGGAAGGGACACAGACAGCCCGGGCTGCCAGGAGGTGGGTGCCAGGAAGTGTTGGGAAACACCCCAATCCTTCTCCATGCTCACAGATGCTGGCATCGGACAGCCTTGCCGTACCCCACCAATGGCACTATCGAGAGTCTGGAGTTAGGTCAGTTAAAAATGTGTGAGCTAGAGCTACCGTCTGCCCCTGCACAAGTTAATTGCACCATTAAATGTCAAACAGCTTTTGTTACCATTTTCTGCCGATCGAGTGCCCAATCTGAAAGTGTGTTGTCTCACATTTTCTCACCATTTTCATCTTCAACACGATTTCTTGTTATCTCTTGCCTGACTTGTTTGCCTTTGCTGGTATCATGGTTGCAGCCCTCGAAGCTCCTCAGTCTGGGGCACATGTATTTCTGAGGTGTGATTTGTTTTGCGCAGGCATTGTTCTTCCGCACCCTGTTGACTTAGTGGGGGTGGCACCTCTACACTGAATAGCACAGCGTTGCTCTGAATGTGAAACACGCTAATAAATAATAACCTCGTTGACCAAATGCCAGCTGATTTTGTAAGCCTAGAATGGATGAACCAGCAATAGCTTGGTATTTGCTTGTCTGGTATGAACTTCTCCATTTTGCGAGCCCAGTGTGCGATAGGCATGGAGGAGAAGCGAACACTGGGCTCTTCTTTGACTCCATCTTTAGGGCTGGTTGGGTAAGTCAAAGCACTCATGATACCGCCCTGTGGACAGTTTTATGCTGATCTCAGTCCATGTAACCACCTTCCTCCATGCATATTCCCCGTTGATGTTCCCTTCCGCCTTGATATCCTCATGGTCACGCTAGTGCTCATGTGGCGTGTGCGGAGGAGGCAGGAGTGTGCACCAGAGGGAAAAGATTGACTCAGCGGTGATCACAGAGCCACTCAGACATACAGCTGATGGCACATGAGTCCACACGTCTCCTTGGAAGTCACAAAAGCTGAGGGGCCCTGGCCCAGCCACCTCTCTACTTCTTGCCATATCATAGTTTTGGAGGTGGAGTAAAGATGTCCTGGAGGTTTAGGACTGGGGACAAGATGTTTGTGAAGATGAGAGGGCTCTTCTGCCAGGTGGCTAAGATGGTTTTTCAGTCACTTTGCATCACGTGAATGGGGGGTCTGGATTGAGCCCAGGTTGTATGTGCGTGCTCAGGCTGCCCGGCGTTTTGGAGTATTGATGTTTAGACACCAAAAGAAATGTTGAATTGAATCCTGCTTTCTCCTTAGCACAGTATTGATCTTTAAATAGGAGAAGACCAAACCGTAAACCAGAAACTCTATATCCATGGAAACATGGAGCTTAGCTCCTACAACTCAACAAGAACAACAGTAATTATTTTGCTGTCATTTCTACAACTTCATAGCTTAATGGTATTAAGAGACCCTTAGCTCCTCCAGTTGATTATTATCTGTCGTTTGTGGTTAAATAATACTGTCAAAAGAATATCACTGACTGAAATTTTATGTTCCCATTTCAAAAATAACACCTACCACATACTGCCGTATTAAGTAGTATTTGAGGTTTTAAAATTAGATAGCTAGACAGATAGATAGATACTTTGTCTTTTTTTCCCCTCTCATTCATTTTTTAAATTGAGATACAAATGTGTTCTGTAGTTTTATTTTAACCCTGATAGAGCCTGTTAGCTAAATTTCTTCTTTCCCTGGTTGTCAGGTTAGTCTTTCACTCAGCGGTGAAGGAAGCTTTTTGTAAATTGGAAACAAAAACAGTGTTTCAAAACTGAAAAGGCAACAAGAATACCTCTGGCAGGACCAATTTATGCATAAAGACTGCTTTTTTACTGCAGCGTCAATACTGATGGAACTGGTTTTAACAGAGAGCAGAATTGCTCCTGTTAATGATTGCTTTTTTGGCTTATCTCAGAGCTTTGGGAAACAAATGGGGGACAATATAAACAGGACAGGGCTGGGGTAAGTGGTTCTCAACTGAACGTGACCAAGCTTTGGGTGACAGGAAGTTTCATATTTTAAATAAAAGGCGCTTTACTGTATTGGATCCCATGGTATTGTTTACTTCATAAATACACACATTCATATTGAGGAAAACTGTTTCGTGCCACGTGTGGAACAAACTAGCTTTAGATAGAGTGTTTTTCACCAGCTTTGTAATAAGTTGATGGCAGGCTAAAGACAGCACTGGAAAACCCGTATTGAATCCTGGGGAGAAGGAATGAGAAGGTCTGATTTCCTTACCGGAGCCTGCAGGATGCTCCCTAAGTGTAACAAGTGGTACTGCAACTTGCAACACAAAGGGCTCATAAACAAGGGAACCTTTATTGCAGAAAAGTTTCCACTGCAGCGAGTTCTCAAATGGTCCATAAAAGGGCATAGATTGGCTCTTTCATTTCAGAAAAATAAAATGCCTTCCCACTTGATAGCACAAATAGTAGAACCCGAAGCCAGCTCTCGTTTAAGGTGTTTACAGGATTAGGCACACACCAGAGAACGGGAGTGGAGTAGGGCAAGGGAGGAGGAGCCCATGCCTCCCTGGACTGGTGCGTCGTGCACCTGGACCCAGAAGATCCGTTCAGGTTTTATGTTAAAAAAAGCTAACAAACAACACCTTAATGGTTTAGAAAGCACTGGCAAAAGAGAAGCACCAGGAAATGTGTTGGTTTTGTTGCAGCCTGACAAAAAGAGAGAAGGCCTTTAATTTTAAGAGTTCCAGAGCTTTTTTTTCCCCCAGTTATTTGCATGAGAAAATAACTAGGCATTCCAACGACATCATTTGGCAGAAATGAAATCTAAGTGCTCCAATTTGAGTTTCAATAAATCAGTACTAGAATTGGCTCTGTCACTCTATAAACTCTTGGGCATTAGCTTTTATACCCTTTTGGAACTGGCTGGCTGCACTCTTAAGCACACTGATCATGACGCAGTGATGGTTTCATCATGACATGCTCTAATAAAAAAAAAAAAGGCAGGAGAAGGTTTGTATTGCCCCCCCCCCCCCCCCAAGATGAGCAAGTTTTTAATGGTTTTGTTAGAGCCTAATGAAAATAGAATAGTTTGTTTAACATTTCCAGGATTTCCTTTCTTTTCTTTCTTTTTTTTTTTTAAATTATTTGGAAAAATAAAAAGGCAATATGATACAACGCAGCAGCCACTGCTGTTAACATGATCTTTCTGTAATGCTGTGTGGAAAGAATGCACAACAAAGGAACTAGAAAAGCTTTGTAAATATACATTGCCCATTTTGGCAGAGAATAAACCTGTCTGATTATCTTTCTGCTGCTGCTGTAAATGATATTGCCCTTTTATTGAACAAATGCAAACCCTTCTGAATCCAATTAATGGCTCCTCAGGTGTGCCCATATGAGCAAATTTTGGATGCTGAGGTGCACGTGCATTGGTGCAGCAGGTATTTCTGTCGTAAAAGCTATAAAGGCCTGGGTGGAAGTGTGTGTACATTGGGGGGACTATGTGTTTTTCCAGTGTAGATGCTGTCAGAAGCTCTTGGTATCAGTGAATATGAAAAGCATTGTTGTTTCTCTAAATGTTATGGCAAAAGCATGAATGGAATTACAGCATTTCTAAATATTTTGCCTAATTAGTCTGTTGGGAAGAATTTGAACTCCACTTGTCCTGAATGTGAATGCAAAGTATTGACTGAACCCGAAACACGCTTGCTGGCCATTGGGAAGGCCCAGGCTCAGTATCACCAGACAGCTGCAAATCCCAAAGGACACTTTTCATGAAATCCTCCTTCCTAGCCTTTGCATCTTTGAGGGTTTTTTTGACTCTGAACCAGAAGTGTCTCAGATTACAAGCCCGGGTCTTATTCCCCTGGTTTAGAAGTGTGTGATACAAACAAAACTGAAGGCATAAGCCATTTCAATAGAAAGTAACCCAGGAAAGGATTCTATCCCTCCCAGGAAAGGATTCTATCCCTGTAAAACAGCTATGCTCTGTTAGGCCTAGCCCCAACAGCTGTGTTTCCCTCTGCTGCATCTATCGGAGGGGCACCCTCTGATACATTATTCCCCAGCTTATTCAAAACCAAAGCTTACTTTCTGTGGTACGTAAAGTAGCTGCTTTCCCATGGCAGAGAAGAGCTGGAGCAAGGGACTCTGCCTGCTGTTCCATAGCCATTACTGGCAGGGCTGGAAATGGTGGAGCGACGAGAGATCAAAGGGTTTTATCATTGTGACACAGGTTTAAAAAGAAAAGAAAAGGTCCTTAAATGCTCTATCTGCCTTTGGTCCACTGCTACAGCTACCAACACAGCCACAGTAACAGTGAGCAGCGGTGGTTAGGTTTGCCAACAGAGACTTGGCCCTCTTCATAGGGAGGTCTCTCTGGGATCTTCCAGTTCTCGAGAAGCTCTGGAGGGTGATGCGAGCCCTCCTCACTGCCTTTCTGCCAACACTAGACAGCTCTGCAGAACATGGATGTGCTTGGGTGTATTTGAGCAGGTCCCTGTACCTTTTCAGTGTAAGTCTCATTTACAAAAATCCTGCATCCAGTTGGTAGGGCACATCCTTCCCATATGCTTCATCACATCGTGTCTGCAAGAATTGGGAGCCAGTGAAGGAGAGAAGCAGGATGATGGGGGAGCTCAGAGGTAGGGAGAGGACACAGCAACAACATGAAAGATGCTGTTGAAGCGGAGGCAGATCAGTTTGGCCTCATTCTTCTTATGTGGGTAGATGACAGACCTCCTGTTGCCAACTTCTCTTCCATTAGAAGGAGAGACACTTACCCTTCTTTCCAGGATTGTTCTGGTTGGTTGAGACAGGTTCTTCTGCTATGTGTGATACTCAGAGAGTCCTGGGTGCCAAAAGCTTTTCCAGGTACCTCTTTCTGGGTGACACTTTGGTTGTCCCTTAGGCGTCTGCCTGCTGCAGAACACCTGGATCGTGGTCACCTGGAGATGAATCTCACTCTCTCGGCTTGGACAGCTGATACAGGCACCGATCCCTCTCAGAGCAGGGAAGGCCCAGAACTCAGAAAAAAGAAGTCCCACTACTTCTGTCCATGGGCTAAGCCTACCTGTGCAAGTGAAAAATACACGTGCTGTTGTGTGTGGTCTGCATGCACTTAACTGCAGTGAACATGGGCTAACCTGCCATCACCTGGTGAATGAATTAACAATCTCCTAATAAATTCTGTTCCCACTAGGTTCACTTCTGCCTCCCACTGCTGTTCCCTTCCTCCTCTTGCTCCCAGCTAGCCTGAACCCACCCTTACCTCTTCTCTATTTCAACCAACCCTTTGCCCGGCTGAGGAACAGAAAGTCCCAGCCTCTCACCTCCTGCTTTCGCGCTTTCGCCTTACATCTCACCCTGCTTCTGCAAAGACTGTCCCTCCTCTCCTGCAGCGGGGTCCCGATCTCGCTCCCTGCCAGCCTTTCTGCTGCGGGGGGCTGTGCTCCTGCCTCTCCAGGCTGAGGGTCCCACTAACCGGTGCCAGAGGCAGGCAGTGTGAGCAGGACCTGCTGCTGGCTAACTGTCCCAGTGGAGAGGCTGGGACAAGGCAGTGCTATCCCACTGATAGCGTAGAGCAAGATTACCAGGAAATTGCAGATTCGTTGTGTGTGGTGTGCAAGTCTGCATGCACTTAACTGCAGTGAACATGGGCTAACCTGCCATCACCTGGTGAATGAATTAACAATCTCCTAATAAATTCTGTTCCCACTAGGTTCACTTCTGCCTCCCACTGCTGTTCCCTTCCTCCTCTTGCTCCCAGCTAGCCTGAACCCACCCTTACCTCTTCTCTATTTCAACCAACCCTTTGCCCGGCTGAGGAACAGAAAGTCCCAGCCTCTCACCTCCTGCTTTCGCGCTTTCGCCTTACATCTCACCCTGCTTCTGCAAAGACTGTCCCTCCTCTCCTGCAGCGGGGTCCCGATCTCGCTCCCTGCCAGCCTTTCTGCTGCGGGGGGCTGTGCTCCTGCCTCTCCAGGCTGAGGGTCCCACTAACCGGTGCCAGAGGCAGGCAGTGTGAGCAGGACCTGCTGCTGGCTAACTGTCCCAGTGGAGAGGCTGGGACAAGGCAGTGCTATCCCACTGATAGCGTAGAGCAAGATTACCAGGAAATTGCAGATTCAATATGCAGAGGAAGCAAAATGGTCTCACTGGGTTCATGGGAAGTTTTACCGCTTACTGTGGAGAAGCTGGCTTATTTTCTGTTCACATTTTCACACTGGAACATGAATGGGCTTGCGGGGCCAGTGACGATTCTTCCAAGTCACCTTTTTATGATTCTCTGAAAACATATGGGGTGAAGTCTTGACTCTATAGAAGGCACACCTGGCATCGAGGTGGCACCTAGAGTCACTTTAAATAGTAGCCAGTGACTTCCCAGGTATGCTCTAGAGTCCCCTAGTTCCCGTGCATTCAGAGAGCTAACCTCCTATAATCCATGCTGGGTGTATTAAGAATCATGTATACTGTGAAGATGGATTTGTTACACTCAAATAAATAAATACCTAGGAAATGAGCATGTTGAAAAATCCAGAAAAAGGAGTGTGAGGAATCAAAATTAGCAAGGAACTAAAACTGGCAAAAATGCCTACTTAAGGGGGAAACAGCCAAGAAATCCTGTATTAGTGAAGTTTGTTAAATCAGCAACCTGTTGTGTCTGATATTGTAAGGCTATTAGCAGGCTTCCCACTTCACTGTGGTACATTGGGTTTGTTAATGTATGCTTCAGCCCTGTGATTACTTTTTCAAGCAATTTTAACGCGTGAATTTCTTCCTCTTTAATTTACTGTGGCCAGGGTTAATCCTCTGAAAAGAGAGGAGAGTGTACTGCCAGGTAAGGTGTTCAGTATTTAAAAAGCATCTTTTAGCCACAGCCGTCATGTAATGTTATCAGTAAAACGTCAGTGGTTTTTTGTGCTTAGAGTAGGAAATAATAATGAGATCTTAGAAGCCTCAGTGAGGTTACGCTTGCCAAATGCAGGCACTTTAGGAGACTTTTTGCCTTCAGCACCTCTTCTTCTTGAGTCAAGTAAACCACTGATGTGTCTCATTCCTACATGTAGCCCACATTTGTGATAAATTATTCTTTGGTTATATTCTTATGTGCCTGGTTCTACCTAGGAGCTGAAATTTGTTCTTTTATTTCAGGAAGTTGTCTAGATAGGGTTACAGCAAATGGCCCGTGGCAGACCTTAATGCTAATCTTTCACACACTTCAGAACATTAGGTTAAAGGGAGGACAAATACCGTACTTGCTCATGTAATTGATACGTTCCTCCTTTCACTTGCCTAGATTTTATCCGTAAAAGTGAGGATATGGCCATTATGCACATCTTTTCTACAACTGCTGGTAACCTTGCTCATGATCAGGCAGCGCAAGTGCGTGTTATGCCATTGGGTCTGCATGCGAGTCCTGTCCTTCAGGACAGGACTCAGAGGTGAAGTTTCCACTCCTAGTGTTTCTCAGACTTGCCGAGTACGCACTGACTTCGGGACATCTTTTCAAGAGCGTACCGTGGTTTAGGATGCCTCAGCCTCATTTCTGAGCTATCAAGTTGAGACACCTGGGATTTAATTTTTGGACCAAAGAAATCCTCGAAGTGCCACCTGCAATTGGTGGCTGCCCAGCAGAAATTCAGGCTCAAGTGAACCCTGCTTGAAGGAATGCAGAATGGGTGCTGCTTTTGAAAATGCTGGCTTGCATCTTGCTTTTCTTCCTGGAAATTACTACAAATATTAATATCCCTCATCAGGAGATAATTTGGCTGATAGTCTTTCTAGTCTCTTTGGGCTGTTTCTGTTTGATATGCAAGGTGACTGAAAGTGTCAAACTTCAGCAAATTTAAATTAAGCACAAACTGCGTTTTCTTACTTGGTAACATAGCTTATTTGTTAAGTTCAAAGGGGCTCTCCTGACTCCTTGGGTGTGTACCTGAGTTATTAAGTGAGTACATGCCTAGAAGTAGGGAATAGAAAACACAAATAGATAACACTGGGAGGCATTGATTCATCTTCATTTTTAAAATTGACTGTTTAACAAGTCTTTTATAACAGTGACTTCTGGGACCAAGTCCATCTGGGAGGAATAACTTTTACACAACACTTGGGGTCTAAATTAAGAGCTGGATTCTGCCTTTGGCTGCCCCCTTAAGTGAGAGAGCAGAGAAGCACAGATGGTGGAAAAGCTCAGTGTAAAGTAGTGACCTTACAAGCAGTATGACTGCCCAGCCAACAAATCCGCTCTCTGCACTGGAAGATACTGCTCACGTAGCAGACTGCACACTGAGGTAGCTCTTAGCAGCTAGAAAGGCTAATGGGCTATTTCTTGTGTTAGCATATGCATGCGTTGTCCTCAGCGGCCAAAGCAGCTGCTGATACAATGTGCAATCAGTTGGTGCTGGTAAGAGGGGCAAGGAGCATCCCACGGCACCAGGCTGCCTGGTACGAACTGGCCTTCAGTGATTGTGCTCTCTGTGAACTGGGGTCACCGGTATCTCTGTTCTTTGCCGACTGGGGCAGGATGGTCCCTAACACTTCAATGACAACAATAAATTGTTTTAAATACTTCTGTGCAGGATTGGACTCATCTTCTTTTTGCTGGTTGGGCTTCATTTTGAAGACTAGGGAGCGAGTGTACCTCCTGCTGGAAAAAGGCCTTCCAGTCCAAACACTGCAGGCAACCAAGTGCCCTTGCATGGTAGGTCTTCACCAAATGGGGAATAAAAACAAAGGGAAGGAATATGTGACCTTCCAACCTTAAGCTCTGCATGCCATGTGGCTGGTGGGAGGCATTAGCAAGGCTCCACTGTTCATTGTTGTGGGTGTCTTTATAAGCACTGGTGACAGAGAGCCAGCGGACTAGCAGTAAATACAGATAAGCACCAAAATCCACGTTAACACTTCTCCACTCCACTGACAACAGAAAAGATACTGGAAGTGTTACTGTTTTTCAAAAGTTATGTGTTGAATTCGGTCTGCAAAGCAGAGGTATTTAGGGCCATGGTGACATCATATATCCCACCAAATAAGCAGTATTTGCAGGGGACTGTGTACAAGCCAGCTATATGTGTGCTCTAGCCCTACTTAAAATAAACCTACGCATACTATCACTTTCTTATTCTGGGAACCAGCTAAAGGGAATGAGGGCTGCAGCAGCTACGTATCAGTATATACTGCACATACGCTGACTACTCCCACTCTTGTCACGGCCATTTCTACTCAGCAGTTGCCAGTGTTGTGGAGAGGCATAACTCCTGATATTTTGGAGAACGGGGGAAGAGTGTAGTCAATGTTTGCTTTGCTCCCTCACTGTTGTCAACCTAGGTGATGGGTTTCCAGCTCTGTGTGTGCTTGTAGAAGCAATACGTGTGCACACAGGCAGCTGGGTTAGAATTCCCTGCTGCTGTGGAAGAGAAGGGTGTATTTATTGACCGAGGGGTGCCTGAGCCCTGATCCAAGCTTCACTGAAGTCAGTGGAAATCTCTCTGATGGTGTTAAAGTCGTAGTGGTACAACCTTAGAGATGGCAAAGAAGCAGTGGAAACTATGCATGATGCTCACTCAGCAAAGGCTACAAACCCTAATGCCTACCTCCCCTCTCCCAGTCCGCCCCATTCTTTTCCACACAAGTGTGCTGGACGAACTGGTAGAGATGAAAAAATAAATACTTTGGGATAATGATGCTGAGTCATTAACCATGTGATGGAAACAATTCATCCAGTTATCACCAGCCAGCTCCACCTCCAGCCTCCCAGTAGCTGGGGGCTGCTAAAGTGCTGTCCCTCCTCCTCGAAGCCTTTTGTGTTACAATCCCTCTGTCCACACGCAGGAGTGGGCACTCTGGTATATGACTCATACCCCGGGCACTGCATTAGCTACGATAATACTTTCTTCTCAGACCCTTTCATATCTAACACAATTGGGAAAGTCTGAAATAAGTAGAGTGGGGAGGGGAGCAAGATTAGCTCCCAGTTTCTTTCCTTTTATGTATTTAAATTAGTACCTGAAAACTAACTTTAAAAGGGACCTCAGCTTGGCCTCTACAATTGTAAGTCTCAATTTTCACATCTATTTCTGTGTATGCACCATCCTGGATATAGGTGCGTACCTACTGCAGATGCTGGTTTGCATATAGAAAAGCTATTTGTGCTGTTTAGGAGGTGCGGGAGAAGCTTTTCTATATGCAAACCAACATCTAGATTTTGAAAATGTGTCATTAAGTGGTAGTTTACCACAGATTTTTTGCCTTCCTTCCTTCCAAAAGACTGTACGCATACGATTGAAATACTGTGCGAGCTGCTAGTTGGAACAGGATTTTCTGATTCTTCAGTAATTTATATTTACTTCCATCCAACAATGAAAATTGCTTACAGTGCACCACTTTCAGCCTACTATGGATTAAAATGCATTTTGGAAATCTCCCCAGATTCCTGGCACATTTATTACAACAACTCAAAAATATAAAGCATTTGGGATCTTTAATCTTCACATTCCTGTAATAAGAAAAGTTGTATCATCCATCTCTGAAGGACAAATCCTTATGAAAATATGGCGACTATATACTGTTAGTAGGCTTTCTTCGTATTAAATCTCTCATCCATATTCAGTGAGGAAAAGCCTCTCATTTTCTCATATTACAACATTTCTTTGTTTGCTGAAGAGCGCCCATGAAAACTCAGCAGCCTGTTTCTGAAGGTCCACTTCCCCACCCCCCACCCCTTTTTTTCCTCCCCACAGCTGGCTTCCTGCGCTGGCGCAGGCTGTGGGTGGGCAATGCCGGGATCAGAACGGCGTGCCACCTGGGAGAGAGGAGAGAGGCGAAGCCCGGGGGATGGACAAAGCAGGCGGAAAGGCAGGGTTAAAGTACGGTGCATGTGCTTCCTACTCTTCCCTATTTGGTGTACTTGTCACGGTCCTGGAAGGAGCAATCTTTCTCTGGCAGAGGTCTTATGGGTCATTTCCATCTCTAACTTCTAAAGTGCTAAAGTTAATGGCATTTTATTGCTTCTTTTCCAGTTCACCTCTAATAACTTGGCCTCCGTACATTAGAGCTGCAGATAAAATATATACATGAAGGAAAATTCCACTGAACATACTGTTTTTCGCTTTCTCCTTGTTTCCAAACACCACTCTCAAAGCATGCGATGCCAAGTTACATATTATATATTAGTCCTCCTTGTTCTATTCCGGGGTCCCATACAGAAACCTGTTTGTCGTCTGTAAGGGCAGCTGAAGAGCAAGAAACAAATGGATCATTCTTTCACGTGCAGTCCAGAGAGCAAAACAGCTGAGCTGGCCTGTTGACAAAGACCTAGTGTTAGAAAGCATACAATTTTCTGGAAAGGTGTGTTGTTCAGCTATCATTGATCTCAGGCGTGATCTTGGGATGAGACACAACATGAAAAAGTCTAGCTACTACTTGGATCTTTTCGGAGTACAGAGATTTTGGACACAGCCTGCCGAAGGAAGGAAGGAATCTGTTTAAACTGGAACACCCTACAGAGGTGACATTATAGAAAAAAAATGGGATTGAACCTATCAGAACTTCAACAGGTTCAGTTCAAAACTTTGACAGGCATTTGCTGTGTGATACTTATATTTATATTTTTATCTATAGATAAAGCTAGACCTATTGCTATCCTTTCCAAATGAAAAGCTAGATCTAAATAATCTACAAAAAAGTGAGATATGGGACCATTGTTTATATAATATGAAACAATGTCATTATTGTTAATGATTCATTTTGGTAGAACTACAAAGTGGCAAAAGCCTTTTAGTTTGGGGTTTTTTTTGAAAGATAGGAAAGAAAGTAAAGTTAAAGCATTCCAGTTTCTTTGGCATTTTCATACTGATTATGGGCTTATTCAGCTTCAAAGCTTAGAAATGCTTAGAGGCCAGAAAATGAAGGTTAAAAAAAGCAAATTTTGCCTTACCACTCTGCTAAAGGACATTTATCGCTTCCTATGTATTCCTAAGTGCAATTTTTACTGCTCTTTCCAGTGTGGCTGTCTAAAACTCTACCACAAATGCTACACAGAGCGGAGCTGCTGTTTCTTACAGGTAATTGAACTTCTGTTTCTCTTTTTTTGTTCCTTTCTTTGTTGTTGTAGTATTGTGTATTCATCCCCTGGTTCTGCAACCCACACTCACCTGCAATGATGTTTGCACAAGTGTCCTGCTCGCATCTCTGCAGCAGGTGTAACACAGTTCCACAGCAGTTTAAGCCACCAAAAAGACAAGATTACAGTGATGCTGGTACTGCAGTTCCACAGTTTATGCTAATGCTGCCACCAAAAATGTAGTCTCACCTTGCCTCTGCTGCTCTTTCTTCTCCGCATTCTCATTCCTCCCATCTCCACTTGCCAACGTTAGCATTTATTTGGCAGGTTGTTGAGCCAAACCATGGATTTGATATGGCTGAAAATTAAGCAAGCCCCACAACTCCTCCATGAACATGTACGTGTGTGTACACACACATGCATGCCTTTGGAATTACTGTAGAAGTGCTACCGTAGGCTGCAGACACAGGTCATCAAACTGTAAATAGTTTGGGCTTTGTCTTGTTTCCTCTTCACAGGGTGCCTGGCACACACAAAGCACTAGAGAAATAACAGCATTGCCATGGAAATGATCATAGCCACTAAAGATGATTGCTAGTATTTGTATCTTCTGAAGTTGAAGGAACCACTGGAAGACCATTGTTTTGGTACCCCAGGTAACTGAAAACGTCATGTCATTTAATCATTGGCTACAGCGAAGGCTTTAGCCTCTGTCGCGCATATTCTATGGGCAGAGAAACGACAGCGGTGTTGTAGGGGGCTTTCTGCCGGCAAAGAAAATCCCTAGTGTGAACGCTGCCCGGAGCACCACCGGTGTCTGCAGTGGTCTGTGACCACTGCGGAGAGGTTGTTCTCTCCACCGGTATCAATCTGTGTTATCGCAGCGTGCCGTGGGAGCGCTGGACAGCACAGCTCCTTTGTGCATGGTTCCCTCTGTGTGCATAGGAGTGGACGGTTCAGGCTCAGTTGAAACCGTTGCCTAAATAGGTGAGCAAACAAAGGAAGGCAGGATGTGGTCTTACTGTTCTAATTTTACATCAGGGGATGTTGGCACAGCGCTGAGCATGAGTAGTCAGTGGTGCCAGTGGAAACGTGCCAGTATTGTCAGCTGCTGCATTGCCAATATTGGAGGGGAAGAGGGTGTAAAGCACTGGGTATAATTATGTGCATTTCTGCCCTATTAACATGAGGTAGGTGTTTGGTACCTTCTATCTTATAATCTAGGTTTTCCGTGAGAACTTGGGAATGTGACACGTTAAAGAAGCGCCAGCTGAAAGAAGTGATCTTGAGAATTACTGATTGTATCATATCCTCTGCACAATTTTGTGCAGGGAGGGAACTATGCGGACTCCACTGCTAAAAACCAAGGAAAGGAGTTGCTGTTATGCCCTGAGTTATTCTGCTGAGAATAGCACAAGTTGTTCTGCCTCACAGACTTGTAACATCTTATTACACAATACAGACAATTCCACATCCCATAAAGCAATGATACAGTTCATTGTTTCATGGTGTCCATTTTTTGTATCTAATTTCACCACTGGAAACGGGAATTGCTAGAACAATTTTTTTGTGTATCAGCATTCATAACATCTCTGCAAGGGGCGATTTGACTTCCTACTTTCCTGCAGCTGTCATCTGTTTTGCTGTATCTTCCGCATATTGTTTTCCACACACATTTGCTATAGAAATTGTTCTGTGACTTACTAATCCTAACTTCTGCACATAGATCCTCACATTTTGCTGATACAATATACAGTTCGGAAAGCAAAGTTCTGTTCTGATTCACCTCATTTTTGGTAGCATTGTCAATACTGTAATTGCCCTGCACGCATTGCAAGTCCCAGTCTATGTGACAGCTAGATCACCTTCCACTAAAAAAAGGTGTGACTCTTTCCCAGACACTCGTAGCTGCTGAAGCGAGTCTGAAAATCGTTATTTTAATGGGATGCACTGTTGAGGATCACCGTGGTACCTCATAAAGACGGTTCCATTTCATTCTCACTTGCTGGACAATAACGTGTGCATGCACACGTGTGTGTACACACACATACACACACACTTGGGAGGGCTGTGTGCTATGTTGCCAGACTCTGTGCCTGCCCTAACTTGCTGTGCTTAGTAACTCAGGTTCAACGTACTCTTGCTCCTACCAAGCTTGCTGTGCTGTTAAATTGTGTGTTAAATTGCAGAACAGACCCGGTAGGGCTGTAAGTAGAGAGCAAATCCTACTGATTTTCTTGAAAGCTAAGAAGTTAGAGATTTTGGATGCAGATTGGTATCTGTAAGAAATGATGCTGCCAACTGTTTTCATCTGTTGGCTGTATAATTTTTGCCTCTTCTTTCTGAGGTTGCGGTCCTGAGAGAGGTTTCTGGGTTTTTATTCAAAGTATGGAAGAAAGAGCTGATCCTCCGTTTTTACACATTCAGAAATTCTTGCTTGCAGTGTTTTCTTCCAAGGTTTTGCTTTGTTACTTCACCGTGAACAAAAAAACAGACTGAACAAGCTGGAGCTTTTTCCCTCTTACAGATGAGACAGAGCTGTTTACTGTACTACGTTGAGTTAACTCTCTGCAAATTCACTGAAGGCAATGGGATAGCTAAGATGCCATTAAGGCCATAAAAAGGCCAACAAGCGTTATGACTGGAAATGATGCCTATGCTGTTAAAATACCCCTGGGTTGATCCTCAGAGCCCATGCTTTCTTCAGGTCTGGAGGTCAGAGTATGCTCTCATTTCTAGGTGGAGCACCTTTCCTGCAAAAATCATTAAGACAAAAATGTGGAAGCCCCGATTCCTATTTCAGGCCTTTTTTCATGGTAGAATCCCATTTAAAAGTTCAGACTAATTGAAAGTTTCATGCTCACGAATGCAGAACTGGCCTGTAATTGTCACTAAGACGGATTTGTACTGTTCTGTCACTTCATTCACTGAGGAACTTGCAGTATAGTATATTACGCTGAAGATTTACTACAAGCTTCATTAGCTTTTCGAAAGCCACTAAGTTCTTAATGTAAATTGGTTTGAATATACCCATGATTTAAATACACTAGACCCATGCACTGATTTTGTTTGTCGGGAATTAGATATATAGCTGAATATATTTACCGTGCAGATATGTTGTATTGCTTGCTATAAATCAGTTCACAGAATCCCATATTTTACTTAAATTTAAAAAGTATGATAAAAAGCGAGACAGAAGATTACTTATTTAGTATATGTGTTCATTATATTGTATTCCATGAAAAAAATTAGTAAACTTGTATCAGTTCCTTGTCTTAAGAGAACTTAAATTATACTTGTAGCTGAATCGGTCAGGTAAAACCAAAGTGATACCAAAACCAGAGGTATTACCATTGTGTTATATACTCGTTGTTTAGCTAGAAAGTTTCATTGGGATAATTTAGTAAGAAATTAAATTTTTTTGAAGAAAGAAATGGATCTGGGTGAGCACGACAGGTCATTCCAAATCAATCTATGCCAGCGGCAGAAAGAACATTGGCTTACTCTCCTTTTTTGTATCAGTAATTTTGTATTGTGAAGATGTCCTATACTGTGGTTTTTCCCCAGCGTGGTTTTCGCCAACATCCACTGAGACGATTTAGCATCTGTAATACTTAAATGTCTGGTGATCATTTTTTTCCACCTGCACGCTTTTTCCTAGCTCATTTACAGTGTTTTCTCTTCCTGATTAACGCGACAGATGAAAACAAACAAAAACCTGAACAATTTTGGTTTTGTAAGATCTGGGTGAGTTGTCTTGGCAGGCATGAATCTGCAAGGAGGAGGAGAAGGGAAGAGCGAGCGGTTTAGAAATCTGTTGGGAGTCTTAGTTCTTAAAGGTCATGGATGATCCTGGTCTACCACCAGATAGCATCCCTGTGGTCTGCACATTTTATTAGGCACCTACAACTGCAAGACCTTAGGACCAAAAGCCAGTTTTGTACCCAGAAATACCTTCGTGTTAGAGATGATCTTCAGCTAAGAGTTTTCGCCAAGGTTATGCTTTTTCTTGTGTGACTTGAGAAGTGTGGAAAGATCAAAGTTAGACAAGGACGCAGCCCACTCTCTGCTCTTGATTGTGCTACGTGAGATTATTCTAATGATGCAGAGGGAAGTGGGCGAGTCAAAACATTTGTATGCTCATCAAGAGGAAATGGAATGGTTTCTGAACTGAAGCTTGGAGAAAGCATCTCTTGCAACTTGCAGAATCGGGAGTGATTCTTTCATACTTCCGTGCTAAATGAAGGGGCAGTGCTTTAAACAGTGGCAGAAACCGGTGTGCTCGCTAGCCTCTTACAAAGCTTTTCCTGTCCCACCGTGACTGTGTTGGTCCTGCCTGGTTTCAGACTGAGCTGCTCAAGGCTTCCTTAGCCAGCTGCTAACCTTCTATAAGCTGTCTATCATTTTTCTGTGACACAATTGACTGCGTTTGTTGAAAAGAGAAGAGCCAAGTGATTCTCAAAGTCATTCCAGTGCAGTGTATATCAGGCTGTCTCATAACTTTTCCAAGACTTGGGTTTTTCCTCTTGTGAAAAATAAAGGGACACTCAGACCTGAATCTATAATTTTATTCCAACCCCCCCAAATCTTCCAGATCTTGGGGGAGCTCAGACAAATGTTCTGGCTTTTACTTTCAGTTTGGAAGTCTCGTTGTTGTGTGGGGTTTTGAAGCGCTATCAAAAAGACATTTTGCTACTGAATTCCCATCCAGACAGAAATACAAATTACCAGAGATTTCATAATAGTTTTAGAAAAACTGTTACTATTAAATTCTTAAAACCTACATAATTCCCAGGTGATCTCATTTCCCAGGTAGATGATATCAGTAACATTAAACACCTGTAAGCAGCCTGATCTTTGTGAAGGATAGTACCTTTGCACAAACGTTAAGTGTAGAAATTAAGTAACAACTGCATTAGTCATCTGTAAAAACTGAACTTGAAGCTTCCGGTTATAACAGTATAGGCACCTACTGCAGGCTGCACGTGCATGAATAACTGTATTATCCGAAAGATTTAAATTTCTCTAATTGAAATTATTCATATTGCACTGAATAGCTTTCTTAGTATAATATTGCTAGGACTAAATTCCTTTGTAGTATGACTCCAGTGAGCTCTGTTCACTGAAGTTAATACTGGGAAAAAGATGGGATCCTGTTTGTTATGGACAATTATAAATTGTCGCTCCATAATAAAGAAACCAAGACTAATAGCACGGCCTTTTTTTCCCCATGACAATCTTTCTCTGGCTGGCAGCATGAGAGGGAAACAGAGAAGGTGCCTGATGAATACTCTTTATGTCATGCCAAGAGAGAATTCCTTAATCTTGTAGAATGAATGATGTGGGATATATAACACTTCTCAAAGTGGGAGTAAAGCATGTCACAGCTAGCTTACTTCCCAGGCAGGCAGCCTGGGGAGGGGTAGATTTGCCTCCTCACCTGCTAAACATACTTGGCATAAACTGACCGTTTCCCCCAAATACTCCTGTCTCTTCTCAACACATTCTCGCATGCTCTTTCCCGTGCACCTTTGAAAAAGCATAGTGTAAGTTAGGTTTTCGCTTGACTATTTCTCATTTATTGAGTATTTCTAATATCTCCACAGAAACATCCAGAAGCTATTTTTTTCATTGGGATTTCTCAGACAAAAATACGTGTGCATGTTCTGGATAACACATGTGCCCCAAATCTGAGGCTTTTAAAATCATTAAACTTGCTCTGCAAGGTGGTATAATTGGTCTGCGGATGTATAGTAAATCCAAAACATTCCTGCCGCATCAGAAGTCCTGCACAGGTGGTAATCAGCTCTACAATATACACAGAATAGCTCTCGCTTCTTGGAAGCATCAGCCTCACTGTGCACAAAGCATAGAGGTGATCTGCAAGTGTGCAATAGGTGAGTCAATGATAGTTGGACATCTATCAGCTATGCTCGAAGTCACAATTCCAGTCAGACTGTCTGATAGCTGAAAATTCTGAAGAAATGTATGAAATCTGCATTTTTTGCCCAGACACAATTTTTTAATGGAAAAAGAATAAATGGCCGGGGAAACCTGGGTATATGGTAACCTGGCGCAGAAGTTACTGTCTCCGTAAGAGAGGCGGAGACAAAGGCTGGCTGAACATTCCTTGCTTTAATGAACTAGAGTTTGGGAACAGAATAATCTGAAGCCATGATGCAGGGCTTCCCTCGGGAAGCAGGAGACAGGTGGGCTCCACTGAAACAAGGGAGGATTGTATTTGCTTGACTTATTTTCTGCTTTTCTCATATATTTACAAGCTTATGAGCATACATATACACGTCAGCGCTATTAATAGCAACATAATAGCATGGGGTTTGCATGTGTGATTTATAAGGGTGATGGGATCAAACCTCATCACTTCTCTAAATTAATCTGGGTTAGGGATTCCTCTGAGAAAATGTAGGTTTAAACTAGATTAAACAACTGGATCAGTTTAGATTTTCTTGTTCATGTTATTTTATTTCCACAACACAATTTATTATCAGCAAATGCCCTCACAGAGAACACGGCAAACAGCTGTAAAGCTGGGGAGAGGCATTACGCATGTAGGAGGCGTCATTTTAATTGCATAGAATTACATTATCACTTTCATAGCGCTAGAAAGATGCCTTAGCAATATAGACAGTCTGTGGTCATTGCCAGCATAAAATGCAACCTTCACATGAGTTCTCTGTAAAGGAAACCTAACTGTTGAAACCAATACTGTTACAGTATGGCAGCAGTGCAAGAAGATGGATGGTACTGGCGTGAACACCAGAAAGACCTGGGTTTTACTCCCACTCATGTCATACATGTTTTGTGCAGCTTGATGCATGTCGTTTCCCCCTCTTTGTACCTTTGCTGCTTCT
This sequence comes from Pygoscelis adeliae, assembly GCF_000699105.1. NCBI lineage: Eukaryota > Metazoa > Chordata > Aves > Sphenisciformes > Spheniscidae > Pygoscelis > Pygoscelis adeliae. The sequence continues at coordinate 1,440,214 of NW_008825113.1, forward strand.
CACACCATTTTCTTGGCTTGGCTATTCAGAACAGCAGGCGCCCAGGACAAGGACAAGGACTGTTGCCTCCCAAATGTTTGCAAAGCAATGCAACAAAAACAGTCTTTCAGGTTCATGACAAAACCTTTCAGTCCTTTCATAAAGGAGAAATGCTAGTACTTGGTTGTCTCCCAGGTGATGGGATTTCAAGCTCCTTTTGCCAGAAAGGCACATGATGTAGCTAGATTTTTTTTTTTTTTTTTTTTTGCATCAGTTACCAATGAAGGCTTAATATCTGTTTTTCACCTGTAACAGGAAACCACTGCAGCAGTAATTCGGCCAATCTGCACAGCCTGTGTCTATTTACAATTGTAGAAGGTAGGAAGAGACCTCAGGAAATTATCTAGGGGTCAGAAACCTTTCAAAGTTTGCATATTAGATCTGATTTCTTCTTCCCTGCTTTGAAGTTACATGCTCTGGAAAGAACTTACTGGGAGCTGAGGGACGCTTCATCCCACGACGACACTCTCATGATGCCATGACTCCCAGCTCCAGATGCTACGTATGCCTTTCAAATATGTGTCTGCAAGTTATTATGTACACGTGCCTCACAAGCTCTTGCCCTTGGGTCTAGTACCCCTTTCCCAAACGCACTCAACAATATCTAAATGATGCCTTTTTCAGCTGTGTTTAAAACCATCAGTGCTAAAGACTCAATGACCTCCACTGGCACCAAGGCTTTCTTAGCCTCCTAGCTAGGAAGTTTTTCCTTATATATAGCAGAAACTGTAACTCTAGATACTATTTAAGCTCCCTGCTCCCCTCTAAGCACTGAGAGTTACCTACTGCCTTCCACTGAGCAGCTACCTTTTACATATTTGAAGACTGTTACGTTTCTTCTCAGTCCTCCTTTCTCTAGATTAAACAAACCCAGTTCTTGGGAGATTTCCCTCCAGGGTCAGTTTTTTAAAACTTTTAGTACTTTTTGTTGCCCTCAGGACTTTCCCTAATTGCCCATTCCTCTCTTGAGTTCAGGGACCAAAGTGAATCAGTCACTTTGGTGACTGATTAATATAGATATAATTGACTAATAATTATTGACTAATAATTGACTAATCAGTCACTTTGGTCACAATCAGTCCATTTTCCAGTTTGAGACCTCACCAGTGCTGAGTAGGAGTGGAGAAATTATTTCACATATCTCACCTAGCCAGTTTACACATTTCAGCACAATACTTGCTTTTCCACACCAGTATGGCATTGTTAATTCTTAGTCAGCTTGAGCTCTTCCTCAAATGCCCCAAGGCATTTTTGTGCAGGTCTTTTGCCTTGCTGGCTGCTCTCCATTTGGGGGTTTATTCTTACCTAAGTGTAATGGTTTACACCTGTTCTTACTGCACCGAATCCTATTGTTTTCAGACCATTTCTTCAATTGATCAAGATGCTAATCCTGCCAAGGTGCTTGTAGAGCTTCCTCTACAAATTTGGTAGCCAAACTCGACATGCCATCCTCCAAAACACAATGAAAATAGTGAGTGGTACGAGTCCCGGGAAGGGCATCTGTGGAACTGCTTTCCATAATTCTTCCACTTCAACAATGAACCGACGATAATTCCTCTTCTAGTATTTTTTTGAAGCAGCTATGAGTCCACCTTACAATAGTCCTGTTTTAACTCGCTTACAAGAAATCACAAGAGACTGTGTTGAAAGCCTTGTTCAAGTCAAGATACGTAATATCTATTGTCCATAAGACCTGCCACTTGTCAGAGAAGGAAATTAGCTTGGTTCGGCATGATTTGTTCCTGGCAAATCTTTCTTGGCCTCTACTTATCATTTCATTATTTCCCATACACAAAAGAAAACTTTCTTTGATTATTTGTTTCAATATATTTCCGGCAATTCAAGTTAGGCTGTTTTCTCTGCCTATATTCCTCAAGCTGCTTTTCTTCTTTTTTAAAAACGGGTACTGCAGTCGCCTGTCACCAGCCTTCTGCTCCCCAGGTGCTGTGGGAAAGGATCCCTCATGGCTCTAGGATTGCTTCAGCCAGTTTCCCGTGTGCTCTCAGTTGGTTTCTGTCAGGTCTGGCTGACTGGAAAATAATCGACTTACTGAAGTAGTCTATTCTGTTCTTCCTGTTACTTAGCCTTAGACATTAATGGTTAGTCAACTGATCATAGTTATTTTTTTTTGCTGAGGAGTGAGGGGAAAAAGACATTAATCACTTTGGCTTTTTCTGTGTCACCTCTTACTAGCTTTCCATCCTTGTTGAAGGGTAGATGATAATTTTTTTGCCATTGTCTTGCTCTAACTTCTAACGCATGGAAGTGCTTTCTTGTCACCTTCTCTTTCCTTTGCTAATTACATTGACTTTTTTGCCTTGGCCTTTCTGATTTTATTCCCACAGGCTCCTTTTATGCTTTTATTCTTGTCCTTAGTTTGCTGTAGTGTATGGTCACACTGGAGGGCTAATGAGCCACTTACTGAGATTTAAACAAGTTGCTGCCTGTAAGCTGGGGCACAGAAACCGATGCTGTGCCTGCTGTGGCTCTGCAGCTTTCTTTCCAGGGTCTTCCTCTACCTGCTCATGCATTCATAGATGTTTCCTCATCATCTTGTATCCCCCATCAACTACCATTTGTTACAATTACTTTCGGACTCGTACCACTGACCTGCCTACCTCCTAGTTTAAAGCCTTACTTACACAGTAAGTCTCTTCCCACTTTTTTCCCTAGGTCCCACTGGCACTCAGCAGTTCTTGAAAACTCACCCGAGCCCTCCTGGTGACTCCACCTTCCCAACCACACATTAATTTCCAGTGTGCCAGAGCCAGTGCCTTTGCCTGGAAGACCTGGACCTTGTCAGAGCCCCTGACCCCTCCACTGTCACTCCCACCACCATGCAGCCATATTTGACTTACTCATGGTCCTACCTGGCAGAACTATTAACACACATGCAAAGGAGCAGTAGAGGCTGTCTGTGAGAGGGCCACGTGAGTCACAGCAACCTTACCGCACCATCTTGGATTCGGGTTTTTGGTGGGCAGGACACCTCCTGGGGTATCAGGCTGAACAGCAGAAAGATGCCTCTTCCTCCCCTTTCCGTAGAAGAGAATAACCAGCCATAAATACATTTTGTTACCTCTTGGGTGCGATGGCTTTGGGATGGGCTTGGGTTGGAATGATCTGTAGTTTAAGGTTTTGTAGATTCTGGTTACTCAGTTTGAGACAGTTAATGTTTCAAGTGAATATTTCAAGAAGTTGATACATTCTTCATTCAGAGCGCTTTATATGTCTAGCGCCAATTGAATTCAGTTTCATCTGGGATCATTCAGCACTTCTGCAAATCAGACCACAAAATGTCGATTCAGATACCCAGAAACTAGGAGCATGAAATTCGTGGCCACCTGCAAGAAGTGTGGTTTAACTGACTTATCCAGCATCATACAAGAACTATGTGGCAAAGGAGGGATTGAATCCATTCCTAAGGCAGAGCTCAGCTGTTCTAACCAAGAGCTCATCCTTTTTCACATGATCCTGTACTGTCATTTACTGCACATATTCTATTTGCTGAAAAAAATGTGGAAAAACTCCTGTAGACAGCAGCCTCCTCCACTATGTAGTCCTGACACAGCTCCAGAGCAGCTCCACCCTGAAAAATAAATGTGGCAGAGATACCGTGGAAAGAAAAGTATGCAATTATATACTTTGCATATGCATATGCAAAGGAGAGGAAGGAGAAAATAACACTCCTCATTATGTAGTATTGATTTTGCAACCTAGTCCTCATTTAAAGCAGATTTTATACGTACAATTATCTAGCTTTTAAAAAAGCAAACAGTAAAAAAAAATCAACCCCCTTTCCATCATGCAGCATCATATTGTTGTAAATGCCATTAGGGCTGAAGCCTTTAGCTTTACCGCAAAGCTCCCTGCCACTCTGAGCTAACAGGGAAACTGATAAGAGCGGTGAGTTGTCATCCATGCGTGGACAGGAGGAATATTAGACAAATTTACTTTGTCGGGGGATTCACAGGTATTTGCTGACAGAAGAGGACTGGTGGCAGGGGGTGCGTGGGGGTGGGGAATCCAGAGATCTGCGTTTTCATTAGAAGATCTGAAAGACATGGTTCTTCCTGTTCTCCTCTAGCACAGCCCATTCAGCTTCCCACTACCCCATCTTTCCCTGTCCTAGTCTTCTTCAAGACTGCCCTTTCTCCATCTTAGTCTTTTTCCATCCATTCTTACTTCTCCCTTTCCCCTTACCCTCTCTTTTACACCCTCTCATTAGATCCTAGTCCCAGCTTGAGAGCACCACATCACAATCTCCTCCACATTCCTCCCCACCTGTCCCTGCTCTGGTCTCTTTAGCCCACACTGTACCCTGGCAGTCCCACTTTTCCTTCATTTCTCAGCTCTGTTTCCTTTCAATCCTTCCTCCAGGGGCAACCCTGCCCATGTGTCTAAGAGCCATATTCCCAGCCAGGTACTTCAGGAGCCCTATGTACAAGCTTACAACAGCCCCATCTGTTAATACTATCTCCTTCACTTCAGGTTTCGTCACTCATCTGCTCCCGTGGGACCAGATGACTTCTGATATTTCAGTGTTCTGACCCAGCTCCACCCGTCACCTCTTTGGAGTATGTCTGGACCACAATCACTGCCATGACTGCAGAGCCATGCAGGTATTCCCATGCAGGCTTTGTACTCCCTAGTTCACCTGCTGTTACCTCAAATGTATAGCGCTCAGCTACAAACCTGACTGAGAAGGTGGGTAAATACTAGGGAGAACAGGCATGTATCTGTATCTGTATCTGTATCTGTATCTGTATCTGTATCTGTATCTGTATCTGTATCTGTATCCCTGTCTATAGGCACAGACAAACACCAGTACAAGCAAACAAAAACACGCTTGGCAGTGTAATTACTCTTTCCGCAGGCAATTCCTGTTTTCTGCTAACACCTCTGAAAATCTGCCCTGATCTGAAGTTCAAGACTGCCATCGTCTTAGTCCTAAACCTGTGATAAATTTTGATTTGAGTTTGATAGTGTGCAACGTATCACAGCTAGAAATTAAAGCTTCTATTAAGAGGAGAGAATTGGCTTTTCTATGGTGCACAGAGTACTTGTTTCAAAACTAGGTATATTCCATCATAAGAAAGAGATCACAAAAGCACAATATAGTTGTGCTTCGAGAGGCTATTAATGGTAATTTTGAGGTTTTAAAAGTGCGGTATTTTGTCTTTCATTTTCCCCCTTAATCCTGCCATGCTGGACTAGCTTCTTTGTCAGGAGTCTATGAGATATTGCATGACATTTTTTAATTCCCTAAAACATTTCCAACAGCTTTTTCACAGAATAGGTTCTGTATTTACATATGCATATAGAATGCATGAGGACATATTTTTATCTTGTGCTTTATTAGAAAAGAGTGATGTTATTCATTAGCGCTCTCTGTGCTGCTCTCTGGCATAGGGATGGATGTGAAAGACACTAAGATGCAGAGAGGACGGTTTGCCTTTGCAGCATGCCCAACCTCCAGCATGAAAAAGTCATGACTCAAGCCTCTCAAAAGTCAAAAATTTACACTTGTTACTTAAAAAAAAAAAAAATCTATATTAGGGGAGTTTATATTTCCTTACTGAATATTTAGGGCATGGCCACTACATGTTTTTCAGATCTTCCTCTATAACCGTGTGCTTTTAAATATTAAATGAGGGTTTCCTACGGTCTTTGGATACTTGTGGTTACTGCTTTAAGGAAAAAACAAACTTGTGAGATTCAAGGTAGCTCATACCTGGTGGACACGCTACATCAGTAGCGAGAAAGTCAGAAAGCATTAGGAACTCCCACAAAGATACGGGACGTCGCAGATGTAGGCAGTGGTCAGTCCATGAGCATAGCTATACGTAGGCGTGATGCGTGAGACCAGACGCCCACACGTGTGGCATTCAGACACAGACAGACAGTCACTGTATCTGCATTGCGAATATGCATGAGGGACGCTCAGGCATACAGGTCTCATCCAGTGAATATATGTAGGAATGCCTGTCTGCGAGTGTGTTTATTAGATCTCATGCACAAGTGTTTCTGCGTGCGTGAGCAAATCCCAGGCACAGATATAAGTAGACTCAGGCTCAGTCTTATGTTTGTGGGGTCTTGAGACGCAGTGTTGAAGTACAGGTGTGGGATTCACAGAAAAGGGGGGGAAGGTTTGGTGGCCACATGCAGATGTGTGTTTGCGAGGCTTGCATGTGGAATGTAGCGAGTATGAACGGTGAATATAAATGTATATCCAACTGAGAATCAAATATTGGCATTTGAAAGCGGCACTAGATATTTCAGTATATAGACTTGGGCATTTGCATAAAGTTCTGCCTGTGAGAGAGAAAGACTTCAGGAACAGGGATTGAATGCGTTTTTCCTTTTTTCTGGCAGAGGAGCGTTTTAAGCAGGTAGAGCGTTGGTAGAGCGGCAGGGCGTAGGGGTTTCATGTTGTGGGAAGAGAACAGCGTGGCTCACGCGTGACTGTGCCACCGCTGACAGGGTGCACCGGGAGGGTGGGAACGGCTGTCCGATCGTGTGTGTACAGCATGGACACCTGGGCATCTTCGCCTCCATTGGGGACCATCACTTACAAACTCTCTGGATTTCCTCTGGAACTGACCGGGCACCTGTTCGGAACAAGGAAGCAGCTCAGGCCAGACAACACCGTATTGAAAAAAAAAGCCAGCAAAGTAACCCAGGGAGGGCTTGTATGTGGTCAGCACCAACAGGCAGTAAATGATACCTGTCAGCTGACTGGCAATTACTGCCTAAGCACTGGGGGGGTGGGAGTTTGGGAATATGTGTGAACACTTCCACATAGGCAATTCATCCTGAACAGCTGATAATTTGTAGCGGTACACAAAACAGCTCCCAGCACGCACATAGGCTTTGTTGTGCCTGTAGGGCACAGTACCTGTAGGGAACTACCTAGAGCTCACATCTGCTTAAGATGAGGAAGGCCCACAGCACTACCAGTGCTGGCTGTGCTGCAAGTCACGATGGAAAGTGCTGGGAAAAGTTTTCAGTTAGCAATAACTGCACCTTGGATTCGTTTCACCATCTATGGTATCACTCCTGTGCAAGCAGAGCAAAAGCAAGCGACCCTGCTTGTTAGTGTGGAAGGGCATGGCTCGGCTTCCCAGGCGAGATGCTGAGGCCTCTCTTGATGGGGTGGGGCTGGTATTTCATAGATAGATATTTCATTGAAGTTTTTTAATCTCGAGATCTGCCTTCTTCCCTGCTTCCCCTTGAGCCATGGCATGGTGGCTCTGCTCTCTCATCCCCTGCCTCCCTCTTTTCTGAGAGCAGAGAGGGCCAAGTGATGAGGGCTTCAAAACCTTGGGCAGAAACTCGTCGTGAGCTCACTCTCTTTAAAGCCAGTCCGTGTGTTGGGCGCTCTGGTGTACGTGCGAGGGAAGGGGGTACCCCTGGAGGGACACGTCTCTGCTGTGGAGGAAAGAAATACTGTCGAAACAAGCCTGGTGTACCACCAGGGTCTCCAAATGCCCCTCTTCGGTGGATGCAGGTGGTTGTAGGCTTCCGGCACAGCCACAGCTGGACGCCAGCGTCAGATGTGCTGCTGGCAGAGGGTATCTGTGTCGCTGACCTTGATGGCTGCGTTTTCAGTACAATGCCAAGGGTGTGCGCCGAGCACCGCCGGCTGGGAAATGTTTGCTCAGAAGCTCCCTCACCGGGAGCACCCAGGCATCAAGGCCAGCCATCTTCCAGCCACGCAGTTTTACCTCGACCTCGCCACCCCTCAGGTCCCCACACCCAGCCCGCTGCGGGTGGGTCGCATCCACCTGCACTTCTGTCAGCAGGCAACAGGCACCGAGGTGCCGGGACGAGGAAGGTTCTGGAAGAGCTGGGGGTGCCCAACACGTGCGGTCCCGGCCCGCCGCGGCACCCTCACCTGGCCCTCCGGCACAGG
>NW_008825113.1:1449476-1455552 GCF_000699105.1 Pygoscelis adeliae
GCCCTGCCTTCCCCGCCCTCCCCTCCACGCTCTGAAGAGGAGTTGCGCAGCGTGCTCCCGGCTCCTGTGTGTCTTTCTCTGCCCTTTCTCCCCTTCCTCTTTTTTTCGTTCCCCCCTGCTCCTTTGGAGAGTTTGCTTAGTTGCCCCCTTAGAGCCGCAGTCCCCTTCTCTCACCCCTCCCCTTCGGTCCGCAGGTAAGCAGATCCCGCACTTGGCGAAATAGATGCATTTCGCCCTCTCTTATTCCCCCACGCCCCTTGCCTGGTGCAAGTGAGCTTAGCCCTTGCCTTGCCTCTATACATTGGTGCCAGCACGTCCTCCTCTTCCTCTGCAGCACCAGCGCTTTCCATTGCCGTGTGCTTCACACACCATCCCCCCCCGCCCCCCGTGCCCGCAGCACCTGCGATGGCTTCCCTGGGTGCCTTGCTAGGTCGCAGCAGCCCCACGCTAGGTCCCCTCGCCCCTGGGAGGCCTTGCGGTGAGCCTTGGTGGGGGAAAGCAAGGACTCGCTCCGGCAAGCTGTCCCTCGTGGGGTGCCAGCTCCCTGCCTCTCCAGCCCCACTCTGTACCAGGGAAGTCTCAAGAATTCTTCTTTTTCCTGGCCGTTGCTAACACCAGTTGAGCTCTGCTGATACGGCTCGCCGTTTCACCCACGGGAGGGGTTGCTAGCCGTTGCCGCTGTTTTTGGCGGCGTGATGATAAGCCGTGGTGTGAGCGAGTGAGGTTATATGATGCTCTTTCTATTTCACAAGAGCTTGCTCGGTGTGGGGGGCATGTGTACTTGTGCGTAAAAATAATAATAAAATAGAAACATCTCTGTGTAGATGGGACCCTTTATTTGGAAAATAATAGCTGATACTGGCCCTTCTCTAGTACCTTCTATAACCTTTGTTTATCTGCTACTTTCCAGCTTAATATGCAGTGCTGGTGTTGGAATGTAGCAGCACTTCTGCTAGGCTGTAACCCTTCTGATCTGACCCAGCGTGGACATGCTTGCTCTCGCATTTAACCTTCATTTAAATGAACGTGTATATTTGTCATAGAATAGCAGGAAGCTAAATTAGCGTTGCTGTGTTTCTTTTGCAGTTACGGAAGCATGTCTTCATGTATTACGTGTGCTACATATACTAGTACATTTCCATTCATTTTACATGTACCATCCACATGTCAGGGTTGCTTTTTTTTTTTAACTTGGCTTAACTGCAGAAGCTGTAGTAGACTTCTCGGGTGAGTCCTCTAGTGGAGAAATACAGCAACAGGGGAAAAAAACTGGTGACATTGCTGCACCACCTCACGGAGCAGCATTCGCTCTGACAAAACAGGCTGCTTTTGGACTTTGGTTGTCAACATGTGATCCCCCCCCCCCCCCCCCATCAGTGTATAAACCATAGGTAAGGTGATGAGATGCTTTTTGTATACATGCTGTTAATGTGGGAGATGCGTTATGCGGTGCAGACGCTATAAATGCAGAGCAGGACAGAAAGCGTAGCAAATCTGACATAATACTGAGACACGAATAAACTGACTACTCTGAAAGGATGCCGTGGAGTGCTGTCTGGTAGAAAGGATCTTCGGTTCCTAGGATCTGAGCACCAAGACGCAGGGATAAGCTTTTAGCTGCAAGATGCTTCTAATGAGCATCGATGCACTCAGGATTTAACATCTGCAGCCTTTTCCACTTTGAAGTTTGATGCTCTAGTATATTCTTTCCTGATAGATGTATCTTAATGTGTTTTTTAGCTCTGTGATTATGTTAAAACACTTAAGTTTTGGTTCAGGTGTACTGCTGTTTTTAACCTACCCTTGTTGCAACTCTAAAATTTGGAGAGTCTCTCTCTAGCTGCTGGTTTTTTTGTTGCTATTGACAGTACACCAGATCCAGGTGCTTTTTTTTGTGTTCCAGTATCTTGCTACTGCTGCCTTTCTTGTGTAATGAGAACACTTGAAAAGAATTTCTCCAGTGGGTTATATGCTACATGGTGCTGCTGAATCCTGGCAAAGGGGTTGCTCTGGTGACCCCCATGGCAGTGCATCATCTTAACTGTAATGCTAACTTAAATTAGTCAAAACATGGAGACCTGAATATGGGGCTAATAAAACAGTCTGAAATTACGGAGTGACTACATAACTCCTTCCTGTAGAAGTTGGAGAGATCGTATCCAGTCCTGAATAAATTACGTTGCTTCTTAACACTAGTGCTTCCTGATGAAGCACCTACCCTGGGCGGGTGTTTGCTGTCCTGCCGTGTCAGTCCCTCTGTGTGGTGGCTGTGTGCTCCGGTGCCTACTTTAGTCTGAGGCTTACAGCAAGTTGCTGACTCTTCTCTTGGTGCCTGTGGCATCCTTCCTCGTCTCTGACAGCTCCCCTGCCTTGCAAAAAAAAAAGTAAGCCCCTGCCGCCTGCCTTTCTTGTGCTTTAGGGCTGTCATTAACTCCTGTGAGCTCCCTGGCAGCTTGGGCGCAAACCTTCTCAGAGCTGCAGTCTGGTAGACTTTCACGGCTCTCTTCAGAGGCAAACTTTGTGATTCTGTGGGGTTTCCCCCACCCACAATTGTTTTTAATAGTTACCTTGGCATTTTCATAGATCTAGGCAGAATAAATCCCTCAAATTCATTTTTGTTGCTTTAAACTCTGTTGCTCCCTAGCACTGCTTGTGTTCAAGTCAGGGATCCCTCCTCATTCTTTTCTTGCATGTGGCTTCTGTTGTGAACCATGGAGTCTGTTGTGCAGTTGGTCTCCTCCCTACCCAGCTAGCCTCAACATGGTTACAGGGCGAGCATGACCCCCTCAGTCCTGCTTGATGCTTCTATGTCCCCTTGCTTCTTGGCAGACTTCCTCAGAGCCTCTTCAGCTTTCCTTTTGTGTCTTAAAAATGCAACACCCAAGAGCTTGGGGGGGGGGGGGGGGGGGGGGGGGGGGGGGGGGGGGGGGGAAAGGGGAAAACTTTTACTTTCAAACTTTGTCACAGTTGTCTGCATGTACTTTTTGCAAAAGCTCATGGCTTTATTCTGAAGTCAAAGCTGAGCAGCCATTCTCTGTCCCGTTTTGTAAGTAGGGTATGATCAGCTAATTGACTTGCACTAGAAATACTGTATTTGTAAATTGCCTGTGGACAGAGTCCTGGATCAGCAGAGACCCCAGTCAGTGCTCTTAGGAAAACAATAATAAAAACCCCTAAAAGCACCCCCTAAATAAATAAATAAATAACGACTTCTCTGTGGTGTCACTTTATTTGAAGAGCAGCTGCAGCGAGGGACTTGAACTGTGTTACTCTGTGTGTGAGTATATGGAGGAGATGCTTTGGGAAAAGAAAGGTATGAGGCCAGTGAAGTGACTGGAGCTTAGGGTGGAAATAATGGATTTTGCCCACGTGCGTGCCTTTCTACATTCCAACATGCAAATAACAAATAGTACGGTGAGCTTGGGGAGTTCGATGGCAGACTTATCAGCAGCATACAGATGTATGTAAACAACGTGTTGCCTACCTTCAAAAGTCCGAGTCAAAGACTATGGTTGTCGTGAAGGTAGAGGTGCAAAATGAAGACAGAGCTGTTCATGCTCTAAACTTCACTTATTCATAGCAAAGATGAATTTCTAATTATTTCTAACTTTCTCCCAGGAGAGTCATCTTCAGCTTTCGGCAGGGGGATTATGGCAGAGCAGGACCTTCCGCAGGAAAGGGTAGTGACCCGCTAGTGAATTAGCAGGAGTTGTCGCTTGCTGGAGAAAGGAGAGCTCTTCAGGGAGGCTTCCTCTTCCTACCCTTCTGGTCCTGCCGAAAATCCCTTGAGAGCCCGGGGAAGGAAGTGGGGGGGAGGGCGGGAAAGGGAAGGAAGAGCTGGAAATGGCTTCCTATTGCTCTGATGCTGTTTTGCAGACTGACCACAGGGCGGCAATGCGAGACACCCTCCAAGGAAAATTGGCAGCCTGGGGAACCTAGGACAGAGAGAGAAGGTGACGGTATTCCCATGCTGTTCTTGCTGCTGCTTGACTCTTGCGAGCTGGGACACCCGTCTTCGACAAAACAACTTTGTAACTGGAACTGAAGTGAATGGACAGTTTGAAAATACTTTATATTGGAGTATTTCACTAAAAATGAGGAAGCATATCAATATTTTATTAGCAGCATACTCTTCTCCCCCACTTCACCTGTAACAAAGGACATGTGTCATAGTCTAAAACCTAATTACCTTGTTTCAGCAAATACCCGGACTAGGGGACCCATCCACCCACCTCTGTAATACTGCAGTGAATCTGGGCTCTCAGTTTGACTGGCACGTTCACACAATGTAACTTGTCTTCAGCATCTGTTTGTTGCCTTTGGAGTGGGTTGCCATGTTTCAAAAATTCCCTACCTGCTGTGGAGATCGCTAGCTATTTTAGGAAAGCCAAAGTAATGGGCAGCAGTGTTGCTTGATATCTTGGCTGTTACACTTAATTGCTGTGTAGGCAGCTGCAGCAATTGGGCTTTCGATATCTTAGTTGCTAGGAAGAAGGGAAGAATGAAGAGGGCAGTAAGCAGGCAGATACTGGTTTTATTTTCTTGCCTTTCTTGTGAACCTACCTGTTCTTACAGTTGAATTGTACATCTTCCCCGCCCCTCTCCCCTACTTAGCAGGTTAAAATTACACAAAAGTTTTCCTCTATTTCCTTTGATTTATTTTTTTTTAGTAGGCTGAAACAGGCTCTTCTTCACAGTATTATGCCTAGCAGGGAAGGACCCTTGTGTTGGGGGTGGAGCTGGAAAGAAGACCAAAGAGTTGGAACTAAAAGACAAGATCGGAAAACCACAAGATCTAGTGTTGCCTTTCCTGTAGGAGTCAGCTTTCTGTTTTCTGCTGTAAGCATTTCCATAAGAATAACTGGATTTTGAAGTGATACAGACGGCGTTTGAGAATGGTACCCTCTTGGCTGACGTTTGCCACTTTTCAGTCTTAAGACTTGAGAGTGGTCCTCTTCTAAGTTTCTGCCAAATGTGGGATATGTGCCTGGCTTGGGTGTGGTGGGGGTAGAGGATTATTTTCTTCTACAAAATAGTTTAAGCCTTCTTATAGCAGATCGTTGTTGGCTAGGTGAATTTGGCAAAGTTGTCCCAAGTGAGTACTAAGTTGATGGCAAGAGTAAGGGACTCAAAAGCCTCTTGGTTTATACGAGCTCCTGCAGTATATCGAGTGATGTGCTTGAGTGAGTGTATGTAATGGGATGCCCTGGTTAACTCTGCCACTCTTGTTCCCGAAGCTGTAGAGCTGCAAGCCTGAGCGCTGAGGCAGGACGGTGGCAGGCCCTTGTGTCCATGCTGGGACTGGCAGACTTCAGTGGGATTTGGCTAGCCCCTCTTCAGTGGGCAGGAACGGCAACTTAGCCTTTAAGATATGACTTCTCCTCTTGGCCCCCATTACCTACTTAGCAATGCGCTCTTCTCTCTTGGCTGTGTATCTCTCCTCACTCTTCACTGTGTGTATGTATACATGTGGATGCATTGTGTATAAGAACAGGGACATGCTTGTAAACTTGGGCATGAGAGCAGATTGTCTATCCTTTGTTGAAAAAGGAAGGAGAACCTGTTGTGATAAAATAGCATTATTGCTCTCCATTGTTGTAAAAACCCTCAGAAGTGACTGACTCTTTTAAAGATGTCCATTATATCACTTAGAATAAGCCGTTCAATTAATTCATGTATGAATGCATGTATATGTTTACCTTCTTCTAATACGTCATACATACCATATTCTGTAATGATGGAAGTTCTTGCTTTCTTTACATACTCTTTCAGGAGCCGATTTCTCCAATTCCTTTGTTCCAGAGCCATAACGCTGGCAATTTCCACCCAAAAATTACTTTGGTGGTTGTTGATTATTGATCAAGTAACTTACCTTGCTTTTTGTCAGACTCCAGCCAGAGCAGGCTGCTAATTCTTTGAGCCACAGCTGCCCAGACCTCCTCTGCTACAAGTCTGTGGCAATGTAAGGATTGCTTATGTGGAAGCAATTGCTTGATAGAGCTGCGTATACCAGCCTGTGCTGCTTATCCGAGGGCAGCAGGAACCACCGGGCACCAGGTTGTTCCCTTCAAAACCG
>NW_008825113.1:1455583-1506376 GCF_000699105.1 Pygoscelis adeliae
TCAGTAGAAGAGCTGATAAAAAGGTGAAAGGGGGGGGAAAATAAAAGGGAGGACAGATAGGCAAAATATAACTAGTTATGTAGAAGTGGAACAGGAAAGATGGAAAGTAAGGCAAGATCTGTGTAAGTGAAGGACCTGCACTGTGGGAGCACGAGTGCAAATACTGGTGCTGGAAATGAGATACTAAAGAAAATGCATCACCCCCGGTGAGGAGAGGTGAGGGGAAGAAGCAGATGGTGTAAAGGAAGGGTCATGAGCCCTAGAAATACGATGGTGAGGACCTATAGAGGAACGATTGTTCTGCTGTTTCTCACATCTTTTTAATCCTGGTTTGTCCGCTTGCAAGCCAGTCCTTGTGCTTCAGTTATGCAAATATCTAAGAAATAATAATTAAAAACAAAGGTACATGCAGAGCATGGATACAGGAGGGGAATGTGTTCAGTGGAGTTGATGTGTTTGAGACTATTAGAAAAATAAATCAATGGTAGCTTTTAATATAGGTAATTACAAAGCTTGATGTAGAATAGCACTAGCTGTTTTATAACAAAGATAACTTCATTTAAGCCTTGTTTTGGTGTCTTAAAATCCCCAAGAAGGATCAGAAATCTTGCGAGAGCACTTAGCAGACTAGGAAGTTTGGAGGGCCTCAAACTTAAGTTCTAGGATTATCTATGCCTCTGAAACTTTTGTCTCACCTTTCAATAAAACTTGTGATGCTTTATGTTCTTGGAAAGATTGTGGGCAGCCATAAACGTGATGGGAACTTGGGGAAGTCCTAAATAAGCTTAATGAGTCTGGCTTTATTTTTTTACTCTTGCTAGAAATTCTAGGAAGAATTTCTTCTTAGTATTTTTGCCCAGTTGCATGGTGACTGACACTTCCACTACTTCTTTCTCATTCCCCAACTAAGTCTATACTGTCCTAGCCAAAATCCTCTTCAGTGGGGTGAACCAGCACATTTTTCTAGGCTGGGAGTATGCCAGTTACATCAGTTACTGCTGAATGATGATAACCACCAACTGGATCACATCTTTGTACCTTGCAGCTAAAGAAAAGGGTCACCTTCAGTAGTGGTAGAGATTTTGCAACACTTTCTGACGGTGTGCTTCTAATAGGGTGATAATGTTTGTCCTCTACATCCAGAAAACTTAATTACGTGGTCCCAAATCCTCTACAGAAATCAAATACTTGCATGTTTATGCTTGTTTTATCCATTCTCTTGCTGTTGCTCTTAGTGACTAAGGACTTAAACAAACTAATTTAGGTAAATAGTACTTGCCAGTGGCAGTGAAAATGTTTGTGCTTCTGAACTTTAGGTTGCCACAAGAAGGAATTTGAGTCTTCGGGCTCAGTGTCCCTCTGCAGCTTCCAACTTAGTATGTCAGCTGACGTCTTGACACACTTACCTGGCAGGGAGAATTCTGCCTGATGCTGCAGGATGCCAGAATCTTCTATTTTTTTGCCATCTCCTGGAGGAGACACCCCTTCCTACCTCCATTAAAATGGCTTGCTTTCCTTGTTTGCCCTGTTGTGCTCTTTATTTAGTTACTGTTGACCACGTGCCTTCTCAGTACCCTCTTTCTTCTTCTGATTCCAGTTCCCGTGTAGAAGGAAGAATGTCATCTGTCTGCAGTTGCAAAGAAAAGCATGGTTTCCTGGCTGAGGGATGGAGCTGCTTATAGTGACAACCTGTCTTTGGGCATCTGAGCCTCTGGTAGTCATCTGCTTGAGTTATGGCAGAGGCATGAATGATTCTGCTTATTTGCCAGGGAAGAGTGGCCCAGTTCCTCAGCAGCGCTGAGCAGCAGCTGTACTACCTGCTCTCTTCAGAGAACCCAGATAACATGTCACCCGTGTAAACATAAACCAGTTCTTTGGGCTGATGAGGGGAAAAGGAAGTACTTAACCTACATATTTTCTTTAAACTCACAGTCAGTTTAACTTAAGCTGATGGACTAGTCTTTCTTAAGACCTGAGTAAGATGACTACAGTATGTCTAGGTAGGCATGGAGAAGATAGTCTTTCTTTCTGGTATCTCTGTTAAAAAATAAAAAGGAACTTTCTGTCTCCTTTCTTCTGTCTCCAGCTTAACCGCCCCCCTTCCCCTTTAGGTGTTTGGAATTTTTGGAAGATATTCCTGACAGAGTGCTCAGGACTGACTTACAGGGAAGGAAACCATCCAAACGTAAATGCCACAGGCAGTGGCATGAAGTGGCTTGCTGGGGCACTGTTTGTGATGTAGGTTTCAGAAAATAAGCCATCTTCCTCTTACTTTGCAGTTCAACAGTACTGTAGCTTCTGTTGTGTTTACGGAGTACTGAATGAGAAAAAAAAACCTTCTTCCGCCCCCCCCCCCCCCCCCCCCCCCAAATTTGTGACTTGGTGGGAGACCTAAATAGGTGTATATACTTGGGATGGGGGGGAAGAATGGTTAAAAACAAAAACAACTAAATTGATCTACTACTCTAACACTGTCAGTCACAGTGTCCTTCAGCTGGCCTTACAATACTCCACTTACTGCTTCTGTAATAGTGCATGCTAGCATTACATTTCTGACTGGCAAATGCAGCGTAGTTCTCTGTTTCTTCTGCTGAACTGCATGCTGTGAGGTTACTTATTTCTCTCATGTCTCCTTCAGCAGTCCTTTAGAAAAGAATTGAGAAGAATGTATTGTGGAGCAAGCTGCTTTTTCTGATGCTGCAGTAAAATGAAGACCAGAACTGGAGCGATTCCTGAAACCCCAGACAAAAAAAAAGTGCATTATGTGTTCACACCAACTGCTTTGAGTGACTGACTTGAACCTTGCACCTCAAATTGGACTTTTGTGGTAGTGATGATTTATAGAGTTGCCTCTGCGGCACCTGTGTTCTCCAAGGCCAGCAGAAGCGTTGATGCAGTACCACTTTGGGGCAGCAGAGCACGTGTGGCAAACAGGTTAGTCAGGTCACTGCTGGTACAGGTAACTTGTAAATGTGGTACTCTTCTACTCCAGCCTGTTGAGCTGCTGGGAATGCCAGTCCAGACCTTAACTCAAGTTACTTGTTAGATGCTACAGGTCAACTTCTGCCTCTGAGCTTTCCTGCTTCCTATGACGTGCCCTGTTTGTCTCAGGTGGGATTCCTGCCTGGCTCCTCTGCCCCAGCTCCTGGTGTACAAGGGAAAGTCCTGAAACTGCGGCCCTGGCTGCTAGGGCTCTGTTGAGCAGCTGGCAAGGATAGCCCCTGCTTTCTCAAGGGCATGTACTACATAAGGATAAGTTGATATGTATCAACTATTCCATGAAGAACATTTGTGCTCCTTTTTTTTGTGTTCTAGAGTGCTGCAATAAATGGAACAAAGCTTTTTCTTCTCTCTCTCTCCCCCCCCCCCCCCCGCCAAGCACAGCGCGCGCCACCAGTGGAGCAGTGGACAGGTAGGAGCTCACTTGTGGTCCGTAGCAGGTAGCTTGTAGTGTGAGCAGGCTAGACAACACACTCAAGGGGTTGAATATTGTACAGGCCTGCTCAAGGCATAAGACTTTTACTCTTTTTTTTTTTTTTTTTCTTCTGGGAGAGAGATTGTTAGGTGTTGAGCTTGGCAATCTGGGTACATTTCTTCCATGCAAGTGAGTTGTTCAGTAGGTAAAATGCTACCAGTATGAGTTAACGTACCCCTGCTTGAAGAAGGTGGAGAAGAAAAACGTTGTTTCTAAGAAAGAACCTCAAAACTACTTTGAAGTCTGTGAGCAAAGTTAAGTATGTACTTTGTTAACTAACAGATGATAGCAGTGGACACTCCTGTGTGATATGTGAGTGTCTGCATCCTCAAATTAACCCTTAAAGTGTTGGCCATTGGGACTGATTCTTAAACTGTAAGAGAAAAGGGAAGTCAACTTCCCTCTTCCCATCTGCTGTGAAGAGAAATAGACTGAGCAGAAAACAAATAGTTGCTTTAGGGCTGGAGCAGGTTGATTCTGGCATATTTAAAGACCCATCTTACTAGAAAAGCACTGTGGAGAAAGTTTTCCTTTAAAACAACCATACAAATTTCTCCTAAAAATCCCACCCTAAATCTGCTTCACATTATCTAATATCTCTTCAGGGAATTGCTTGAGACTTTTTTTCCTCCTTAAAGGACAGGCTGCCTGTTGGAGAGACATATGCATTGTTTCACCAAAGCTGTAGCCCTCTAACTTCAGACAAGAGGGAAGTGCATTGTTTTGTGTCTTTGATAAGATCCCTGCAGAAAACAGCCTTAGGGAAAAAAATTCACAGTCCTTGGCAGCAGCGCTGTCTTTCTGTCTTTTTTTCTGTCAGTGCCACAATGTACGCTGTTCTAATAATTTGAGATTAAACTCACATGGGCCGTCTCAAAAGTCCTTCTTAAGACTTAAGGTCATAACTTGCTGAAAGTTCAGAGGGACGAGTCTCATTTTCGTAATGAAAAAAAGTTCCAGGGTTATTTTAGAATTAGGTCTAATAAGAAACTGGTACAAGAAGCTACTTTAGTACAGTAATTTAGTGACAGTGCAGCAAATTTGTAGCGACTACTGAAAACTTTCCACCTTCCTGCTCAAGCAAGCTGAACCCTGCAAAATTCAGATGTTGATTGCAAAGGTGATGGATGGTTCAGGTCTCTGTAGGCTGCTTATTTCAAATGCATGGTCTGGCGGTACCTCCTAGTGCAAAATGCTCAAGAAACTTCACATATTGTTTATTTTGGTTAGAATGAGCCCATTGTAGTTTGGCAGGTATCCTAGCTGAGAAATGTCACAATTTATTCAAGGGCAGCTGCATCTTCTACTTACACGCTTTTCAGAGGGATTGAACATGCTTGTAATAGTCATACTGTGAGCTGGGTATCTCTTGTAGCAAATAGACATAGTTTTAACAAATATTTTTGTGATTTATGTATATTACTGTATAGTATAGCTTTGGCAAGGTCATTGATTAACCTACAGGGAAGATGGTGGGAAGTGAACTAAAGTTCAAGCCTTTAACATTTTTCAGTAACAGAGCAGGACAACAGAAGAAGGAAAATATTGGTTATTACTATTTCTTTAGCTTGCCCATTATTCTAATTTTCTGTATAGTAGTTTTTCTTTTTTCCACTGTGTCTGAGTAAAATCTCTTCTTCCCCTTTCCTTAGAATATTTATAGTTTTGGTATAAACATTATCATGTTTATACATTATTTGAAAATTTAGCTGAATCTAGTAAAAGACGCAACACTATTAAAGTGTTATTCTTAGTTTTAAGCACTTTTGAGTAGTACATTATACTCGTATCTGATGGCATCATATGATCTGAAGTGTTTATAATTTTGTGTTGGATTAAACTAATAGACCATTTAACTTCCGCTGCATTTGCGGGTGGGGATAAATGTGAATTCTTCTATGGAAGAATTTAAAATACATCTGTGGTCTGAGGCTTATGAGCATGATAAATTTAGCACGCTACTGTAATCAGTCCATTTTGTGCCATGTCTTCATAGTCTCTCATTATTGGCTATAACTCCAGCAGAATGAATATCTGTATTCTCATGTGGGTTTGTGGTGGTGGTGGGGAACCCTTATTATCTTTTTTGATTCTGAACTACTCTTGAAAAACAGCCAGCTCGTACGAATAACATGATTGTGAATTTCTCCTTAAGGCTGAAGTTGTGGTTTGCTGTAAACTATTTTTAAAATATATCTGCCTTAATGAGAAGTGCACATTCTTACATCAGCACCGTTCCTGCCTTCAGTAACGCACAAAGTAAGGCAGAGGGGGAAGTGTGTGCATTTTCAACCTTAACTATAGTTTTTATTATGGCCTACCTGAGAATTTGTAATGTTTTTATGTACTCTCTTCTAAACAAAACAAATATGCTACAGGGATGCTAAACAGGAAACCACCCAAATACTAGAATATGTTATCTGGGTGTTTGTATTAATCATAGATGAATTAATAGGGAAATGTGAGTTTCAGCATAGTGCCAAAGCACTTCTGCAAATGAAGTGGAAGGGGGAACGCCTGAAGCTGATGCTTGTAAGACTTCTAAGGCTGGTTATTTTTTTGTGCCTGAATTACCTTTACCAGTGGGTGGGAAAGAGGAATGGAGTCAAACCCTGTTCCTTACTCTTCTGTAATAATCTTGAATACTAAAGATTTGTGTTCTGATCTTTAGACTAAACTGGTTCTTTGCTTTGGTCTTCTCTTCCCTTGCTGTGCCCATTCGGTGTAGGAAGTAGAAGAATCTTACGTCCAGCGCTCTCTAAACCCATTAAATGGTTTTGGGTGGGTATAGGTAAATGATACCTCCCAAGGCATAATAGGAGATAGGAGCATCGTATCTCCATGGCAGAGGTAGGACCCAGTGTGTAGCTCTTCAGTGCTCCTTCCTTTCCCACCTGTCCGGTTGTCTGCCAGCGATATCCCCTTCCCTCCACTTCGAGCGCTTCAATCCTGCTTGCCTAAATGAGTACGTGTTTCCTGACATGCTTTGGAAGAATTGGGTGTGATTGGGGATTCAGGAATAGAGTGGCAGGGTATGCTTCGCCTCAAAACCTTCTACCTCTGATGTTAGTCATCCTCTTCATGCTTGGATGCAGATGGAAGGTGCTGGGAACAGCGCTTACTGGCATCCTACCAACTGTGACTGCTACCAAAATCCATCCAGTTCTCCCTCCTGTGCCTAGGGTGCTCCCAAAAAATCCTGAAGCCACGCGGGTGTGGGTATCAAAAGGCACATGGCAGACAGAAATACCCTAAAGCCGGATGTGAAGTGTAGTTTTGCTTTTGTCACTTGCTTGAGTGGGACTTTTTCTTCACTTAGATTACATGGGATATATATGAAGAGCTTTCATAGTAAAATGTAACCCTGTGATCATCTGTACCCCAGACAGGTGCAAACTCGCTTAAAACCTGCGGAATAACCTTGATTCTTCAGCTGATCTTAAATTTATGTTGTTTTTTGACAGCGTTGTGACTTCACTTTGATTTTTAGCTCTAGCAGCCAGCTGGTGTCTCAAGTGCATGCATGTGATGCCAGGATCTATCAAGATTTGTGGGGTGTGGTGCTAGAGCAATACAGGACATGACTAGCCAGGTTAATGCTCCTTAGTGGTTGTGTTTTGGGTTTGTTGTTTTTTTCTTTTCCCCCCATAAGATTGCTTGAAAGAGGAAGACCTGTTTAGTGGCTTGAGAAGTAGACTTGCGAGACTCTAAAGTAAAGAAAATTAAAATGTATTTCTGTTCCTTGCTTTGTTCTGGGGAATTTGGGTCATTTAATACTCCAGAATTGCTGCGTCCCTTAAGGTACTTGTAAACATTAAAGTTGACTTATAAAAGGCATTACTACTTAGTTTCACAAATATTTAATTATGTGTATTATGGATTGCATAAATACAGCAGGAAATATAAGGGGGAAAAATCTGTGGTGTTCAGTCATTGTTTTACTAGACTTCAAATTTTTTCTCATTACTTCATGAAATTCTTCTCTAATTCAATCTTTGTCTTTTGTCTTTGCTGCCTTGCAGGGTTGGTACAGTAGGCCTCACTAAACTTAGCTGCAACTAAGAATTTCTCCTACATCAACTGAGTTAAGGCTGATGCTCTTGTGGAATGTGGATTAAAAGTGCGTGCTAAGTTCCAAATTTCCATTTGAGAAGCGGAGAAAGTAAATGTACCACAACCACCAGCATCAGGACAGCAAACCAAGGGACAAAGAATTTGATCCACAGTGTTGATATATGTTAACTGGTTCACGTGTTGCTTAAAAGACGTTTGCTGGGGGGCGAGAAGTGGACGTCAGCTGTGCGAAGTCATTTTGTTTACAAAAATGAGGGCTTCTTTGGAAACAGCAGACATTGCCATTGTGGCACTGTACTTCGTGCTTGTAATGTGCATAGGTTTTTTTGCCATGTGGAAATACAATCGGAGCACCGTAAGTGGCTACTTTTTGGCAGGGCGTTCTATGACCTGGGTAGCTATTGGTGCATCTTTATTTGTGAGCAATATTGGAAGTGAACATTTCATTGGGCTCGCAGGATCTGGAGCGGCAAGTGGATTTGCAGTAGGTGCATGGGAATTCAACGCCTTAATGCTTTTGCAGCTTTTAGGATGGGTCTTCGTCCCAGTCTACATCCGGTCGGGAGTATACACCATGCCTGAATACTTGTCCAAGCGTTTTGGAGGGCATAGAATTCAAATATATTTTGCAGCATTGTCTCTAATTCTTTATATCTTCACCAAACTCTCAGTTGACTTGTATTCAGGGGCACTTTTTATTCAAGAATCTCTAGGTTGGAACCTCTATTTGTCAGTTATCCTCCTTATTGGAATGACTGCACTGTTGACTGTGACTGGAGGTCTTGTGGCTGTCATCTACACAGACACACTTCAAGCTCTGCTTATGATTATTGGTGCCCTCACACTTATGATCATAAGTATTACGGAGGTTGGTGGGTTTGAAGAAGTTAAAAGAAGGTACATGTTAGCGTCGCCAAATATTACGTCTATCTTGTTAACCTACAACATTTCCAATACCAATTCCTGCAATGTCGACCCAAAGCCTGATGCTCTTAAAATGTTGCGCGAGCCAACAGATGAAGACATTCCCTGGCCTGGATTTCTGTTGGGACAGACCCCAGCTTCTGTCTGGTACTGGTGTGCCGATCAAGTCATAGTTCAGAGAGTTTTAGCTGCAAAAAACATTGCTCATGCCAAAGGATCCACTCTGATGGCAGGCTTCTTAAAGTTGCTGCCGATGTTTATTATAGTTGTCCCAGGGATGATTTCACGAATACTGTTTGCAGATGATATCGCCTGCATTAATCCGGAACACTGTTTTCAAGTCTGCGGGAGCAGAGCTGGATGCTCTAACATTGCCTACCCACGTTTGGTGATGAAACTTGTGCCGGTTGGTCTGCGGGGACTGATGATGGCTGTGATGATCGCTGCACTGATGAGTGACTTGGACTCGATATTCAACAGTGCCAGCACCATATTCACACTTGACGTCTACAAACTCATTCGGAAGGAACTGATGATTGTAGGACGAGTCTTTGTTGCGTTCATGGTAGTTATAAGCATTGCCTGGGTCCCGATAATTGTAGAAATGCAAGGTGGTCAGATGTACCTTTATATTCAAGAGGTAGCAGACTATTTGACCCCACCGGTGGCTGCTCTGTTTCTTATGGGTATCTTTTGGAAGCGTTGCAATGAGCAGGGGGCTTTCTATGGCGGAATGGCCGGGTTTGTTCTTGGAGCGATACGGTTGATACTGGCGTTTATCTATCGTGCTCCGGAGTGTAACCAGCCGGATACTAGGCCAAGCTTTATCAAAAACATCCATTACATGTATGTTGCGACAGCTCTGTTCTGGATCACTGGGATTGTGACCTTTGTGGTGAGCCTCCTCACGCCTCCGCCCACGAAGGAGCAGGTTCGGACGACCACTTTCTGGGCCGTGAAAAACAGGAATGTAAAAGAGAATGCCGCAAAGGGGGAGCTGTACAAAGTGCAAGAAAAGAGCATCCTCAAGTGCAATGAAAACGCTAACCATATCATTCCAAACGGCAAATCGGAAGAAAATATTAAAAATATTAAGCCGGAGGATATCAATCTTCTGGTTACTTGCAGAGATGACAGCAACCCAGTGATTTCTGTGAGTCACTCTGAAGTTGAGACACCAGTTGATTGTTATTCGAACGGACAAGCGGCTTTGATGGGGGAGAAGAAGCACGAGGAAGAGACTGATGATAGAGAGAGACATTTGAAATTCATAGATTGGTTCTGTGGCTTTAAAAGTAAAAACATGAACAAGAGAGCTGTTCGGGAGATCGAGGAAGAGACTGTTTGTTTACAAATGCTGGAAGAGACTCCAAAAGTTAAACTATTACTAAATACTGGACTGGTCTGTGTCTGTTCGCTTGGAATATTCATGTTTGTCTATTTCTCTTTGTGAGTGAATAGTGAACTTTTAAGGGTATGGCTAAACATACAGAAGTTGATACAGGTCTCTGGAGATTTTGTTTGGTTTTTTTGTTTGTTTATTTTGTTTTTTTCTTTTCAAATAACATAACTGCAACCCAGGCATTGTTTACGCTATAATTGTAAGATCAACTCAACTTTAGCCTATTTAGAGACCATTTGAGACATGTTGTCCTATCTCTGCTGAAGGCAGAACGTGTTGTGTCTTTTTCTTTTTTCCCCTTTAGTCTTTGTTTTTTTTCCATTTGCAGTACTAACCTTTTGTTTTTCCATGTATACATGTATAAATATACCAAAGGCAGGCAGGTGGCTGTGTTTGAAGTCAGGCAGTTACAGAGCTCAGTCAGCATTAGGGTGCAGATAACAAGTAATCATTTACCAATGTGTAAAATTTAAATGATTAAAGCTGTGTCGAAAGGTTTTTTTGTGTTTTTTTTTTTTTTTTAAATGTAAGGCTGCGATGTGTAGTTGTTCTTTGTAACATAGCTATATTACCTTGGCCAACTTAGCACTTTTTAATTTTGCTCACTGCTTCTAGTTTTCAGTTTTCTTATTTCTTTTATGGCAACAACAGGATGATATTTTGTCTCATCTTGTAGCACTTAAAACATGATAGCTGTTAGTAGCTTTCTATCTTTTTTTCTCTGTAAGAAAATTTTTGTCCTTTGATTTTATCCACTGTAAATTCCATTACTGAGAAGTTGCTGTATTTAAAAAAAAAAAAAAAAAAGAAAAGAAAAAAAAGAATCAACAGCCTGGAGATGACAAACTGGCAATGGAGGAGAGGGGAAAAGGAAAAAAAGCATACTCTTTA
This sequence comes from Pygoscelis adeliae, assembly GCF_000699105.1. Classification (NCBI taxonomy): domain Eukaryota; kingdom Metazoa; phylum Chordata; class Aves; order Sphenisciformes; family Spheniscidae; genus Pygoscelis; species Pygoscelis adeliae. The sequence continues at coordinate 1,466,350 of NW_008825113.1, forward strand.
TTTGGGTTTTGTAGTATATTGAAATAGAAGAGTATATATTCAGCCTCTTCAGTCCCCAAACCTTTAGGACATAATTAGAGTTAGCCTCCTCTTAGAGAAAAATCTGTACGTAGGTTCTACCACGTGGGAAAGAGAAGTGTGAGACTTTGCATGTTTTCACTTTGGTAAGCACACTGAAGAATAACTGTTTTCCTCTGCTGTGTATGTCTAGAAGGAAATACTCTGCAGCCCTACCTCTGCTGCATACTGAGTCTGTAAGGGGAGGAAAAACAAGTGGGAAGACAAGAGGAAGGAGAAGTGGGGGAAAGAGGTGGAAGCGGTCCTTATTTTCCAGAATCCTTTTGCCTCATGTCTTCTCCCACTTCCCCTTTCACCCTGTCAAAGCTTCTATTTTTAAGGAGTGACTCCTGAGGGATTCTGTGCCAGGAGAAAAGGAGCGCGTGCAGTCGTAATCTGTGTCGGCAATTGAGGTCTGCCCTTACGATTTTTCAAAAAAAGTGACGCTTTTCCCAGGCGATCACAGACGACCAGTAGGTCTCGAGATGCTGAGGTTCTTTTCTCCCAAAGGATGGATGCCCGATGCAGGGATGAACAGTTTCCAGGTGTGGAGGACGTGTGCAGCAAGTCGGTGGAGCTCAGCAGACCGAAAGGCTGCAGAGCTCGGTCCACTTCCCCCTTGGTAAAGCAGGAGAACGTGTTGCCATCCTGGGTGCTCTTGCCCCTGTGCTAAACCAAGTCAGGGCCTGTTTTCGGGCGCAGAGGCCAGCCGACAGTGTGTGGCTGCGCTCATAGTATTAAACTCCCTTACCCTCCAGGACAGTGGTCATATCCAGGCTTCCCGTGAAAATAATTCCTCCAGTTGTCTTTGCTCCCGAGCTCATCTGGGGAATTGTTCGGGAGAGCATGAACTGGCTGGGCCAAAAATGGTCTGAGGGACCGTGCTGACAATTCAACAGCATCGATTCAAGGGACCAGAAATGTTTCCTTGGCACAGTATAATTTAATAATATAAATAAGAACCAATACCTATGGGTGAAATAGTTCTGTAGAGATGAAATTTGGGTTAATCTTGCTGTTGGCTGCTGGAGAAAGTTTGCTTTCCAGTACAGTGGTGCCGTAAGCTGCGGGCCGTCCGAATAGCTTTTAGTACTATGATGTACAATACACATTTTCAGATAAAATTGTTAACTTCCATTTTTGTAGTTTTTGTTTTGGTTTTGTTTTTAAATCAATTGAATCCTGTTAATTCCAAGACTTTAAACAGGGGCCAACATGTCCCGCCTTTCTCCACTTTGTTTAGTTGTTGCTGCTGGAAAGTAGACTACTCTGACTGGAAATACAGTAATAGGTGTAGGAGTGGTGTTGCAATGTATGTAGAAGAGGAGAGTTACCGTACCTGAGTCTTAATACCAGTGTGACAAGACACATTTTCTTATGGTTTGTGTGGCTGGCTTCGTTCAGAAAAATATTTTAAATCCTTTTTAATGGTAAAATTGTTGTATGTGAAATATGTTAACGGCATCTCAAAGTTAATTCATTAGTGGGCTGAGTTGGGAAGGACGCTACTATAAGAAAGATGTAAAACATAGTTAATTGTTTCTATGCAGGATAAAGTAATCTAGGGCAAAATTTAATCTTAGTGGGATGAAAAATAATAACTTGTGGAGGATAATGATAAGTCTCAGTCCAACAATATCTTCCTGAAAAGGCTGGGATCTGGCTAATATGCCTAATTTGGCACAGGGAATGAGAGACTCGTGTACCAGGCGCTGTCCCTTAGTAACTTGGCATGTCTTTCTATCAGTGACTGGTACTTGGATTTTCCAGGCTGGTCCTCTTTGCTCTCAATATTAACAAACGCATTGCCACCTGACCTGCGAAGCCAGGTTAGCTCAGGGACCCTTTTGCTTGGCTGCCATTGCTTCATCTGTGCTTGCTTTTTTCCCAGGGTGCCTTACATGGTTATGAAGCTGAAGGCATGGCTTTTATTGCCACCTGAAGAATGGTTTGCTTATAATGGCTTTTCCCAGCTCGTTTTTCCTCCTCTCTTCCCCCTCAAGTCATTTGCTATTTAAAGAGAACGCTGTTTAAAGAGTTAATACACAGGATGCCTGTGTCCTGTGCAGTATACCTGCAGTCGGATCCACTAATTATCCTTTGGCTGTGGTAGGGAGTCATAATCCTTTGCAAGTGTACGGTGCAGCCTTTGACTGTTGAATCTGAGATACGCCATCTCCCAGTTAATGCATTCTCACTTTTGCTAAACTAACCAGTTGCCGCATTAATCACAGTGGTAATTGGCAGTCAGTCAGGTTCTTAATAAAGTAATACTTTGCACCCCCCCATCTTTAGACCTGTTATTGTGAAGAAGTTTTTAAGCAAATTATTTCTCCAGTGCTTTTTCTCTTAAGTCATTTAGAAATGTGTTTCTGTGCTACTCTCTGCCTAATGCCGGCCTCTTCAGCCGTCTTCTGTTTTCATGTCGTGAAGGTCATAGAACTTGCTAATGTTCTTCGCTGCATATAACCACTTAATAAAAGGCCTTTATTAGGGAAAAAAAAAATGATAAGGCTTCAAGCAAACTGTCTATTGGTGAGCAAGTTCCTTGCCCTGTGTTATGGACCTTAGTATAAGAAGTTGCTAGAGGGTTTTTTATAGTGTAAACATGCCTTTGCTAATCTTCTGACCATGATCTACATGGAAGAGGTGTTAACCCAGGTTAATACGTTTTGGTTTAAACACCAGCTTTTTGGTCCGGTAAAACTACAAAAGTGTCTCCCATAATGGATAATCAGTTCCATGAATTTTAATGCCTGGCCTCCTCTTCAGAGGGACCAGCTAGTCATGTAGGGGTAGATCCAGGAGGACACATGCTTCTGTCTCGCAGCGATTGGTTTATTTATTGCCTTGAGCTTAGAACGACGGTCTTGAAAAACTTATTTTGGAATGACACCTTTTTTTTGTTGTTATTTCCCTTAACTTATTTTTCTGTTAAGATATTTGAATTTTCTCCCAGAAATTTGTTAGAAGCCTTTTATTTAAAAAAGAAAATAAAAATAAAAAAAGAAGAGGCTTCTTGAGAGCTTAATAGTACGTTCTGGGAGACTATTCTTATTTAATTTTTTTTTTTAAATGAATGATTTGATGCTATTCTCTGCCAAAGTTTGGGGTTTTTTTTGTTGCTATGTTTCCTGTTAGCTTTTAGCGATTGGTTTATTTATTGCCTTGAGCTTAGAACGACGGTCTTGAAAAACTTATTTTGGAATGACACCTTTTTTTTGTTGTTATTTCCCTTAACTTATTTTTCTGTTAAGATATTTGAATTTTCTCCCAGAAATTTGTTAGAAGCCTTTTATTTAAAAAAGAAAATAAAAATAAAAAAAGAAGAGGCTTCTTGAGAGTTAAATAGTACTTTGGGAGACTATTCTTATTTAATTTTTTTTTTTTAAATGAATGATTTGATGCTATTCTCTGCCAAAGTTTGGGGTTTTTTTTGTTGCTATGTTTCCTGTTAGCTTTTACTAATACCTGAAAGGAAACGGTGAGAGACTGTAAGAAATTAAAATGGCCTTCAATATACCGCTTGTGTATTTTCTACTTCTCCACTTCCGTGTTCCCCTTTCCACCCTAATCCCAGAAGGGCCAGCATGAGACTTCTGATGCAAGTCATGAGAGTACTGTAACTTGAGTAGTGAAAAGGATTTCCCACAAGGTTACAGTGAAGCGGGCAGAGCCATCAAAGGATCTCTGCACGAACGCTTAAAGCGGAAGATACTTACAACTTTAAAACGTACAGCTTTATTTTTTTTATATATATATTTTTTTAAATCCTAAGATAAAGGAGGTGTTGGGAGATGCTCCCTTTCAGAGAACAGGATGCATGGAAGAAGTTAGAGTTGCTAAGCTCTAGCTTTCTTGAGAAGATCTTTGGATTTAGCATGTATAGCGAAGCAAAAATACTCATCTGTTAATTTGGTATTCTGTATGTTCTGTGCCCTTAAATGTAATTGTTTTGAAAATAAAACTAACCTTGTTATGTGATGTTAAAAAGCAGACTTGTGTGCAATGTTTTAAATTTTTTTAAGAAAATGTTTGTATATAATTAAATGGTTTAATGTGCTTTAATTGGCCTAAGGTAAAGAGTAGTCCTAGAATGTAAACATATATAATTAGGATTTCTGATTTCACTGTGAGATCTCTGAACTCTCTTGTTTTGCAAAGTGGTTTGTTTTGTTTACAAAACACTTTCTATTCTTTCTTTTATGGTGTTGGTTTAAAGGCATTTGCTTCACTTCTAATATTGAATTCATGGTATAGTGACATCTGGTGACACTTAGCATTATCAGTTTCACTGTGTAAAGTCAGACACTTTGAGCAAAAATGGTAATGATATGACAATTCTCTGTGTCTATGAATACACGTTTTTAAATGAGGTGGTTATAAAAATAGTTGCTGTGCAAAATGTTAGTAGTCTTCTTCAAGAAGAAAGCAAATTTTCTAATATCACTAGAGCAGTCTCTTCATTCATCTTCTTATTTTTAAAGCACAGTGTCAAAGTGATGCTGCTTTACCTTGTATCTCTGATATAATGTTTTTTTTAGATATCTGTGAAGTATTTTTGTTTTTTGTTGCTGTTGTATTTTTCTGCAGATTTTATATAAAATACCAGTTAATGAACTGCCTTTTTGTTTTTTTAACTATTCAACTAAAATACATTTCAGACCAAAACCAAATGATATCATATAGCATTTGAAACCTGCCTTTTTCCTTGTCCCTTGTTTTTTTGAAATAAGCCAAATGGGCATGTAGATAAGATCACTATAATGGATCCAGGTCTCTTTTGGTAAAGTGTTATTTAAAGGTCTGTTAAGATCTTATAAGACAATATACTGAAAAAATTATTGTAGTAGGAATATAGATTTAGAAATGTTAATGAGATTAATACAGCTTAATTATATTGTAAGTTGCTACTGTCCATAATGACAAGCTTTTTGTCATAGAAACGATGTATGATAAATTAATTTTGGTCTAGTGTATAGAATTATCATATTGCTATAAATCTTTAAAGTAAATCTGATGCAAAATTTTCATAGTTAGCATTGCTGGCCCTGTGTATACTGTTCTTTGTATACTGTATGCATATTATTTTGCCTACTGCATTAGTCTTCAAACTAAAACTCTTATTAGAGAGTATTTGGATACTTCAGACTGTGTTTCTTGCAGTTTACATTCCTTTACCATGGCATTTTGTCCTGTCTAAAAGTATTGTATGGAAATGTTTAAAACTTCTGTACAAAGTTTCAATAAAAATAGAGAAAAAAAACCCAAAACAGAATAGATATTTGTGAAGCTATTTTGGAGAACTTGTCCATACTTACGTCATACATATTCTTACTTGTAGTAAGCGTAGCATCCCTACATATATATAAAGATACTTGTCATTTTGCCCCCATTATTAAAAGGCAGACCTTTTGAAGCAGGGCGTGGGCATTTGTTTAAAGAAGTAAAAAAAAAACCCAAAAAACCAAACTAGATTCTTTAAAACTGCGAGTACAACTTAAGGATCCAAAACTTGGTTGTGAAGTTTGGCTGCAAGACTTAACGCCGACTCCTGTTTGTGGGGAGGTGGGGCTGGACTGCTCTTTCTATGACCTGAAGCTGGGGATGCTGGCAGGGCAAGGCTAGCCGCCTGAAGCACCCTGCAGGGCAGCAGCTTGCGTGCAAAACAAAATGTGGGTGAACCCTCATTTAGCAGGGCAGCCTTGTTGGATATCGTGCAAAATTTTGTTTGTGTTTTTTCTTGGTTTTTTCTTTTTTCTTCTTTAAATGCCCTGTTCACCTGCTGCTTAATCAATTCTGGAGTGGGACGGGCACGTTCTTACTTGACTCTGGAGTGTCCTTAAATACCTCCAGTTGTGCTTTGGTATTCCTCTGGGACTGCCCCAGCCTGGATGGCTCGGTGTCTGTCTTGTGTGTATTTCTGACTGCGATCTAGAATTCAATCCTGGTGCCCATGTCCCGCAAGGAGCCCGTGCCAGCAGCCATGCTCCGAGAATGATGTGTGTGATGCTGTCTTCTCCCTTGTAGGAAGCAGTTACAGCTTGTGGTTGTCAGTGCTTAGATAGTTGCCTTTGGGGAGGGAAGGGTACCTTCTCATGATTTTTATTTGGAGAAGATTAAAACACCAGCACAGTTCTGGAAGCAGAGACCAAACATGAGTCTTCCACTTCCTTCTCCCCCTCGTCCCTCCCCCATAAGGATGTATTTGAACTAATAGCCATGGAAAGCGTGGTGTGAATCATGACTTCTTTGTTGTCCAGTGGTGACAGTTCAGCAAGGAGGGGGGTGGTTAATCACATGTGGACTGGGGATAAAGATGTCCTTTTAGAGATGGGATGTTGGCAGAAATTATGGGAAGGACACCAAAGCCAGATTTTCAGCTGTAGAGGAAATGCTGCATTCATCAAAATTATTCTTGGTATTCTCTTCTTTTGCTGCTGTGTTTTGAAAGAAAAGTGGAAGCTGTTGGTTGGTTGAAGGAATGGGTACAAAACATACTTGGAGAGGAAGCTTTGGATTTGGGATAAAAAATAAGCAGAGCCTGCAGACTTGGTTTGGATTTGTAATTTCCAGGAGGGAGTGGGACCCCTGTGTTTTTATTAGTTAGCTGTTAATTGGTTACCTAATGAGTTTATTAGGTGATTCTCTATGTAGTGAGCAGCTTTCCACTTCACTGATTTTAAAAGAGGCTCAAGAAGCCTCTTTGTCACCAGCTGGTTCCATTTGTATTAGTTAGCAAAGACTCTGTCAGTCCCCAATTTACTGATGTCTGAGACTTTAATGCTTCTTTGGGTGTGGAGTCCTGGCCCAGGCAAGTTGTGGGCAGGTTCGATAAATGCTGCAGCAGCATTTATTTTGAGGGTTCACTGGAAAAACCCAAGGAGATGGTTTTAATGAGTACTCTTTGCCTGTTGGCTCTGAAGTGAACTCACCCTCCTTGGATGTGGCTGTCCCAGTTCGCCCTGTGCTTGTTCTCGTGCCAGGAAAGTGAACCAGCCAGGAGGTTTCAGCTCTGTGATTTCTTCCTGCCTGTCTAGCAAGCACAGTTTAATCGGGTTGTACTTAGCTATTTTCTTTTTTGATGTTTTTTTCTGAGGTGTTCATAGCTTGATAGGAATAAGGTGACAATTTGACTTTATGGTTGTGATGCTGATAACCCTTAAACTTGTCAGCAACTATTTTTAATACTTATCTGAACCATGAAACTAGTTTTGTAAGTTAGCTTTGAGTATGCCAGTATATATGCTGTAGTGTACAGGAGAACTTGAGCAAGAAATTGCCAAGGTTCACTTGCACTTGTGCACACCAGTTGGACAAAACAGTGAAACTTCTACCCTGAACGCTCTTCTGGTTCAGAGCCAAAGATCTGTTCTGCAAAAGCGTGAGGATTTAAAAATTATGGCTGTGGTCCTCACACGCTCTTTGGAAAGTTTTTTACTAACCATGTTCAGTTTGTTCTTAGTCCTGACTTTTCTTTGTTCTTCTACAGCAGTAAGGATGTGTGTGATGGGTATAACAGCTATGTGTTAGGAACCAGATCTCTAGTCCTTAAAAGATTTCTTTCATAGAAGGGAGCTCTTCAGTGGCTTAGACTAGTCTGGATGGTGCTAGTGGTACACCCTAGGTCTGGAGTGTTGGGGACTTGGTTGAAATACATCCTGACACCCGACTGCTACAATGGATGCTTTGGACAGTTGCAGGTATTTTGCCCAAGACCGGACTGTTGCTGGCACTCTGAGGCTGGATGCCTCCAGCCTAGAGAATGTAAAAATTAACTGTATTTGGCCTTTGCAGCTGCAACTCTCAACCAAACTAGTGTTTGTCTTCTGGAAGCCATGCAGTGCCTGTTTCCTTTGCTGCCGCACAGATTTCCCCCAATTACAGTCGTGTGAAAGCTGATTTGAAAATGCTGAACGTGCCCAGAGCAATTACACTGGAAGAAGCTCTGTGGGTTCAGAGCTGCTTGCACGTGTGCCGTGAGTGAGCTATTGCCTGCGGGAGAAAGTACCAGGCTCAGTATCGCGTGGCAGGGAGGCGGCTTGGGTTGTGAACTCTGGTCGTGTTGTGTACTGTTTCCAACACACCGAAACCCTTCTCCTTCTTAATACCGCTGACTTTGTCCCTGAAGCATCTAGGGAAGCAAACAGTAACAGCAGCAGCGTGACAGTGGTTTGATTCGTGTCCCTTCCCCAACTTGCGCAGGAGCTGGTGAATGGAGGTGCGGAGCAGCTGAAGGAACGATTAGCTCTGCGTTCAGGCAGCCTTTTCCTGTCGAGCACTTGGGGCAAGGGGATGATGGGCTTCAGCTTACCTTGGAATAGGAGCAGTCGCTTTTGGACCCTTTCTGTCAGCGTCTTTTAAGTCTTCCAAGCTGGTGTTAAGTATGTGGGTGAATAGAAAAGCTTAAAATAAGTTGATGAGATAAAATACTAGGGGAGCCATACATGCAGCGTATGGAGAGGGAAACGAGGCTGAGTAAGAGGGGAGAGATTGAAAGAAAGAGCTTATTTGAGAATAGAGATCTTATCCAGAATTGAAATTCTTACTTAAAATTAGTCTTGTCTTGAGAAATTTGATAGTATAGGTGACATTCTTGAGAAGTAAGCTTCCAAACTTAAGTTCCAACTTAATTCTGGTGCTGGGTTGTATGCATTATTTTTCATCCACAGCCTGTTTTCATAGGAATTATGTCATATTAAACATCGTACTAGGTAAAATTGCACCATAAGACCTCTTATCCAGAGGAGGCATAACCAGCTTTCTCAAGAAAGCAGTAAACTGTAGCAGTGAGCTGTAATCTTGGAAGATGGTGAGGAAAAAAGAGCAAAACTTCTGCTCTCTGTGGTGGTTAAAATCCTGAATATATCTAAAAATACTGTCGTGCACAGGATTTCTTTTTTAAACTTGTCTAAGGATGTCTTGATGCAGATCTTGATTAGTCTGGGCTGTGCAGTTAAGTCTGGCTTTCCATTTTGCTTATCTCAGGGTCTTCTGAAGGTGGATCCGTGAGGTTGGGCAATAGCAGTCCAAACACTTGAGGAATCAAAGGGAAAGTTTGAGAAGTCAGAAGAAGTTCCAGGGTATCTTAAAACCGGCAGCTCATTGCTTTGAGGAGAGGAATTGATGACCTGAATTGGCAAATGGCAACCATGTATCCCCTCGCAATGTGCTGAGGAGGAGGTTTAGCAGTGAGAAGTACGGAGATGGTGAAAGAAGCACTGGCTTCTTGACTGTGGTTCCAGCTTCTGTGCCACAAGATTGGAGAATGTTTCTTTTCCTCTCACCCTTTTTCTGCTCCTACTGTTATCTTTTTGTTCTCTTCATTGGAATGTCTTCTGGTTTTCATCTTAAACACAACAAATGTGGAAACAACAGGAATTGTACGTGAGTGCGTGCGCGTGTGCATGCATTTCAAAGGCCAGGGAGAAAAGGTGTTTGAAAATAACTCCCTCCGTGGTTTTTTTGTTGGGGTTTTTTTTTCCTTTCCACTCTTGAAGATTTAAGCTTAGTGAATATATAAAGTAAACCTGATGAAATGTATTCACATCTAAAAGTCATGAGAGGAGCAAAACTTACTTGTAGTTTCTGGTAAGCTTGGTCTTAGCAAGTTTCTGGTAAGTAGACTTTAGCTGACCCGGAGTGTTACATTGAAGTCCGTATTATAATTTATTGTGGTTGAGAAGAAAGAGGGTAAGGTTCTAAATGGAGTTTTAAGGAAGGTGTTTAATTGATTCTGAAGTTGTGGCCAATTGTTACGTTAACTGTTTCTAGTAATAAAACCTTGAAATGGCCCTGAATCATGGAGGATTTGGTTGCTTTATCAGCAAAAAGTGATTTATCAGCAAAAGTGATTCGGTACTTCAGACTTACAAGACACCTTCTAGAGTTCTTTTCAGAAATTATCAAGAGTATCAACTCTCTAAAATGAATTAAATTCAGCTAAGTTCAGTGTTGAGACTGATGTGTTAATTTAACTGTGGCTTGGTATTTATAGGTTACTTGTATTGCTTGGTTTTTAGTTCAGCTTCTTTAATAATTTCCTTTGATCTTAAATGTTGAGTTAAAAAAAAAAGATATATTGTGGAATTTAGATTCTTGGAAGAAAAAAGGTGGATTTTGGAACAGAAGAGATACTAGCATCACTTTGACTTTAAAAATTGCTGCTTCCTCTGCATCCAAGTCCCCGGGCTTCATATTTGCATCAGGTGAAGTTGCTAGTTCCTTGGCTTATACCCTGTTAAAATGCTAATTAAAGATCTGTTTTGAGGATGGGGTGTTATTTTTAATTCAGACTGAGTCAATTTTGGTCACTCCCCCAAACTTATTTTTGGTGACTTGCCTGCTATAACTTTCTCGCTATTTGCCAAATCCGTTTCTAGAACAGTATCACGCCTTTTTGTTCAATCGATGTTTGGCGGAAATACGAGATGGTTATCACATTCAGGAGCACCTGGGTTTCTCCCATTTGTTCCTTATTCTGTATCTGGAAAATTGTGCTGTCGTAGTTACAGAAACCTCTGTCCCTACCTAGGGCTGCCCTATGTCCAGCTTTCCCTAGACCGATCCCTCCCCCCCCCAGCCTGGGTCTGAACTTCCAGGCAGGTGTCCAGAGCCCTCACATTTTTGTTGCTCAGTTTCCGGACATCCTGATTGTGCTAATCGGTCCCATGCAGGCCGTTTTTAGCAGGGGTGCAGCACGGTTCCCACATCTTCTGTTTGCTTGATCTGCTGCTTTTATCTTTATTTTGATCTTTTCTGAATAGTACGTATCCTTCAGTGGTTGTACCCTACTTAGGACTGCTGTTCTGTGTTGTTTATGCTTTTATAGTAATTGCAGCTTTGCATCTTGCACCCAGAGTTCAAGTTTGTTCCCTAGGCAGACCACTAGCTGTGTTGTATGCCTGGCTATGTTTTTTACTAATATTAGCAATAATTTTTTCTTTGCTGTCCATTCTTAACCTGCTGATTATTTTTTCATCTGTTTGCTGCGTCTTCTTGTGTACTAAAACAGGGTGTGGCAATTAAATGACTCCTTCCAGCTTCCCCTTGTTTCTCATTGCAAAGATCTTCTTTCTTATACCAGTGTTGATCTTGGCTAGTTCACAAATGTACGTGTGGTTTTTTTATCATTTTCCCTAATAAGTTTCTAGTGTTTTATTATGTAGTAAATGACAGTAAGGACTTGTTTTTTCCCCCTAGTTTTGCTGCTTTTGAATTGCAGCTTTCTTCTAAACATAGATTTTTCATTCTTTGATTTCCACCTCAGTAAATAATCTCAGAACAACCTTTTGTAACTGTTTAACAACCAAAAAAAGACATAATTTTATCCTACTATTATTACATTGAAGGGATAATCAGCTAATTACGATGGATTTCTTTCTGTTTATAATTTAAGGAGATGTGCCCTGACTTTAAATGCTGCCTGTTGAACTGAGTAAGTGGCCAGAAGAACTTGAGTACAGTCCTAGCCCTAAGACTTAAGTATTTGGTGTCTGCTTCCTTTTCTCTCTCTAAAGACTCTTCTTGGAGGAGCTTTGGTGGCTTGAGAAGGCTTCTTTTTTAGTCAGTTCTGTTTTTTGTATCCCTTTGACTTTCTGTCCTCTCTTGAGCAGCTCCCTCTGGCCAGCTAACATGATGGAAAATTGAGCAGTGGCGCAGAGTCTTTTCACATGGCTCTAGTTCCAGCCACAGCGTTTGTCCTTCCCTTTAGGATTGGGCGTGTGGCTCCTTGTTTTTCAGGAGACATCAGCATTGGAAAAGCTTTATTTCAAGCCCTTGCCACGCTTCTGGTCTGTCTCCAAGCTGTTGTTTGCTGCTTCACGGCTGATGAGCTCATATCTGTTTGGCCTCCGGTAGAACAGAAGATACTTTGCCATCAGAGTATTCCCCATTTTTTTTCTGTTCGCCTATTTTTAATACACTTGCTGGTTGCCATGTGAGTTCTGTATGACTGATAAAAACTGTGCTATAGTTTTTACTCACGCTGGTGGTATATAACTTCCCCTCAAAGAGAGGTTGTTGGCGCTGTGTTGCAGTCCTTGCTGGCTATTACTGTGCGTTTGTGGCTTTGATCCTGGGCGGTAATTGATGGTGCGCCCCTGTCCATTTCCATTTGTGCAGTCTGGTGAGATGCTGAAGTAGGCTGTGCATTAAACAGCTTTCTGCTCACTTGAGTGATGATTATGCTAAGCTGAAAGACGGGCGAGGAGAAGAGGAGAAGCCAGAGGTATGGAGGAAGTGCTTAGGGCATGGCGTTCACCTGTGGTTTGCCTGACACCTGGGGCTCTGTATAACTTCATGGGAATAATGGAGTTTTAAATAAACAGAACTGGACTCTCTGTGGAAAGGTGCCTGGTGATCTCGATGCGTGCACTGGCAGCAGCTGCGCGGAGTCTCCCTGGCGGTGCAACCACCTGGTAAACGTGGCTGCAGCGATCCTCATCGTGGAGAAAGCCAACAATCCACAGAAAGTCTGTTTTGTAACGTACCTCTGTTGTGATCGTTTTGCCTGGCAAATACAGGGTTGACACGCTAGTTAACATGTTTCTTCTGGGCAGCTGTAAGTTTAAAAAATGTGGGAGCAGAGGAGTGGGGAATTTTGATCTGTAGACCACAGTCCTTCAGTTACTTCTTCCAGGGGCAGTTTTCCAAGGAAAAGCCCTTGGACAGTCTGCAGTGACCTCCCTCCTCTTCCTTCCACGGCTCGGTCGGGTCCGTAGGGCTGTACCTTTCTGAGAACAAGGTAACTACTCGTGGCCGAATGATAGTGAACCAAGTTCACTAACAAAGTTCACCAAGTTCACTAAGGGTGAAGCCAGTTGAAAGGGCTCTGGCTTGACTACGCACGCAGGAGGGGGAACCAGAGCTAGAATTACATACCAGGGCTTACGCGCTCTTGCTAGCGCTTCCTGCTCTCTGGCATGGATATCCTGGCACCAGCTTCCATTTTCTCCTTTTCTCTCCCCCATCTTTGCTTCCCCACATCTGTGGTACTGGAATTAGTGCTGGCTGTTCAGGAAAAAATGTTGTGGCTACTGGGTTGGGAGCCAGGCAATACCATTTCCTATGTCCTCAACTGGTCTGGCTCTGAGGCAAACCAAGGAACCTGTGTCTGTGGATATTATGGTTAGCAAAGGCTAGCCTATATATAGTTTGGTTGATGGCTTTAGGCAAGCTATGATAAACCATGATCTTTTTTGGAGAGGAAGAATGAGAGGGATTACAGTGACAAGCTTTCAAAACCAACAATTAGTTTATGTTTTCAAAGTATGTCCACAAGTGGGGAGGTTGCAAAAACGTGTAATATTTTACAATCCTTAATGTAGAAATCTGTGGCTTTCTTTTCTTGTTCTTTTTGTTTTGTTTTGTTTTTAAATACATAGGACTTGATCTTAGGCTTCATTGTGTTCAGAAACTGCACATCATGTTGGACATGCAGCCACTCAGGGAATGTGCTGATCTGTTGGCATGTATAAGAGAGACAAAAAGCTTGTGTGTCGTTTGAGGGTATGAGGGTTGTAGACGAGTAAGCTTACCCAATAACATTTAACTTAAATCTGCATGGTTGTTAAGAAGGGTATGCCAGACAACTGCACTGCTGGACATACGGCTGTTTGTCTAAAGGTCTCAATCAATTAAGATCTCTTTTGAACAGAGCTCTGTTTATGGATCAGCATTTTTTATGCAAGTGGGAGACAAGTAGCAACAGTAAACTTAACAGTATTTTTATTCATTGACCTGACAGATTTCTCCTGCGATAATTGTCTGAGCACCGTGGAGGCTTCTGCAACCTAACCACACGCAGCAGGCACAGTTGGAGAAGACTTGAATGGCAGATCCTATTGCTTTCCAAGAGTGTATTTTCAAGCCTAGGGTTGGAAGCACTACAGGTGCACTGCAGTGCACAATATATTAAAGCTGTTAGGTTAGCTGCCCTTTCTCTCCTAAAACTGCTCATTTCTCTTACTAATGTGGCTAAGTAAAATCCTAATGGTGGGTGTCAGATACTTGTTTAAAAGGCAAAACCTTCTAGGTAGTAATGCGTACCTTGGTGCCTGCTTCACAAACTCAGTTGTTCTTGTTTTTCTCTTGTTTCTTGAAGCCAGATTTCTGGTATGGTTCTTACAGGATTAAACTATGGATATCACTAGCAGCTTTGTTACCCTAGTTTTTGGCTTGTCTGTGTGAAGCTGCTGCTTCACAACAAATGAGGGTGTCTCACCAGTAGCTCCTGATTTAGATGGGTTTGAGTGCTGAGATCTTGCGTTGATGGAAGCAGCATAAAAACTGTCTAGAGTTTGGGCCAGCTTTTCTCGCCTTTGTGCCATGTAAGTCGAGCTAAAACAGCCATAAGGAGCTTAGGTAGAAATTCTTCATGGGGAAAGTCTTAAGAAAAGAGCCTCTGCACCCCTCTCTCCCCTTGTGTTTTGGCATTTGTGGAGTGTTGAGGACAGGGTCAAGTAAAGTGGAGCTGCTACCTTTCTCTGGCTGTTACTGTTACTCCAACAGCAGAACTTTGAAAGAACTCTTTCCACTCTGGCAAAACAACACGTGGGTGTGATGCAGAATAAGAGATTTTGTTCTATGCTTTCTCCTAGTTGCTGGCATTATTGTGAAGACACTACTCGATCTCCTTACTTGGCTTTTCTTGATGGTGTTCCTCGCCTTCACTCCTGTCAGCTCAACCAACAGATTTCACAGTCACCCTTCCAACTCCTTGAGTACTGCTCAAAGTACTGAGGGAGTAACATGCTGTAGCAGCCGCTTCCCAGTTCTTCTCTGATAGTATTTGCTTGTCCTTCTTGGGTTTGTGGAGAGAGAGAGGACTGCATGTGACTGCTTGGTGGTAGTTGTCAGACAGATTAGAGGATGAAAAGTAATGCAAAATATGAGCATATAGAGAAACTAAGAATCCAGTCTTGGAAGAAAATCCTTGTGTGGATGGGATACTTGCTAGTATTTGAATCTAATATGCAGAAGTATTTGAGAGACAAGAGAGAGATTTAAAGGAGGGAATGAAAGTATTAACACGGTCAGCATCGACAATTGGTCAGCATCATCAGCTGTAGCATCGACATGCGTGTGCCTACATGATTTTACAGAATTGGTTTTATGCTGTTTTTCTAGCAAAGGGCTGTACAGTTGCGATCTGCCTGTCCATCTGTCTGCCTGTCATCTGTCAGTCTCTCCTTTGTAAGTTTTGAACACACTGGTTTCTTTCTGGGTAAGCTCGAACAAGTTTTGGAAATCTCAGAAATTCAGACTCCTGTAACATTTGTGGGAATGGCTTGCTTTGTGGCAAAAGGCCAAAAAGAGTTGTAAGGAGACTCAATTAGTTCTGCAAACGTTTTGGGGAAGGGGGTCCTAAGCATGAAAGGTGCTTACTTGAAAATCTAATGAGTGATAATGGAGGCAGCTATCCTAAGTCAACTGAAAAATATTGTTACTCCTGATTTTGAGCTAAAATATTATTTAAATTAATATAGTATAATCCATAAGATCTCTTAACCCCTTCATCCTAACTTTTCACACTGTGACAAGAGATACCTTTAGTATTTGTCTGTTGTGAGAAACTGCATTGAAGAATTTTGGCAAGGTAGCAACATTTCTTCTCGTGTGAACAAACTTGTCTGGTCCCTGTAATTGTTTTACAACACAATGTAAACATATGTTGGAAAAAAGAGTCCAGGCATTTTTGCTGACCTTATAACTGTTTAGGTTCTTTGTGTTGAAAATAAATTTCCCAGTTTATGCAGCTGGAGAGAGGGGGATAAAATTTCTGATTGATAGTGAAGAGCAGTAGGTGTGATCCTATGATGGGCTCTTGACTGCCACAGGGCAGTTAGCCCACGGAAACAAGAAAACATTTCAGGCCATCTGTACTTCAGGTATTTCAAAGAGCAGGCAATGTTGCAAAATGTCATACGTTGAACATGTCTGCTCTGCATTTGGAGGCTCTTTCATATCACCTTGTATCCTCAGGAAAATGAAGGAGAAATTGCACACGCCGGAGCATGGGCTGCACTGCTGGTACCACCTTTTTCCACCAATTTCCATTAAGGGATCTTGACATTAAGCAACCCTTTTTCTTAGTCAAGGTGTACATCTCTACCTTAGACTTAGGAAACTAACTTTCAGTCATCTTATACATAAGGCTTACACGAGTTTTATTCTGGCTGAGAAGGGACAGTGAAATTATTATGGTGGTCTGATTTAACAAAACAAAATCTGAATAAAGCTGAAAATCAGCTCTTTCATTACTTTTCCATTTACAGCTGTTGCCATCTCACTGGGCAAGTAGACGTGGGAATATATCTTGGTGTGAAATGTTGCAAGGAATACAGAAGAAAGCTATACAGTTTGATTTGTGTTTGGTTGGACATCCCTTTAGTTTCCTTTCTCTGTAGGAGATCTATTTCTTAAAATAACTTCTTGTTGCTGAGAGTGTATAAGTTTGCAGTTGTTTTCAAAACATTCTAATTTGTACTTTGTTAACATTTTCGTAGATATTGTTGAGTGTCATTACCGAAATGATTCAGCACTCCAAAGAGCTGTGATACGCAATGAGCAAGAAAACGTTGCATCTGTTTTACCTACTGTTTTTTGGCTGCCCGTCCTTCAAACTTGTTTTTCTAAGGAGTGAAATGTCTGCATGTTAGACTAATTACTGCATGTCAGTTCCTTGACTCTTAAAAAGGCTTGGATGTCGGCTATGCAGAAGTAGTGTGCAGTGATGTAGCCAAGGGTCCAAATATCTATTACGCATGTGCAGTTGAAATGACCATATAAAATGAATGCGGTGCTAACTGTTGTCTCTGTAGCAAGCCATGGATTAGTGTTCGCCCCACACTGTTCACTTTAAATATTGCAGTGAACATTATTAGTGAGCATCGATGGTCCAGGGACCTTAAAACTCTTGCCAATTCATAATTGCTCTTTGCCACATATATTTACTTACACCTGTGCAAGGGTCAGCCAAAGTGATACCAGGTGAGTTAAATCCATTAACTATTTCCTTTTTCCTGTTGTTGTTGGGGCCTGACTTCAAAATCGGTGGAAACTTTCCTGTTGCCGTAATTCACAGAGGAATTGGCTGTTTGTTCTTAAAAATTTTCTTCCTTAGGAGGAGGTCTGCTTCTGCTTCCACTTTGCCCTGCCGGGTTATGGAATGATCTCTTCCAGCGCTGAGCTGTGCGAGTACAGATGGCCCTTCTAATCGCATAATAAGAATAACCAGATTTATGTACATTTCCCGCTTTCTCTTTTTTTTTTTTCTTTTAAAGCCTGAGACTGCAGCTGTGCTGAAGCGCACTGTTGAGGCTCTTATGGAGAGAGGAGCCGTTGTGAGGAACCTGGAAAACCTGGGAGAAAGGTCTCTGCCTTACAAAATCTCCAAGCACAAGGAGCGCCACAGAAGAGGAGGGTATGCATGATGAGTTTTTCCGTAAAATCCTTTAAGTGCTCCTTTATAAATGTACATATGTAGCTCTCATTGTTTGGTCTTCCGTGTGCTTTTTGGGAGTACACCTGTAACGTCTGCGGTCTCAGTAAGGTGGTGTGTGGCTGTGCGTGCAGGCGTGCGTTCTGCTTGAAGTGTTTTGTGTTTTTTTTATTCTGTGTGGTGTCGGCTTTTTGTTGGTCTGTAGTCGTCGTGTTACGGGTTGCCCGAGTCCAGGCCTGCGGAACTGCTTTCCCCAACATACACAGTGTTACTTTGTTATGTCATTTTTATGTAACTATTTTCCAAGCCCATCAGGCTGTTTACTGATAAAAGTTGTACTTAATCTGCTGGTTGCTAGTTGGCAGGACTGATTCTTCTTCTCTAATGCATCTGAACTAAATGTTAATTACCGTGTGTAGCCTGTAACGCTTGTGTTTCTGATACAGTTTTTGTTAAGGGTGTTAAAGATGACCGTGTGGTTTACGGGAAGTACGATAGATAAATGTAAATGAAGCTGTGAGTTGGCATCTCGGATGTCGGGCTTCCCCCGCAGTGCAGGAGGAAGGTGCTGTGGATCGCACCCCTGCTCGCTTACGCCAGTGTGTTGTTGCTCCTTGAGGCTGCCTCCGAAATGGATGCTGGCTCTCGCAAGGGCTGAGAAATGTTGCTAGGCAACCTGCGCTGCGCTGGGGCTGCCTGCGGTAATCAAAATAACAATTAGCGACACGCTCCTCCTAATCCCTGTAGTGCAACTGTGCGTAATCGGATGGTTGGCCAACCTGCCTACCTACTGCCTTCCATGAGGGGCGTTTGGCACTGGGGGAGGTGAGGTGACCCCAGCGGTGCACCTTTTATGAAGCCCTTCTTGGATCATCTCCCCAGGGGTGACTCACGGTTTCACTCCCTCTTCTGAGGACCTCTTAATTCTCCTGCGAAGTGGGAGTGGTGACAGCTGCCAGTTAAAGCAGACTGATAGAAAGGGTAGGGGAGGAAGTCTCCACCACGTGCTGGTTACTTAACGGAAAGCAATGGCCTTGTGGCCATGACTGTGTTGCACTCCTGCTCCACGGTGTCCTTCAAAACATGGCTTGATCCTGCCAGTTTTGCATTTTTGGATGAAGTCTTGTTGCCTACACGTGGGAGCTAATCAAAGCCTTGTCTCGAGACAGAATTGCTCATTACCTCATCCTTCTGTTGGAGTAGAGGCATTTTATAAACATTAAGGTCTTTTCCGACGGCTTCAGCAGAACAAGGAGCTGGTGTTACTCTCCTTGTACAGGTGGGGAGCTAAGGCAGAGGGACTAAGTTCCACTAATTTTGGATGCTGAAGTTGAGACTTTGAGCTTCTAGATTTTTTTTTTCTAGAGTACTTAGCACTCTCTACCACTTCACCACTTTGCCGCTTGGCTTGGGTGGCAGTACTGCAGATCAGGTCTTGGGTTCTTCAACAGGGAAACCAGGACAGGAGAAGACAGTAACCAGCATCACAAGAGCTATGTAGTAGAGACGAATAGAAGCCATTTCTCCAGGGGATCTTTCAGACACGTAAACTAGCTTAACTCATTTACTGTAGCAGATTACCTACTTAATAAGCAGGACGAGGGGATCTGGAGACTATAACCGTCTTCTTTGCAGAGTCCTCAGAGCAGACGTAGTTTGTGTTCTGAATGAGGCAAGGTTTTAGAAGCAAATAATTGCCATCGTGTCTTGAAACACGGGCAGGAAGCCATCAGATTAATGTCACCATCGCTGTTCCTCCTTCACCTCCCAGTTCAAGTATCTCTAAATATTTAGCAGTCATTCTGCTTGCCCTGGATTTGGATCCTCTGTATTTGAATATGACATCTCCCTCCCCCAAGTTGCTTGGCTTCTTGAAAGGGGGAAGTGATTGAGAGGGGGTACTACAGGAAATAGTTGTTTTGTGGGCTTTTAATTGGAGAACTCAAATTCAGGAGACACGAGATATTACAAGGGGAAGCAGCAAGCAGTTTCAGTACCTGGTAATGTGGGAGAATTGTATTTCTGTAGATTTTACTGGGGAGATTGCAGTTCAGCATATGGGTATGGTGGATTCCTGGTATACCATCCAATATTTTATGTAGTCTGGAGAAGTTGTTATTCAGGGTATTAAACATAATCTAGGAATAGGAAGTGAAAAGTCAGTTCTTGATCCACCTTATAAAATCAGTCAGTTCTACTTTACAGCATCTGTTAAAAGGAATAATTTCTTTTTAACTTTGTCCTGTTAAAAAAAAAAAAAGGCTTTTCAAGATACCTCACTAAGCTGAATATACACCTGTACTTACTAAGATATCCTAAGGTCTTTTCTCCTTCATAGCCAGTTTTTAATTCTGTTTATGTTCCCTTTCTTAACAAGTTGGTGTAGAGTGGTGTTTAAGTAGTACAGAGTGTGTCACCTTTTCCTTAGTCTGGGCTTTTTCTGAAGTAACTGAAAGGGCTTCTGTGAGAGTGCAAATAAAGCTGTGTGTCTGTAGAGGGGAGTGTGTTGAATCTTTCAAAGCTTTTCATTTTGGTTTTTTTTTTGTTTGCTTTTTACATTTTTTTTTTTTTTTTTTTAGTTTTGTGATTCTTAGCAGAGCTTCAGCTAGTTCATTTTCCAATAGTATGTAGGTGGTTGGAGACTTAGGAAGTACACTGAATCCGTTACTTCCTTGGACCTCCTGGCTGGTGAATTATACGAAAATTAATGGAACACAATATCCTTAGCGACAAATTGTATGAAAATTAGTGCAATACAATAGTTGTGACATAGGTCACAACTTAACAGCGTGTCTCTTAGGGACAGCTCTTGTCCTAGTGACTGCTGCACGAACCGTCTTCCTGTCACTCAGAACGGCATGGAATCCCCCCGCCTGCGTGGGGTGTTTGCCTGAAAACCAAACCAAACCAAAGCAATCTTCCTGACATGCATAGTGAGCCTAGCTTTGCTCCCTTATAAAACTCCCAGTGCTATGCAGGCTGTCTCTCTTAACCTCGAATCAAGGGCCGACAGTAGGGCAGCACCGGCTATTCGCAGGTCAACCGAGACATGCTCTGTGGCATGCCTAGTAGTCATCCTTCTCCCAGACTTCCGCTGTACATTTTCTTCATTTAGTTAATTCCGTTTTTGACTGCAATTCAAGTCTTCGTATACAGCATATCATAAACTGAGTGACTGACAGCGAAAGGACACACAAGTGCAATGTGCACGGCAAAGCTACTGCTGGACTTAGCCAGGTTTTGGTAGTGTCTTTAGTGAACAGTAAAGAATTAAACTGGAAAATACGTATTCATAGATTAATAGGGAGGACAGCTGTCTCCTTAAAGTGCTTTTTCCCCTCTGAGTTCTGTAGTGCTTCAGCATCATCTGTCTTGGATATACTGCATTACAGGCACATTACAAATCTAAGAATATCCAGCAGACTTTACAGAGAATGAGAATTTTACTGCCAATTGATCTGTAAAGCTGAGATTTTTCAAAGCCTGCCATAGGGGATTGTGGCCCACAGCTGTCACTGGGCTAAACAGTTTTACTGTCCCAGGCAGCTTTGAAGACCTCAGATCGTACGTATAATTGACTTTGTTTCTTCTCAGGAAATTATATTCACTGAGCAGGTGGTGCATGTGCATTGAGGGTATATTAAAACAAATTTGGGCCTTTCTCTTAAATGCATCTCTTTTGGCAGAAAACACCCTCCTTTTTTTAGAGGCCTAATATTGACAGCTTTTGCATTTAAGTAATTATGAAAATAGTATGTTTCAGGAACTGTGTGGATATGTCTGAAGAATCAAACTTTTAAATCACTGGTTTACTGATATTTTAAACTGAAGTTGAATTAGCTACTAATTCACATTTATGGTATTAATGGCCATAGTAGAACATTAATATTTTGTTTTGAAAGTATTTAAAAGCGTGATTCAAATAACATCTCACAAAATTGTAACAAATACTATTCACCTTACAGATGAATAAAATGTGACAAGGACACCTTGGTTCCAGTATGGGTTAGGTATGTAAATTTAGTTGAGGCACTGAGCCTGAGTGACTTGCCCATGGCCACCGTGTCTCTGAAAAAACAGTGGAAGAATGTAAATAACGATTCCCAGCTTTATCTCCTAATGGGCAATAGATTTGTGCCAAATATTTGTTCTACTAGCCACTACTTGTTTATCATTTTTAATGAGTTGTATTTAAACTGCTTGTAACACTTAAAAAAATGTAACACTTTTTTTTTTAATATTGTATTACATGTGTCAGGAGGTGCTTATTTCTGGAACAAACAAAAGTGAACTGATTTAAATAAGGTGTGTAGTTTTGCATTTAAGTAATTATGAAAATAGTATTTGAATCCAAGAAATGTTAAACTCTGGATTTGTTGGCTGTTTAAGATGATGCAGAAGCATTGAATCCCTCAAAGCAGCTTTCAAATAAAGGGTCCAGACTGGGGCTAGGTGATGACATTGCAGAGCCATTGCTGCATATTTGGTCAATGCTAAACTGGAGAATATTGCAAGTGCTTGTAAAATGATAGATCTCAGTAGCACAGTCTGTGGGTTTGCACTTTGTGGCATACCTGTTTTCTTTGGCCTTGCCAGGCTATGTCTTAATCATATGCTTGTGACGCTTCATGCTTCAGGGCATCAGATAAAGGAGGTGGTTTGGGGGACGCGGTTTGTATGTAGGATATTTTTACTTTAGGGGAGATGGTACAAAGGCGGCTGCAAAACAGATCTTTAAAAAAATAAGATTCAGACACTCCTTTGGGAAGGTAATGGCTCAAACTTTTTGCAGACCAGGAATCTATTAAACTGGAAGGAGCTACGACAGGGGCTCTGGGGAGAAGAAAGTGGCCAGGTGTAACTGGGTTTTGAATACTGGGTATCTTGCTATCCCCTAGAGATTTGTTTTTAGTGATTTTTATTTCCCCCCCAAATGTTGCTTCCATTCTTTTGTTATCTCCGTTGTAGAAAAGATGATATACATCAGCCTGGTCAGTGCTATGATTTAGTACGGTTTTGTAAATCGTTAGAGCGCTGTGGCCTTTCCCTTCTACTTTGTTTTGCGTATGCGCGTGCTTTCCCCTGTTAAATCTACCTATAATACAGTAATATTTTTTAGACCTTTCGCCCCATATTTTTATTATTTCATTTACTTCATTTGTGAGTTCTCCAGCTAAACTATGCATAATTCTGATTATTCATAACAATTTCCATGTTCTATTTGCCAGTTTTTCATTGCCTTGTTGTTTTTTTCCCTTTCAAATTTGATTTTGAAAAGATGGCAATTTTCTTTTGTTATTTGCTTGCTTGTCTCTTAATCTTTTTGTTTTGCTGTTCACTCCCAGTTATCTCATCAGCCCACTTGTTCTCTGAAATAGCAAACTCCTCAGGTCTTACATTTGTTCTTGCTGAATTGTATTTTGGGAGCTTATCTTAACACATGCATGGGGAATTTTCTGTAGGAGGTGTGCAGGGACCTTGGTGATTGCTAAGGTTCACTGAGGAGCACGGGGTATATACTGATAGCATCTAATGGGATCGGGAGTCAGAAGATCCAGGTGGCCATGTTAGTTGTGCTGTGGACTTGTTTGTGTGATGGGGGAAAATGGCAAGGCAAAGAGGTCCTTTCCCAAAGACGCAGCGCGATGAACTCAACTTGGCTTCCAGGCCCTGCAGTGCTGCGATTACTCCCCAGGAGCTGGGAGCACCAAGCTTCAGTACTGTCTTCCCCTCTGCTACAGCGGGGAAGGCTTGGAGGCTGTCCTGGCCTTCCCGCAAATCACTCCCACCTCCTCTGGGTGGTTTAGAGTCTGAAGTGGTTGGCCCTCCTGCGGGAGCACCTTGTGTTTCGCCTTCGTGATGTGGCGTGTGATGTAACGTTGCTTTGCCAAAGCGCGTGCTCAGGAAAGGGGGCATGACTCCCGTTTCTTGGTGACTCGGTGGCCCAATGCACAAGAAATAGATAGTTATTAAGAGGAGTATTTCAGTAATTGAGCATCATGTTGTTTAAGAGATTTGAATATTTTTGAAACATATCTATGTAAATTACGTTACATGTTCAAACTTCTCCCCTTTCCATAAAGTATCTGAGCTTAGGAACTGTACTTACACAACTTATTTTTAAACAAGCAGCTTGTGGCAGAATAGTATTCCATGTGGACAAGAGATGCTGAAGTGTCTTCCAGTAACCCACGCTGTCTGGATACAATTTTATTGACTTTATTTGTAAGAGTAAAATAATAGTTACCCGTCAGAACTTTTCTCTGGAGCATTTACAAGTTTTAACAACCCTTCTCTTCTCCCCACCCCCTAGTAAAATACAAACTATTGCATAGTTAAAGGACTTCATCCTGCAGATAAATGTACCGATGTGTTTAGCTTCACTCAGGTAGACTCTCTTGATGATTTTCATGGCTACTGAAGACCAAAGAGGAGGAAAGAAAAACAGATGAAAGAGGTTGCAAGCTTTCCTTTCTTAATACCACCAAACTAAATTTGTAGCTAATGCACAACCTGTGTTGTTTATTTCTGTTCAGATTTTAGAACATCTTGGTCTGTTTCAGCAAAAAGGAGTTCTGGGTCTGTAATGCACTTGGATGAGAACAAAACCAGTTTGAATATTGGAGTATTGCGCACATCTGTAGTATTTTCTGCTAAATTGGTTGTCGGCTTCCACTAGATGGGGCTTTCTTCATTGATGAGTTGAACCATTACTTTTCTTTAAAATGCTTGTGTCCACATGTACATGCATGTAAGTGTGCATGTGCCCCAGGTATCAGAGCCCTGAAATGTTTTTTTTCCCCTCACCTTATCTGTGGGAGTGCAATTTGCAATTTTGGTGCTTTTCAGAAGAAATGGCACAGTGCAATAGTTGGTGATGTTGAGGCACCAGTGTCATTTTCTGATGCATTAAATTCTGTAGCGTCCTTGTGCGAGCACATTGATTAAATGTGATGGCCGCTCTTAAAATAGTGGGCTTGGTGGGATGGGAATCAGTCACCATTTTGGTGGTTTTTAAGCTGTGAATTATACAGAAGGCAGAGAAGTGAGACAAGCAGAATTAATACTTGCTGTGTAACTTCAGCCCTGCTCATAACAATTTTGCAAACTTTTCAAATGCTGCCCAGCAAGCATGACTTTTCAAATACTCAAGTACGTCAGGCTGGTTTCTCTTTTGCAGTGTTAACAGTATTTTTTTTTTATTTTTCTGCAGTGCTGCAAAATGTCTTTCCATTATTTAATTAGCTTAATAACAGGTGTCTATGTATAGAATTTGGCAAACGACATTTCTGAAGACTGTGAATGGTAAAATTTATTTTTCCCCAAAGTACTTGCTCATTGTGGATTATTTGCTTCATTGCTGTGGCACAGTCTAGTTACTAAGGTACCAGCCTTTGGGTTTGATCTGGTACTTCCCAGTTGCTGTCCTTGTGATTTTCAAGGGACGTCCATCTATTCCATACCTGTTTTTTGAAAGCTGAAAGTAACATGTGTACTAGTCCTTCCAGCTACAAAATGATAATCCTCCTGAGCATGAACTTGCCTGCCTGCCCTGCTGAGGAAGGGTAGCTACCACCAGAGTTGAGAAGAAAAGCAAACTACCTCTCTTCAGAGCAACGCAGTGGTCCCAAAGATGAAGTGGTCATTCAAGTAGCAAATCAATTTCATTTGTATAGGATTACCTTAATGAGAACGAATGTCCAGCTGCTCTCACGCGAGTGCTGCAGCTTGCTTTCCTCCAGGCGATTTCCTGTTTCCCTGTTCGATGCTTCATCTCTACCTGTTCGTCAGAACATTTTTTTTCCTTTGTATCTTCCACCTCCCCGCTGGGGGATCTTACATAGACTTACTGCCACTATGCAAAGGAGAAATTTAAGCATACAGACATTTTTGGGGCACAACCACGGGACCACACAGCCTCTTCCAAGTCCACCGGACGTCTGCTTTTCCCTTGGCTCCCCAGGCTGACAGAGTTGTATTCTAGGAGGATTTAAAAATGAGTTCTGATGCAGGTGCTTTTCAGGGTTCTTTGAAGTCCTAGACTGTCCATTTGAAAGCAAAATATTTAAGTATCCTTAAGACTCAAGGTTCAAACAACTTCTGGCTTGAATACGTTAAAAAGGATAAATGAAACCTGGCTTTCCCCCCCTCATATGCAAAGGCATGTTTCCTTTACTTGAGATCATACGATTTTTAAATTTTTTTTTCAGTTAATGCATCGTTTTAATATGTTTCGGTCTGCTCTCCTATATTTAAATCATCCTTCTATTTACAGGCGAGCAGGATGACAAAAATAACTGTGGTCTTGTAGTGAATCAGTGGAATTTTCCTGCATTTCTCCCCTGATGACTCGGCGGACTCCTAGAGAGCCTAAATGCTTTTGCATTTTTGCTTGCAAGAATGAGGTGGTTTCCCTCCTGCATTCCTGTACTTTTCCCTATCTTTCAGTCTCACTGGGGTTTGATTTTGTTTACTACATAAACAGTAGCTACAGCGTTGTGTATCGGGTCATAGATCACTGCCTGAAATTAAGGTTGCTGCATGCCTTAGTGAGGGTGGGTTAAAAAAACCCCACGGCCTCATGACAGCTGATTTAAATGTGTATAGTGGGGATAGGGGTTCCAGATCTCCTCAGGGATTGCATTGGCAATTGTGTTTGGTTATTGTTTTTGTAGCCATTAGTTTCTTCTCTTTCTTTAATGAAGCAATAATATCTTTTTACGCTGGCCCTCTCTTCCTTCTCTCTTTTTTGGCACAGGAAGGCAATCGTTGCTTGTTAACGTTGAAGAGTGGTGGTTGTTTTTAAAAACTCGCATTGTCCCCAGTTACTGCAGTTTTGTATCCTCAGATAAAACACCTATTCTGCGAGGAGTCATAAAGATATGCTGTAACAGCTCATCCTCCCATCCCCCCTTCTCCTTCAGTTATCAACAGTGCGTCAGTGGAAATTTCCACCCTTCGCTAATGTGAGAGAAAGCGCAAAGTTGCAAAGCAGCCTTTGGAGGAAAAAAAACTATTGCCGTTTTAGGAACACAATGAAAAGCAGCGTATGACTTGCAAGCAGAAATGAAATTAAATTCTCGAGAAATGGTGGGACTAAAACAGTGCAGCAAAGAGCACGGTTTGCAATACGAACGAATGCCCTTGCTAAGGGAAGGGGGTATGCAAGTGGTGGTGGATCACCAGCTAGAATTTCTCCCCCCATCCTCCTTTCTGTTAGTTGCAACTGTGAGAGGATTTGGAAGGCTTCTTCCCAAGGAGAAGAGTTAAGTGTCATCTGTTAAATTTACCAGTGGCTTTTAATGGCTTTAACAGAAAATATGACTTTCCCTTTTTAAGGGGTGTGCATCCTTCAGATGTTGCTGTGCAGTATTTCTAACGAATTGTCCAAGCTTAAAAATTGTTTCTCTCCCTAAACTTTTAACCAGGTGGCATCTCTTAATTCTGGAGACCAGATAATGGTAGGCAGTTCAGTTTTCCAAATATATTAAGCCAAATCCTGTTCCCCGTTGAAGCTTGTGAGGATTTGCGAGGAGAACTGAGCCCACCAGAGTTCCTCCAAATCCTTCTTGAGGCAAGTTATTCCTGTAGCTCTCAGTAGCCCTGCTGGAGTCAGCAGAGCCGCACCTTTGCTGACGTGACCTGGCACTGGTCCCTTGGCTTCAGTGACAGTCGGCCACAGCCTGCACCAGCTGGGCATCTCTTCTGGAGGACTCATTGCTTCAGTACAGGCTGCAGGGATATTTTTTCCATCAGACCCCTCACATACAAGAATTCAGTGCTTCAGTCTGGTCTTTCTGAAAAAGGCTTCAGAGCTGAATTGTGGCTATTAAGATTTTCAGGATTAGGATGTCTGGCTAAGGAGAAGTTTCTTCGCTGTGTTTTCCACGAGTGGATGCCACCCCTGTGCAGTAATCCAGCACACACTGCTTGAGTCATTTCTGGCCCGACAGGTCTGCTCTGTGTGTAATATTTTTGATGCAAGACATTTAGTTGGATGAAACTGAACTCCATGCAGCATGAAGAACACGAGTGTGTCTGTCGTTCATGACCCCATCCTCCTGCATTTCCTGTTCAGACTCAGAGTTCAGCTTCTGGTCTTGGGGACTTGCCATTCGAGATTACCTTTATGAAGGTGGACTGTGAAGTGTGATGCTCACGCTATAGTTGACTTAGTAAGAATCCATACCTCTTGCAGAACAAATTCCTCTCTGTTAGGTACAGTTTTTAAATCGAACGGGGATGCTCGATCCTGCTTGGGTAATATGACTTCATTTAAGGGATATCACTTTCAGGTTATACTGATGCTTCATGGGGAGGTGTGCTTGAGTGGACTAGGAGGAAAGGGGAGCTTTAGTAAGAGGATGTGTAAAGATTAAAATGAAATAGCTGGGTGGGAAGTGCTGTGCTGTACATTTAGCCTTTAAATTACTGCTAGTCTTGGAAACGAGGTGAGTGGTTAGTTCTCTTCAGTAGGATTTCTGAGACAGTTGTGGTGTCTTTTTACTGTACTATAGTTAGTGCCATGCCAAATGCAGACAAAGTGATTAAAAAGTGTTCTGGTTACAGCTCCATTGACAATGCTGGTTCATTCACAGCATTTCAAGGGAGGAGGGATGGCCAGTGACACGGCTCACCCATTTTTTGCATTGGTATGATGGCTGGCACTAGGTCGCTCATAACTTGCAGGAACAATAGACATAATGTTGCTAATGAATTTAAGGTACGTCTCCTGTTAAGAGATGGGATCTGAATTTGCATATCTGAGATTAAATTAATGCGCAGTGTATAGTTGTGTCCCTTGTCTGAAATGGGGCTCATGAAGTGCAGTAGACCTCTTCGCTTGTTTGGGTGTACTGGAGTTTTAAAAGCCTCTTGCAAAATTACAGCTGAGCTCATGAAGAGGGTTCAGTTCTTCAGCAAAGGAGTTTATTGCAGAAGTGACCTCGGTGACCTAAGATATTAATGGGGAGCAACGTTCTCCTTGCCGTAGGTAGGCGGTTGGCTTTTTCTTTATAGATGTCAAAGATAGCTGTGTGGTGGACGTGAAGTGCTTACCTGGAGCAGTGCGTTTTATACGTGCTCTGCATGTGTGGAAGTAGGACCTTTTCAGTCCCGCCATATATGACAGTCTGCTCGTCAAGTGCCAGTGGCGCAAGTGGGCATTGCCTGTACGCGGCTTCAGCTTCCGCCCTCAGGTTGAAAATCTAAGACATGTTCACATCAGAGGTGTGCCTAATTTGGGATAAGTCCGTCTCCTTGGGTTTCTTTTGCTGTTTTGTTTTTCCATTCAGCTCCCAAGCAGGACTTTAAAGGAAGAACTGTGCCTGTATGTATATAAGCTTGAGATGTTTCGCACTGGCATCTGTTCCCCGAAGAAACAATGCTGTGAATTCGAAGAAGGAGAATGCATGTTGTAACTGAAATGAATGTGCCACCCTACCTTTTTTTAAGACTATTCAAATCAAGGTGTGGAAATGAATGGAATAGGTACAAGAAGAGCAAGGTCTCTTTAATCTCCTTGTGTAAGCAGTGCTGTACCACAAAGAAAAGTTCAGGCTGAGCCTGCTTCAATTGAACTTTTCTTATTTGAAATCAAGATAATACTGAGCTTTCATTTGAAACAATTCTGGTACCAAAATGTAAGAAAAAATTAGAAAGTTTCACTTAAGAAATCCCATAGAACAGTTACTTGAATTAAAGTTGTGCAGTACAGGTATTTTTTTTTTTATTGTGTGTATGTTTCTCATTGCAGGTATTTTTTGATAGACTTAGAGGGCCCACCTTCGATTGTATCGACCATGATGGATCATTTAGGACGTGATATTGATGTAATTAGACGTGCTTTTATAAAGCATCCTGTGTCAAAGACAGAAGAATGCAGTGGCATAATTCCAGTCAACTATGAAGATAAACTAATTGCCAAGAAGAAGTGAATATTCCAAATAGCATGTTTGAAACTTTTAAAAACATTTTTTATTCCTGCTTCGGAAAACAATTGTGATAACTAATGTCCATCAAAAATAATCAGTTTTGGCCATGTTATGTGTGTGGTGTAGTACACTATCTTAAGTTATTGTAACATTTGAGGTTTCTTTTTGTTTCAAATAATTTGAATAGACTTAATCTGTATGCTTATCTTGATATTTGACAACTCTGAAAATTGATTTTCTTTTCTCTTAGAGCATTACATTGATAATGAAGATTTATCCATCATCAGAATGCTAAAAATAGCATTCTTTTCTAAAGACAGATTACTTCAGAGTATGTATATTTACATAAGAGATTAAGAAGTCTACGGTGTAAATATAGCAGTATAGGATGTGATTTGTTGGAGGGATTTTTTTGCTTGTTTTTGGAAAAAGGTAATAAAAGCGTGATTAAAAATAAAACTTGACTCATTTTTTAAAAGCAGAAAAGGTACAAGAAAAAATAACTTACACTGCCAAAAGACATGCCATACTTCTTTCTTTAAGGTAATAACTCTGTTCAAAGTACAGGTAAAAATTTATTCTCTATAGAAAAGGCCAGAAAGTTCCAGGTGGCAGGTTGGAGAATAACGGTGCTTATATATGAACAGAAGAATAGAAGATGCTTTGCTTTACCATCAGCTAGACCCAGGTGGACATTTCGAACTGAAAAAAACGTCAGAACACAGGTCTTAATGTACATTTTGTCTTTCTTCTGTAAAAAAACAGAGAAACAGCAATGTGTGTGCAAAAGGTGACATTAATGCAGTACAACCTGCAGGTCTGACTGCAGGTAAATTCAGAAGTTTCCAGAGGATCTCCATATTTCTCCCATGCTCCTGAAGCAATGCACTGGCCATTTCTCACAACTAAGAGTGTGTGTGCAATTTCTGTAGAAAAAAGTAAGTTGACACAGATAAGTTGTTAGGCACAGAGGATGTTCTTTACCTGAATAAGCTTCATCTAGAAGCTGCCGCCTCCAGCACTCCAGCGTTGTGCGTTGCCAAAGGGAAGGCCAGTCTGGAGGCCAAGGTCAGATTCCCAGAGACCCGTGATGCTATTTCATCACGTGTTTGTCTGTTCTCTTTTGTGGAGGTAGCTGGGTCATTTTTCGGAGGGGGGGTGCTGCTTTTTTTTTTTTTTTTTAGATACAGAACTTCGGGGGAGAAAGAAATGAGTGTTTCTTCTCAGTATCTTCTTTTTTTAAGGAAAAAGTGAATTAGAAAAATGAAAGGAAATTTTCTTTCTGTACATCTTTATTTAGGAGACATGAATGCGTGTGTGTTTGTGGTTTTCGTGGTTGTGTCATCCCCGCGCCCTCCCATGGTTTTTCTGATTTTAAATCTGGTTTTCTTTTAAGAGCAGACTGTCACGTTTTGTCTCTTCTTTCCTGGAAACAATGTTGGGAGAATAGAGAGAATGCACTACATGCTTACTGAAGCCAGATCTATATTAGGTGTGCTTTTTTTTTTTTTTTTTTGCAGTTACTGCCAGTTTCAATCATGTGGTTGCTGTGTGCACCGGTGCCTGCTCCAGGCAGAGCTTTTCTTACCAATGATTTTTGCTTGTAGGACAGACCTTCCTTCCATGTGGGTGTGAGCTTAGCCAGGAGGAGCCGTGGGTTTGTAAGTCTATGCTACAGGCTTGGCTCCCTGAGCTGACCTCTCTGGTGGGCTGCTGAAAATTCAGATTCGCAGCGTAGAAAGCACAAACTGCAAGTAGGGAAATACAGAATGCTTTAAAGAATGTGTTTTACTCAAAAGTTTCTCAGAAGCTTTTCTTAAATAGAAAGTGAACAGAAAGCCTATAGTTTAAAGTCACTTTGCCTCTGGCTAGGACTTTGGGCCCTAGATTTCATTTGGGTAGAAAGAATATTTAAGCTTTCAACTTCACAAAATGAAGATTATTGTCAACAGAGGCTGTACACATATAAATGTTGTATGTTTGTCTTTATTCAATTTCCTTTAGCGTAGTATTAAATTTTGCATTTAATTTGTTCCAATTTCTGGGTTGATGCCTGCATTCAGTAGGAAAATCCTAGATGCTCATTAGAGATGAGCCCATCAGCTTTAAATGCCCATCAGCATTAAAAATGTGACATTATTTGTTCTGAATTAGGACCTTTCGTCAGTCAGACATTCTTGCCCCTCTTTTCTGTGGGGCTCATTTCTGATCTTAACAGAAGATTGGTGGATGTCAAGAACAGAAGACTTGGACTCCTGCGTCCAACTTATCCCAAGAGCGGATCAGTAGTAGCACAACTATCGGTGCCTCAGCTGATCCCCCAAAAATACAGCAGTGCCAGCTCCAAGGGAAAGTGGTCTCAAGTAGGCCACAAAGCAAGGCGTAAGGAGATGTTACCAAGCCTGTTCTCCTGTCTTCTGAAGTACTAAATGTGCAAAGGGGAGTGACTGAAAGTCGTCTTTGCCTTTGGGATAGAAGCACTGACCACTGAAAACAGTGGCCACAAGCAGAGCCGCGCTTGCCGGACTGGTGCGTGGTTGCATAAGCACTGGTGCTTTCTCAGCAGCAGGATTTATTTATAAAAAGTCTGCTGAATAGCTGGCTCTCAACTGGATGTAGTATTTTCTTCATAATTGATAGTTTCTAATATGAACAATTTTTTTTTTCTTTTAATAGGGGATGGGGTGGGGGAGGCTAAGGAAGGAGTCTTGGGTTGCAATTTGTTTAGCCCAGTCAGCCACCCAGACTGGTAGTTAGCTATTTTGGGAAGCTAATGCATAACAGTATGCGCCTTCTCTCTCAATAGCTGTAAATGCAGGAATGGACACTGGAGTCTATCAGAAGATTTGAACAGTTCTGGGTTTGAGCCGTCTGAGTTGTGCCATGGAAGAAATCGAGTAACTGTACCTTGAACGATCATAAATTCTCCCTGCAGAGAAAAGGAAACCTTAGCACGTCTTTCAGATGTGTTTGCCTTTTTGATCGTCGATAGCCGGTTTGTTCCACCGGCCTGTAAGCAACTCTTGATCTCTAAGACTAAAATTTCAGGACACTATGTGGTGTCACTGGAGAGCCAGAAGAGTCTGTGCAGCCAAACCATGGCCAAATACCTAAAATGTCAAACTCCATTGGCATTCCCAAGGGCCTAAACAGTTTGAATACCAGTACTTTAAATTTTGTTTACGAAAGAATCTGATAGTGAAACTCTTCAACCCTTCCTTAGATTATGTTCCCAAGTGTATAAAATAAGTAGTTTTATACTCCTAGATACTCTGGTTTTCTTGCTTGTGGATTGTGGAGAAACACTGAGTTGGGTAAGTATTAAAATAACAACTGGCAGTTTTCCTGGCTCAGGAATGTTTTCTCCATCTTAACCTTCAGCAAACAAATGAGCACAAGTGGTTTTATGGTGAAGGTCTTAGGTATGTCTTCAATCACTTCTTTTTTTCTGATGTTCTCTCTCTCTCTCTCGGCTGAATCTTGGACTTTGAAGGTTTCTTCAGCAGACTGAGGGCTCTGCACCGTCAAAGCACTCGGCACTCTGCTTGCAGAGCACTTGCTGTGGCCACTGGCTTGACCCCAGGAGATTTGTGCATGCAGTGATTTGCTCCCACAGACCCAGAGCCTGTGCATCTTCTGTACATCTGACTCGTCTGTCAAAATCCTGTTTGTTGATAGTGTGAGCTTAAAGAATTTCAGGATCCTCAGCGTCAGCAGAATATTTCTGTCACTAAATGTTTTAATGGCACTCTGAAAATCGCCTTTCAGCTGGACTTCTACTTAGGAGTAAATTGTCAGAGCTGCAGGCTGAGCTGGATACAGCAAACGTGCAGGGATGTATTGCTCTGGAAATCATCCAAGGAGCCGTTAGAATGGCAACAGTGGACGTGACTCATGGGCTCCTACTGTTGAATCTAGGCTTTGATCGCTGAAACACATCACCTGTCACTTAATGAGATCAGTTTCTGTTTAGTAAGTTGCTACACTCTGTTATGAAGGAAGACTTTGAAATTTAAAGCAATCCTGTTGGAGTTGTAGAAATTTCTCTTAAGACACAACCAGTCTGCCAGACATTATTTCTGCTCAGAGAGGCTCCTAGGATCTGTCCAGCACTGCCAGTGTCTCCAGCATAAATGTTCAAGAATCATAAGGCAAACCCCCCAGATATTTTGAACTCGTGGCATGTAATCACGGGCTTAAAAATCATCAGTATTGTTTAAAATGTGAGGTTCTTTTTACTGGCCTTTTTGATTTTATGATTCACTTTTTTCAAACTTTGTTGCTGGCATGATTTTCATGTAACATCTGACTGAAGAGCTCTCAGGAAAACAAAAACTATAGCAAATGAGGTGCTTGATAAATTCATTGGGACTGTGCTACTGAACACAGAATAAGGGAAATTAAAAAAGGAATCATTATTGTGTCCTTTCCTGTAATTCTGAGGTTCAGATAGGATAAAAGTGAGAACTGATGTGGAGCCAAATCATGCATTTTCTCAACAGCTGCACGAAGGGAAGATTAAAAATGTGTTACTCTCCATGACCTATGAAATGTGTTGCTTTCTTAGTGCTGCTTCAACAGACCTTTAAAAACACACAGGCTGCAGCTGGTGGACTACCTTAGGCTAATGCTGCTCCTCTTTGCACAGCTATTTGTGCAGGGCTGTGGAGGAGTGGGAGAGTCACCACTTATTGAACGCTGGTTCAGAGGGGGAGTGACGCATTGAGAGATTCCAGTTCTGGAGTATTCAAGGTTGCCTTCTAAAAGCATTTTTAATGGGAGGTAATGCTCACTGTAAACCTGGGAGAGTTTTCGTCCCTGTTATTTTTGCATTGTGCTTAGGCTGCCAAGTCAACCTTGTTTGGAGAATGCTAACTGGCACATACATAGAAAATCTGGCTTATTAAAATCTTCAACACGTTTATGTTGAGGATAGTTTGGGGGGATAGCACGGCTCCAATGAATCAGTAAGAGGCCTCTGCCTGAGTTCTGTAGGAGCAGATGTATCCTGACAGTACAATGCACTTTCTCCCAAGGGGAATGCTTTAGCCACCTTAGCAGGGTTTGCTGACTTCTGAATTTTTGTTAATGAAGACTCACATGACCCTTCTGTGCAGGGGCTGGTTGGTGTACCTTGGAGAACGCCTAACACGTGCAGGGCTCTCACAGAGCTTCTGGTAATGAGGTAAGTTCAGCTCAATTTTCTGCCGAGGGCTGACGTGAAAGTTACATGCAGGCAGAAAAAGTCTTTAATTTTGAGTTTCCCTTCACAATTCACCTTGGAAGCAGCAGTGGGGTGGGGCAGGGTGGAGGAGGCTTGTTGCATACTCAGTGTTGCATACTCAGCGTTCTTGCAGGCTGTCTGCTCTGCTGGTTTTTGTATGTGACGAACAGAATGAAAATGTCATATATAATCAACTATTCCGTCTGTATGCATTGGTACCTGGGAGATATATGTGACTGAGGAAAATGTAAAGAGCAGGATGTTTATTACCTTATTAATGCATGGGCATCATTGCCATTCTCTTGCTCAGCGAGTGGGAATGTCATGAAAGAAATACACTCCTTAAATGTCAAGGAAGTAGGCACCTTAGAAGTGCTAGGATCCATAGCACTGGGGTGGAGGGGTGAATGGGGCCGAGCATCCTGTTCAACAGTAAGTGGTCGCAGCCATGGTCGTAACAGACCATACTGGGTGAAAAGTGTGATGGAGAATGGTGTCAAAGGAGTAAAGGGTCTTCGCGGAGAAGGTGAAGGGACCCACGCTAAGTACAGGCCACAGAGGCGAGTAGGAATGTTGGGGGGGAAAACCAAAGCGCATCCCTCCCTCCTGCCCTGAAGCAATCTGTGTGTTTGCACAGAGGAGTACTGGAAGCAGCTGGTGGGTATGGGTCTGTGCCCAGCGCGCTCAAAGTGTAGACACAAGACTTGTGCAGCGTCAGCATGCTGGAGGAAAATCAAACCAAAATTGTTTGATCCTCCAACTTGTAAACTATGAGGCAGGGTAGGATATTGCAAGTTGTACCAGCCACTGGAAAGTGCAAATGGTTTGCTTTAGTAATCCCTGTAATCCCCTATAAATAATGCCCTCCCCTATATTGATGAAAAAAATTACATAACAGCTACACCCAGCCAAAAGGGAAAAAATAAACGAAACAAAAAATGAACTAGTGCACTCGTGATGCTGGTCAGATTCATCTGAGCCGCATTAGGAGAGCTTAGGATTCCTGCCAGAGAAAGGAGGACTATCATCAGGAAGGAAAATCTGTGTAATCTTGGGCTGGAAAAGTAGTTTTCAAGAAGCTCCAGACCCCGAGGCTTTGCTTGTTACACAGGATGCAGGCTGAGCTGGAAGGTGGGGGATTGGTATGTTGGGTCACTCTCAGCTACTCGTTCATGGGAACTTTCACCCTGGGGTTCCTACACTGACTGGCCTCCAGGTCAGTAGTGGCCACCCCAGCTTTGATGTGGTGGCTCTTCCATGTTCCACATGCGCAGAGAAATCGCTACTGGCTTGCTCTGGCATCTGTGTTAAGCTTCGCTGAAAAGTGATTTAGTGGATCAGGAGATAGAGCTGCGAAGGGTTTCTCTCCCAGGGCTGGACATACTGGCAGAGCTGCTGGGAGATATTTGCCCTGTGGCTGACGGAAACTTTATTCTCTAGTTAATTGCAAAAGGGCAATCAACGGCCCAAGATTTGGCTTTAAAAAATGTGTGCATATTTGTTCAATGTATACGTAGATGCTTGGGGTTGTCCTGAGATCTTACCATGTGTCGGGCTGTGCTTTGGGCGGCAGTCTGCAGGAGTCGCCTGTGACTGACAGAGCTGACAGTAATGCCCATTTGGTGATCCTTAGATATGCCACAGGGGTTATGGAGTGCACAGAGAGACATGGCTAGCGAGTGCTGGTGCTGCACCTGCCTTTCTCCTTCCTCCTTCCCCCTCTCCTGCCTTAGCCACCTCTGAGAAGCACTCCCCCACCATCCTCTGCTACCCCTGCCCAGAGACTGCCAGCTCAGGCACCTGAACTTCTCGTGAGACCTGGGCTTAAATGTTGGTGGCAAGCCAGAATGACGTGTGGGCAGGTGGCCTGTGGCAGAAATCAGGGGTGTCACAGCTGCTGGTAAATGGGTAGGCCAGAGCTGGGGTCACTTCATGGATCCTCATATGCACCTCCTTCTCCGTCCCCAAGGGACAAGTGCATCACCTTGGTTGGACTTGATGATCTTAAAGGTCTTTTCCAACATAAATGATTCTATGATTCTATGACCTGGGGTCTCCGTGTGCCGGGAGGTGCATTCCCACACCAGGCGGCTGGTGCCTGCCTGAGTTGGAGGCAGCACCGGGTGGGCTTGTGCCTCTGCAGCACCCTGGCTTTGCAGCTTAGGTTCCGGGGTGGGTGGAGAGGGCTCGGCTGGGACAGGGAGGATGGGGAGCAATAGCCTTGCACGTGACAAAATGGTGTCAGGCCCATGCATGCAGTGCTGTGCCCAGAGAGGCTTGCTGCGCTGGCTGGCAATGCCCGGGCTCTGTGTGGGTGGAGGAAGTCCATGGGCCTGGTGGCAGGATGAGTAGCAAGCGGGACTTGCCTTTGGTGCCGGAGCTTGCTGCAGTCCCCCGGCACTGGTGTGCCGGCTGACGTGCAACCTCAGAGGAGACACACTGTCTGTGGTGGGGCAGGGAGCAGTCTGGGGTGTGCAGTGGTTTGGCCGGCGCTGTGTTATCCTGCGGGTACATAAGGGGTTTGGGCAGCTCTGGGAAAGCCACTGCTGAGGTTCCCAGCCCATTGTACCAACCGAGAGGCTCTCGTGGCACCCCTGCAGACAGTCTGAGGCCAGGGCAGCATGGAGGGTCAGGGAAGGGGTGCTGGGAAGCACACCGACAAGGCAGTGTAGACGCAGCCCGTCTTTCCGGTTGAAGAAGGCTGCAGCAGGTTTCTCTGAAGGCTTTCTGTGCTCGGTGGCTGAATCACTACTGAGAAGTGTGGCACTTCTTGTGTAGGTCTGTGCTGCCGGCTTCTCCACAGCCTCCGCTGACGCTGAGTAATCACTCGGAGACGAGTGGGGCCGATGACTGTGAAAAGGATTGTAAATCACAGCATTATAATCTCTCCTGCACGTGACATTCCTCTTGACCTCTGGGAACTCTAAAAACAGCTGTGGTCTAAAACCCCCAGTTAATTGCACTGTGAAGAGCAAGAGCCCCCTCTGAGTGTTATTATTATTTGAATTACATAGTCCTTAAATGCTGGCATTTAAGAAAGTACAATAGTGGTCTTCCTCATGTGAGAATCCACAGAAACGTTATGGGTTCTTTTAATGGTAAATGTGGCCAACCCACTGAAGCCAGTTGGAGTCCATGGTAGATGGTTTTACCAAAAGTATTTGCTAAGGTATTTTTGTGAGGATGAAAATTAAGAAGTCCAGATGGTCACCAAGGTATCTCATTCTTGCAAACACATGCACATGCTTTGTTTTATTCCTATGTCATTGATTTCTTCTTGAATCTGGGGAAGAACGTGTGTTTACTTTGCTTGCCCTGTTGATTTCAATCTGACTGCTTACTTGCACAAAGCTAAGCGCATACCTGAAAATTTGCAAGATCAACAACTTGCTTGATGTCATCCGGGCCAAAAATCAGAACTTTCTGCAGAATTCTCCTAAGAGATTTCTAACAAACATTCCTTGAAAAATAATAGGTTGGGTTTTCTTTAAATCCTGAAAATAAAGTCTAGCAGGTTACCCGCATACCAGTTCTTTCCTCATTCAGATGTCAGTTTTTCCTCAGACCTGGGTGAAAGTAAAAATTTTGGAAGATTTTACTGAGAGCTCAACTGTTTTGACTTTGATCAGTGCTAGCAACAGAGTTCTTAAAAAAAAAAAAAAAAAAGAAAAAGCAACTCTTGGCAGAGAGAAGACTCTCTAGGTGGGCCAATTAACTTTAATGAGTTTTCTCTTCTTTGCTATGTGTGTCCATTATTTGAAAATACCTTGTAGCATTTGGTTGAGAGCCTTCTGGAGTTTATGGAAAGCCTGCTGGCTTCTCAAGGCTGGCATGTTGTAGGCATGCTTATGGAAAGATAAAGACTTTTCTGACTTCATATAAACAGATGCCATTTGTTTCTGACATCTTTCAAAGTTCTGTCCCTTACTTGGAGGTCAGACAGAATTTCAATGGAAATGCCTGAATCCTCTTTTTTCCCTTGTCAAGTTTTTTGTAGGTTTTCTACAGTACTTTTTACCATAAAGAAGTTCAATTTTATTTTTTAATTTGAGCCTCATTGTCAGGAAACAAACCATTTCAAACAGGATACATCAATCCTCTTTCTATTGTAGGAAACTCTGCAGTTCAGAGGTACTTGCACTTACTTGACTTTCAAGCTGTTTCAGGTGTCTTTCTGTAATTAGATTAATTTTCACATAGTCTTCTACACTTCTCTCATCTCTTCTTCAATGCATTCCTGAATCAATTTCTTCTCTTTTGAGTTCTTCTAATTGAGCGCTTCTATCATTGTCCATGGCCAGTGAGTTGTTTGGGAACTTTCTATCATGTCCTCTGCAGAGATTATGGAGGAGATCAGGTGAGGTGTACAGCAAGTCTCGAAGCATTTCTTTAGAACTGCACTCTCCTGGCTTCATAGAGTCATACAAACTTTAAGGGCCAGAAGGTGCCTTAGATAATTTAGTTTAATCTACTCACTATCACAGACTCTACTTATTGCCATATTCCAACCTGTTTTGAGTTGGCCCAACAAGTTCGGTTTGGCATAGATTTTCTCTCTGAAAGGTAGCCAAATTTCAAATGAAGATTTCAAGTGAAAGGTAATCTAGTCCCTCCTCTGGAGAGCCTCTTCCACTGGTTAATCACTCTCACTGTAAAATATGAGTGTCATTTCTGCCTGGCTTCCTACAACTTGCCATCTGTTTGAGAGAGGCAGGTTCCCACTTTTGGGTTTGAGAAATCCATGGATTTAGTTTCTGAAATGCATCTTCCCCTTGTCTCATGGACCTTAAAAAAAAAAGGGAAGATGGGATCTCGTGATTCTTCACTCTCCCAATGACATGATAAAAGCAACCGATCTCTTTTAATATCAAATGTTGTTAAGGTAGTGCTTTTTAGATGCAGGGCTTTTCCAGATCTGCCCACTGTCTTTGCTACTGCTCATACTGTCTCTGGTGTTGCTTTTGTAGACAAGCTGCTCCACATCCTCCACTGTTGGAAGAGTGAAAGAAGCATAAAGTGGAAGGTGTAAACTCAGAAAAAAGGCAGCGTGAGGCACTGTGCCTGTCACCTTCAGAAGCAGAAGTCAAGATGTGTTCATAAGAATGCTTGTTTGTAATTCTTATACTGCTCATGATTATATTTCTCTGATGTACAGCTCCCTGTTAGTAGGAAGAGTCTTATGAGACACTTTGCAGGAAAAGTCATCTATATTTATATAGCTATTATGTTTATTTGTAGCTTTGTATATATTACCAGCAAGTAAGTCTATTCCTTCCAAGAGCCTTTCCCTGGAGGATCAGTAGGAGGCAAGATATCTCATTTAATGAGAGAAAAAAGGAGAGAATCTGGGGAAATAAAAGATACCAAACC
>NW_008825113.1:1506439-1511698 GCF_000699105.1 Pygoscelis adeliae
TTGATATTTTTCAGTAAAAAAAGGGAGAGACTTGAAGCAAAGGAAAATAATGAAATAGTGTGAGAAAACACTTGACTAAAAAAAGGAAGTGGTCTAATTAGGAAGAAGAAAATTCAAGAGAGAGTGAGGAAATAAATGACTTTTAGAAATGAATCATTCAAATTATGGCCTTTGGCACTCTTATATTTGATTTCCTAAGTTGGCCATAACTTGTTTGAGATAAAAAGGTATAAACACAGAAAATGTATGTGTAGTGTCTAGTTACTGTAGGCCGTGTGTTCACACTTTAGCCTGAACTCCCTGTTCACACTCCCTCGTGTTGGCTTTCTCTGGCCGTTACTTGGAGTGCAGCAGTTTGCTCTCTAGCCAGGAAAGGGTAGGTGTAGGAGGGGATTAGCTTACACTCAAGCTCTGCTCCTGTGGGCACTTGCGATACTACCAGCTCACACCACTTATATCTCCAAGCTCAGGTCTGGACTCCAGGCCAGCCACCTTGACAGTGTGGACAAAGTCAAGTGACCAGAGATGAAGATTTACTACTACCATTGAGAGATCTGCCTGATTAAGGTGGCCCTTGTGTGGCCCACCGCTTCCAGTTTGCTGGCAAAGAACTTTGTCAGCCTTCAGGACTGACTGCTGTGTATTTGGACTGGCGTGGCCAAGAAAACCCCTGTCCTCTGCAGATGGGGCTGCTGCAGGTTGGACTAAAGAAGGTAAGAACACAGAGCAAGGCCTGATGGCAAGAACCTGAATGGTCATAAAAGCCTAGGGTCTTGGTTTTATACCTAATAACGTGGTATCTGAACCTAGGGGAAACTCTCCTGCCTCAGATCACTTCCACTTACACCGAAGACACTTTCCTTACACTGAACTCTTGGCACTTTTCTGAAAGCTTAGGCTTGCTTACTTGGCTGGGAACAGGTACTAGGGCTTTAGTTTCATCAGAAAACAAAGAGTTTCCAACTGTTTGTCCAGCAGTAAGAAGGTCACCAAAATCTGGGCATCAAAGCCCATAAGCCAGGATCTGATAGTCTTCTAATGCCTTCCCACAGCAACCTGGGTCTATGTTTTCTGGCTTTTGTACTTACTACCCATTCACTGTCTGCATGCCTAAAGCTGCCTGCTGGCATACGCACACCTGCCTAGCATTTCAATCTTTGTATCGTGAGACTCCATGTCTGCCCTGCTCTGCTTTCTGCAGCCAGCTGCAGAAGATATGCTGTCCCAGTGTGCTGACAGCGGACCAGAGGATCACACTCGGGGTTGTAGCTAACTACAACAGGAAACATCCTTCTGGAAGGGTCACTCAGCTTCCATACTTGTGTGGAAAATTGCCTGGGAAGGGACTGGCATCAGGATGGCGTGAGAGGGTTGTAAGGCTGGAGACTGCCCACTGCAAGGCAAGCAGTGGTAACTATGGGTCATGTAATTCTCTGCCTACCAGCTTTTACTGCAGGGAGTTTGTCCCACCCTGAGTCTGTAAACTGTTCACCCCAGGATATCTGGAATTTAGAGCCTCACAGGCATGCAGGCACTTGGCTTTCACTGGAACTTCTACCTATATATCTTATAGGACCAGGACCTGAGCATCCTCTAAGTCTGTGCATGAAATCTGGGTCAGTACAGTTCCAGTATGGCCATGGATGTTTAGATAAAAGGTGCATGTGGCTCTGCAGATGAATACTCAAGAGCTGCTATGTCCCTGCAAGGGCAATGGAGATGCTCAAAGGCATGCTGTTACAGACCTTAAATTACCTCCTGCTTTGCACTGCTGCTTTAAAAAAAGGAACAGGCAGGAATGTGCTAATGTGCATGTGTGCTTATACAGTTTTGCAGAACCAGCTGAGTTTGTAAAACTCTTTGAAAAACACTTGGCGATGAAAGGCTGCATCTGAACATGTGTCATTGTAACCCGTATGAGCTTTATAGACACACAGAAATGAAATTAACTGCTTATTTTAAAAGCAGGTGCCAGAGTTTCCCTTCGTAATGCTCTGTCATTCTCAGGTTGTGAGAAAAGTCCCTCTGGTTTCTCCTCATCGACAGCTGTGCTCAGGGTAAGATTTGTAGGGGGGGATGTTACAACATGAACAAGTCTTCCCCCATCACACCACCATGTTTTAATGAAATGGTTTCCTGTTAAATCAGGGACGATATTAAGATACAGATCATACATCCTCCAGCTTCAAATGTTTATTTCCCCTGAGAAGATGTGGGGTTTTGTTGTCACTGCTAGATGCTGTCTCCGATCTCGGCTCGCTGCGGAGTCTGTCTGGAGCAGGTTCTCAAAATCCAATCTCGAGCACGGCGGGGGGCTGCTTCTGGTGATGAAGCTGTTTTCTCTTCTCCACTCTTCATTAGGAGAATTTCTTCCATTTATGTAAATGGACTTCCTTACATCTCAGGCTCTCTGTGAGGTGGGGAAAGAGAGAAACCGAGCACCCAACTGACTCTGACTTGCTTCCTGCCAGCACCTTATGCTGTTCCCAGCGATAAGCATGGAGATGTTCATCCTTCATGTAAGAGCAAAGCGTGGCAATGGCCGTGCTCAAAAAGCCTCACGTCCACCTTGCTGCAGGGCTTGGCAGCCAGCAGCAGGAGGGGGCCTTGGGTATGCGGCAGTTTTGGGGTGTGCAGGGAGGGGCAGCCATGATGTGAGTGATGCCTGTCCGGTGGCCTCCTGACAGTGGGGACTTTAGGAACTACCGTCACTCATTTGGACCCTGAATCTAAAATAACCCTTTATTTTACTTTATTTTTTTTTAATTTTACCCCCTTTTTTTTTAGTTGCTTAGGATACCAGTTAGGTAAGTCCTGGGAGGGCCTGAGGGGCAGGTGGGGGCCTGGTGGCTCCTGGGGATGTAATGGCCGCCACGCGCCACTGCACACATTGCAAATGGCATGTCGAGGGCCCAGAAACCTGGGCCCCTTTTTTTTTTTTTTTTTTGGAAATAATAAGTAAAATCTGCCTTGCAGTTCAGGCAACAGAAATGCTTGAGCGGTCTCTGAAAAATGCCAATATTTTAGCGCGTTACTCGGGCGGGGGCCCGCTGCTGGCTCTGAGGAGCTGCCCACCACGGCCTTATCTTCCAGGAGGAATGTGCCTCTGCACTACTGCAGCTCGCGGGTGTTTTGCCTCTTTTCTGCGCTTCGCAGCTGCAAATTCCAGTTTTATCTTTGCTTGGCAGTTTGGTGGGTCCCTGTCGGGTCGCTGGAACGGACAGGTGGCGTTTTGGGCTTTTCCCTTTCGTTGCAGAGGCATCGGCGGAGCTAAAGATGTTGCATAAGTACGTTTCCCTGCAAATGAAAAAAGTCACGAAGAGGCTGTGCGTTGAATTTGTTTGTCTCAGCATTTTAAATGTGCTGGGGTAAATTACTTGGGTATTATCCCAGTATATTCCAGGTCACCTGAAGGTTATTAGAGAAAACTTAGAGATAAGGCATGATTGTTAATTAGTAGTAACACAGAAGTGTTTAAAAAAACAGAAGAATTTGATTTTTTTTTTTTATCACTTCCTTCTCTTTGAGAAAGACATTTTCTGAGCCAATTTTTTTTTTTTTTTTTGCTATTCTCACAGAAGTGGTCATATCAGCTTCAAAGAAAAATGCTTTCATCAGTAAGATGGAGCCAGATTTGGGCTCAAAATTTGCAGCAGAATGAAATGGATTGCTACTCTCTTCCTCCTACTGCACATTCTGTTTTGGAAAATAACCTAATTTTATATAATTATGTTCTTTTTTATTTAAAAATATTTTTATTCTGTTTTATTTTGTATTTTTCATTGTTCTAAACTATTTCTAGATATTGTACGTGCTGTTAGCATTGATGTAGTACATACAATATGACATGCAGTTCAAACATTCTATCACTTAAATTTTATTTTTTATTTTATTCTAAATGTAATTTAGAGCAGCTTCTGCTCAGTGCTGACTGAAATATTTTATCTTCCTTTCTCTTCTGTGTCAAAGCATCAAACTATCCTATGAGAGAAAAAAAGATGTTTTGATCCTTACTAGGCAGCAACTGCCCTTAATGGTTTTAAAAATAACACCTTTTGGTAGAATAGAAGGATATTTAAATTATGATATGTCATATTATGACATGTCGGTATTAGTCAGTGCATAATTCTATTGATTAGTCATGAAATAACAGGAAAATATGAAGCAAGAGAACTTCCATAAAATAGAATATATATCTTAAAATGAAAATTCAAAGTCCTGAAATTGACTCTGGAAACGAGATAGCTCTTAATTCTTGTTTTCCTCCAGATTGTCCATTTATTGAGAAATTGCTGAAATACTTGGTTTTATCCTTGGATCAACCCCAAATTTCAAAACATCAAACTTTGATGAGAAAGGAAGTTCTGAGTTTTGATCAGCTCTGAAATGAATATACCCTGTTGGAACTACAGTTGTAAGATGATCTCAGGTAGTTTTCTTGCCCGTATTTTATGACTTCATGCTGCTATACAAATATTGCATAATATCAATAATCGTCACACATGGAGAATTTTACTTTGTGAAACTTGCTTGTAGAGATTTTATGAGTAGAATAGAGTTTTATTTATGGTAGAATTTTAAACTGCTAAAAAGCTTTATACGGCATCTGAGACACAAGATCAGTTTTAAGTATGGGCCTAAGTTCCTTTTGAGAGCAGGAGAACTTAAG
The DNA here is from genome assembly GCF_000699105.1 of Pygoscelis adeliae. Lineage (NCBI taxonomy): Eukaryota > Metazoa > Chordata > Aves > Sphenisciformes > Spheniscidae > Pygoscelis > Pygoscelis adeliae. Next base: position 1,511,109 of record NW_008825113.1, read on the forward strand.
TATGAGCCTACAGATAAGCAGATGATTACGCTGGAAAAGCCATCATTCTCCTGACCTCTTCTTTCCACTGAAACGCTCGTGGTATTAATGCCACTGCAGTTGCATGCTGTGCCAAGTTGATCATCTGAAAACCAACCTAACAGGAAAAAAAGGATCTGTTTGCAGGTGAATTGGTTCCCTGATCTGGATCACTGTTTGGCTACGTAATTTCTTGGTGCATGAAAGCCCTGGGCAGGGAGCAGGAGCGAGCTGATGTGCTGTGGGGTAAAGGCAAGAACCAAGCAGCCTCAGCCAGTGGGAGCATAGACTTGTATTGGATTAAAGTAACCATGTAAGCACAGCCTAAGTAGCTTCAAGCTTTGTTTACTTGTGTGCATAAGACTGTTTGGGCATACTGGTTCCTGGCTAACAGAACAAGTACATACAAAGCTGCGTGAGAGCGATGGTTACAGATAAACATAACACCCATTTCCTCCACCCCCAAACAAACAATTCCAATGTATTTATCCTTTTGTGGCCAAAAAATGTGAGCATTGAGAATGCAAAAATGGGAGTACCATGTGATAGTCAATGTCCATCTACTTTTAACT
>NW_008825113.1:1511726-1526488 GCF_000699105.1 Pygoscelis adeliae
CTGTGACAGCACCTGGTGAATTCAAACTGCTCTCTGCATGTCTATTACATAGTGCCCTGTGCAGTGTAAGTGAAGGGAGAGTGCTGATGAGCCCAAGCCCTCTGTATACATGGGAAATAAGCTGCTGATCTAAGCAGACAAGGCCTTGCAGCTGCCAGGATGACCACCAGGTTTGCTTAGCTTAATGTCTGAGTGCTGGGGCCACTACCTGTCCCTGCCTGCGTAGTGGTGAGAGGACGGGAGTGTTACCTCAGCAGCCTTGGGTGCATTTTGGAGTTTCTAGTGACTGCAAGCATTTTACCCTTGCGTGCTAACAGCTGGGACAAGTCACAAATGCCCTGCAGAATATCCAAGGAGAGATTTCAGTGAGAACATGCTCTCAGTTTACTCTTCTGGATCCTCTTGGCTTAACAGTTACGACACTAGGCCTGGTAAGATTGATTCATAAGACTGGTACTCAAAACATTTTATCTACCATCACATTAAAACGCATTAAATGCGCTTACAGTTAATGGTGTTAGATAACTGAATAGCCTCATTGGAATTGCCTTCCAGTTTTTGGGTACAGTCAATCCATCCTGTTTCTGGTGCTGCAGTTAAATGTCGTTGCATTCTTTACCCCTTCACACTCCTCCAAGCTTGTCCCCAGCTATTTCTCACACCTCACTGCATAAAGAACTTATTTTGTCTCTGATTTGATGGCATAATTGCCTGTGTGAGTACTCCTTAACCTGTTCCAATCAAAGTGAGTCTACTGTGGCAGCAAAACCCTACTGTATAAACTGTTTAAATTAACTTAGCTTATTTTGACTGAGTTGGCAGATGGAAGAGGACAACAGGAGGTCAGTGATCAGTAGTGACTTTTGTGATGCTGACTTTGAAATGAGGTGACCAGTGCCTTTTCCCAGCTATGCCTGCACCTCCGCTTATGTAGGAAGCTGGAATGATAATCTCTCTGCATTGTTCTGCAGGCCATTTCTTCTACAGCCAAAATATTTTAGTTCTTTGACTGCACTCAAACCCTGAGTCAGGGTACCCTGGACTCATCTGAAGTGGCACACATAGCCCTTTGCTGAGCTGATACAGTTCTGGCAGTGTTCTGTAACAATGAAAGACATTTTTCCCCTGCACTGTACGTTATTTATGAGCATTAAATTTTGCTTGGCATCATATAGCTACTGCCCATCCCCCTGGAAAATCTTATTGCCTGGCTAACATAAATAACTGTGCACCATTTGGAAATGTTGCTGCCTCCCTGCCTAATTCCCTTTCCAGGTCATCAGTGCCTGTGTTTAGAGACGGCAGACCTAGTGTGGCACTGGAAGGGTCTCATTGCCACCTTTGGCCATGAGGAAAATTGACTCTTGATTTTTACGTCATTGCTTCCTGATTTTTAGATCACTTTTGCCGCATGAGATTACCTGGTCTCACAGCCTAGGATCATTTTGTGTCTGCAGAGCATGGACGCCGGGGTGAAAGTCACTCTGTTACAATGGCATAGAGCGCCTCGGCAGATCAGCTGATGAGTACTGCCTCATTAAACTGCAGTGACTCTATCACATCCACCCCACACCTGTAGTGACTTCTGCAGGGCCTTTGTTGGCAGTCTTTAGAGTGCCTGCAAAGCTTTGTCAAGCAGTTCTCCAGTGCCTTTACCAACATGTTCTAGAAAAAAGATGATACATGATTTTTGTAGGACAGAAACCACATTTGTGAGAAATAACCATGTCTGAGTGATCTTCTGTGGACATCTTGTTCTCTTTTTAAACTGTTTTAACCTGCGAGCCCTAGTGGTGTGTAACTCAGCTCTTCAGCTTTCTGAAAAAAAGGTACAAAACTGTGCTGTCCTCCCAGCCATTGAAACAGGGACTGTTTTTAATAAGTTTACTTTTGTAAGAACCTGACTTGATTTCACCCAGACTCATGAAGGTAAACCTAGGAAGTGGGTGCTTTTTAAACTCATTCCTGTGCTCTAGCATAAGCCACTCTTGCTGACATGTTCATCTCCCAGTCAGACTGTTTTAGGAGCTAAAAAATGCAGGTTTGGGATAGGTATCACCTCAACATCTTTAGTGCTAAAGATAGATGCAAAGGAATCTTTTAGCTCCTCAGAAATGTAGTCTCTGCTGTGACTGTTTCCCTAAAGCCTCACCAATCTAGTGAGTGCCCAGGTTACTTCACACATTTCCTGGTTCAGATTTCATTTCAGATTCTCATTTCAAGATTCAGAGACACTGAGGCTGTGTATATGCTAGCACATGGTGATGGCCAGTAAGAGAAGGCCTGCAAAGCAGAACGGTTGGTGCTGATGAGGATGCAGGATCCACACACACTACAAATTTCAAGGGGCTTTTATTTTAGATTTGTTCTGGCCTGGTCCCATAAAGTGACCACCACTTAGCAACTGGAACACATTCAGTGCATTCCCGGAGTGCATCTTCTGGTTTAGTTTCATCTGAGAAGAATCTAGATTGTCTGCTATGAGACATGAACACAGCATATTAAATGACAATGAAGAGATTTGCTTCAAAAGCATGCTCCTGATCTGAACTGAAGCATTAATGTAGACAAATCCTGAAAGGACCTCTAGTTGATTTGTTTTAATACTTCAGGCTATTTATTTTTCAAACTCAATTTTGGCTCTTCTGATTTCCCTCTTGTTTTTTGCTCATAGTCATTTATCATTGCCTTCATTATGACTGGTTTTCCAAACATGCAGCTGTATGCTAGCCCAGCCTGAATCTTGAATTTTCCCATTCAGCCATATGTTATTTCCTTAGGGCCTTTTATTAATGAACTACCATTGGTGATGATTCTGTGTTGGTCCCAGGTGGCTTGTTTCTTTTCCCCCTGTAATTTCAATGACTTGTGAGTCTGAACACAGTACCTTTCCAGCTTCCCCCCCCTTCATGTAACAATTACACATTTATGAATGCATTTGTCATAGTTGATTATCTAGGGCTTACAACATGCTTGTTTCACAAGTGTCATTTCTACTCTATTGTTCCTTAGGTCCTTGTTCTCATTTACTTGGAAGCAAGACAGAACAAGCAATTACTGTCAGCTGCTTTACGATTGGAATGAGGGGGCCAGCTTTCTGAACTGTTCCAGGAGATGGAGCAGAGCTGGTGCACTTTACCTTGACGAAGGACCTTTCTGAAGTTTATATGTGGTCTCACAGCGGTGTGAAGGATGACTATCGGGAAGGCAGTTTAGTAGCTAGGAAAAGTCACCTCAAAGTCAAATGGTCAGAAGTGGATTAAGAACTTAACTGAGTGCCATTTATTTTCATGATAAGGTCGTAGAAGACATTTGGAACTAGACCTTGCTGGCTGCCTGTCACCATAGGCCTTTTAACGTTTGCTTTTCAGAATGCACATATTCATTTGCAGGTGGATTTGCATATTCCAGCCTGGCAGTTGCACGCACAATTAGATGGCTGATTATATGTGAACAATTCACTGAGTTATTATCTCATTTGTGCTCAGCAACTGGGAAACCACAGGCAGGTATCATTAGAAGACTGGATTCTTTACTGAAAAATTCTTTTAGTTCTGGCATTTTCCTGGTCACCCTTTGCAGCCTGTGAAATCAAGAAATGTGTCAGCTGTCTAAAAGAAGCCTACATTTTGACTCCCAAATTCAACCAAGTTTAACATCAACTCAAAATTGCCTAATTATAGGCCTGCCTACTACAGTGGCTTAACTAAAGTCCTGCTTGTGTGCATGAGAATATTTTCATGAGCACGTGGCCTGGTCTTCATGGGTGCAGGGCACCAAAAAGGCAGTTCATGAAATTCTGGGTTTGGCCTGACTCAGCAAATTTGTACCAAAGTGAAAACACCCTTAGGCTGGGAACAAATGTGCTCTGGTAATTCCTCCTCCTGGTGAGTTTGCCTGCGGTAAGGTGTCTTTCAGAAGGAGTCAATTCCTCAGATGCTTTCCCACCTTTCCATGTTTTCAGTGCTTTCCCACCTCCGCGTGTTTTCACTGATTCTGGGGTAAAGGCTTATTGTAGCTTTGTGGCAGAGGTGGGCCTTGCTGCTGTAGGATTATTTGTGTATCAAACAGCGGGGGCTGGAGGGCAAGGTGGGTAATTTTGGCTCCTGCTGTTCCTCCTTGGCCCTCCATAGGTGCCAGTGTGTCGTTTGATCTAATTCCTTGGAATGCTGTCTGAGATAATCGATTCCGATTTTCTTGAATATGCTCAGCTTCTAATTAAGGCTCAGCAGGCAGAAAGATCTAGTGCAGATAAGGTGTGCCTTGTTTACTCCTTAACCAAATGGGTGTACCAAAGGGAAGTGGTGCTGCTTCAGGTACTGCAAGCTGCTCCTCAGACCCAAGGGATTCAGAAGCATCCATCTTGTCTGAATTTTTCATGTTGTTCAGTAGGAAAACTATAACAAGCTCAGGTTTCCCTTACAGCTGAGCCTTTACTAAGGCAAAATTGAATTAGACTGTTCATTGCTTCTTTATGGCCTGATAAATAGCTATCACAGCAAATGGATTAGGGCTTGCTAATGCTGGATTTTTTCTTTTTTTGTGTGTGTGTGAGAATTCTCAGGCTTACATCCCCTCTCTTAGCTGGGGTTTTTTCTAAATGAATGAGGTATCACTTGAGGTTGAAACCTAAACTACTGCTCCCCTCCCTTACCCCCCAAGGAGGGGGGACTTGTTGGATTAAGCTAATCCTCTTGACTTGAAACCTCATTGACTTGGATATTAAATGACATTCCAGATGGGACCACACTAGGAGCTCTGTGCTCTGTTCTGGGCATCACAATACCAGAATGGACCTCTTCTCACTTCAATTTCTCTTGTAATGTGGGCTGTGTGGTGCTGTAGGGCAATGTTTGACCTAAAAATGAAGGAATTATTTTCATATGTCCCCAAGAGTGGCACTTTCAGCCATGGTGAAGTAGTGTCATCTTAAAACAATTGATTAGAAGAAGTGGTGGCATCTTTCCCAGAAACTGTACTCCCTGGCATGAAACTGTAGGATGTTTCCTTGATGTAGTAGACTGCATGTGGGAACTGCAAGGGTACAGTGGGCAAGTTGAGTTTGGATTGCTTTCAACTAGCTGAACCTAGGACATTAGCTGGGAACTGTGTCTGACTTGGTCAATGCAGACAGTGAGTAGAAATGAATGGAGAAGGACTACAAACTTGCTGAGGCTTTCTTTATTATTTTTCTTTTTCAGTGCCTTTCTGAGTTTACCTAGCCACATACTCTGGATGTCCAACCAGCCAAGTAACCTCCTTATCAGGTGTGGGCTAATGGAAAGGGCTGTGAGGGTTTTAGCTCACTAGCTAGTGTTTGTCCGTGTGGCCTGGGCCAAATGCCACAGGCCTATGTGGCAGGCTCAAGCCTTAAACTGTAAGGTGCTTAGGGCAGGGATGTGGACTGAAACTGGGTCTACCGTACACCAGCAGTTTTGAAATCAGTGGTTGAAATCAGCAGGGCTCTGCTGCCTCGTGATGGGTATTTCCTGAAACAGAGGAGCAGACCTTCCCTTGTTTCACAAAGTGCCGTCCGTATTTACAGTGGCAGGCAAATAATGCAGAGCAGCCCCGCGAGGTGTTTTCATGGGGCTTGTGAGTGGTGGAATAGCTGCAGGCAGACAACGCAAACAGTTATTCTGCTCTCTGCACCCACCAGCAAGTTGGTGTGAACCCATGCCAGTGCATCTGGGCTGCTGCTAAGCAGGGGTAATGTTTTTGGCTGGGACAATGTGGTACGTGTAATCTTATTTTGAGATTTGCTCTGCTAAACATTTAGATTCCCTTATTGGGACTATTGAGAAAACAGAAGCTTAATCTCCAGGGAAGTGCAACATTTCCATGGGGCTGAACCACCTTCCCTCATTCCCTCCTTCCTTCTTTATTCCCTCCTCCCTTGTCTGCTTCACAGCATGCTGTGGACTGAGTTCAAAAACACACACCGCACAGAGAAAGTGAAACTGTCAGTGCATTAAAATGGGTAGCCCAGTGTAGTAAAATGTGGCAAAGCCTAGCTGCAGGCAGCAAGGCAGGGAATTAGCTTTGTGCTGCTAAGAAATAGAGGTGTTTTCCTACAAAAAGAAAGCCGTAAACATCTCTGTGATATGACAGAAATCCTCACTGAAATGGAAATACAGTTAACTAGCGTGGCACAGCATCTGTGTCCCTCCTTGGCACTCGCTCTTGGACACAGCATGATGACTGAACCAGGTCATGAAAACCGGGTGTGGAGGGGAGGGTCTCTAGGCTCCGAGAAGCGCTGGCCAGTTTGCAGGGGATGTGACTACCCTTTTCGGGGAGCTTCGGCACTGCGCCTGCATGTGAGAAACCTCCACACTGAGCTTTCTGTTTGCTTTTATTCCAAGTGGTGGGGTGGCTGAGGGGGGAGGAGTCCGGGGGGCTGCATTCAGGGAGCAAGGCTAGCTCTCATATTCTGCCTGGGTGTGGTCTTTAGCTCAGGGATGACAAATCTCTGATGGTCTATACACAAAGTGTGTTGCTGTAATTGTTTTGCAGATGCTGAGGTGAATATGTGCAAATTTTACACTTTCAGCGTTCCCTTGCTCCTCCTCCTTTTGTCTGGCCAAAGTGAACTGACCTTCTCTGGCAGCAGAGCTAGGCTCAGCCTTGCCCCTCTGGTCTGAATGCTATTTGCTATCAGTTCAATGCTATTTGCTATCAGTTCAATATCAATGCTATTGCTAATCAGCTGTTTGCAGCAGTGTCGAGCTGAATAACAGTTCCTAGCACCAGACTTGGCTCTCTGGATTTTGGGTTGCATTGTATTCAGAAATTTTCTTTTAAAGCTGTTTTCGCATGCCGTTACAGCCCGAGATGGCATCACGCTTGTAAGAAAGATGATCCCATAAGATTTAACATTTACATGAACTCTCAACCGACTGCTTATGGGATTTGCAGTCCATGAACGCCGTAAGCATTTTACCTGTGATTCACGCTTGACTTAAAGCTTATCTAGAGGCCTGAATCCTGCCCTAGGCTAGCTCTCTGCCAAGCTCAGGCAATGGAAATTTTAAAGTAGGTTACTTAAAGACATGAATATGGACTTAACCACAGCAGCAGACCAGTGCTTTATTTCTGGAGCTGCCTCTTTTCATTGAAGGCTACTGTCATGGTTTAACCCCAGCCTGCAACTAAGCACCACACAGCTCCTCGCTCACTCCCCCCCGTTGGGATGGGGGAGAAAATTGGAAGGGTAAAAGTGAGAAAACTTGTGGGTTGAGATAAAGACAGTTTAATAGGTGAAGCAAAAGCCGCACGCACAAGCAAAGCAAAACAAAACAAGGAATTCATTCACTCCTTCCCATCGGCAGGCAGGTGTTCAGCCATCTCCAGGAAAGCAGGGCTCCATCACACCTAACGGTGACTTGGGAAGACAAATGCCATCACTCCAAATGTCCTTCTTCTTCCCCCAGCTTTATATGCTGAGCATGATGTCATACGGTGTGGGATATCCCTTTGGTCAGCTGGGGTCAGCTGTCCCGGCTGTGTCCCCTCCCAACTTCCCCAGCCTACTCGCTGGTGGGGTGGGGTGAGAAGCAGAAAACACCTTGACTCTATGTAAGCCCTGCTCAGCAATAACAAAAACATCCCTGTGTTATCAACACTGTTTTCAGCACAAATCCAAAACACAGCCCCATATGAGTTACTATGAAGAAAATTAACTCTACCCCAGCCAAAACCAGCACAGCCACAGACAAGACTGGAAAAAAAGGCTGTCCTTGGAAAGAATGTGTGTGGTTCTATTTGTCCTTATCTTAACCAGCATAGCTGCTTAATGTCCAGAAAATGATCCTGTTCTTTTCAAAAAGATGGTTGTGCTATTTATCATGATGACTTTCTGTTGCAGAAAATTCCCTAGACTGGCTCTGGACCTCTTTGAGAAGTATTTCCTTTTACTTGTTCCAAATGTATGGAACTGTAATCTCATCAAGTGTGTGCTGTTGCTCTTGTATGGTATTATGGTGCTCGGTAATGTGGGTATTAATGTGGGTTTTCTTATCTTCTGATCAGCAGCAAAGTGCAAATCTGTTGAGTAGCAAATTATTTTCTCCAAATGAATGGAGTTTTTCAATCTCTCTGTAATCCCGCTTTTAAATCTCATCAACAAGAATGATTTTTTAATATCATTTATATCTAGAAAATTGAAATGTAGAAAATAAGTTTTTCTCAGGGAGAGTAATAAGTTAGAAAAATGCCATTAGTTTGCTACCTGAAGTGCGGCCATATCATCATACATACTTGTGCATACTCCTACTGCAGTTTTCAAACAAAGTCTCAGAATGGAAGGCCTTTATTAAATTACTCCTGATGTTTAAATCCGTTTCTGACCAATCTGTAACAACACAGCACAATGTAAACTATATGGGTTAGAGGCAAGCTCTCTGAAGATGCTTTGCACTTCAGAAAGGTGATCAAGAGCAAATCTCAATTTTTGATGCAATTGGCTACAAAGTTCAAGTGGAGTTCAAGCACCATTCCAATGTCAGTTTAATGGCACGGTAATCAAACAAAGAAAAAGGTTCTGAACCCAAAGGCTTACGCTAGCTTTCTATTCACTCGAAGAGCTTGTTCTTCACCCTTTGTACACCAGACTTGTTGGTTTAGATGTGTTGCATAAAATAACTGTGAAAAAGCTACGTTGACATCTAGATCAGTTATGCACCCAGCTTCTCTGCTGACTGTGAAGCAGTCATGGGGAATTTCAATGATGGTGTAAATTTCAGGTTAGTAGTGGGTTAGTAGCAAAACTGGCATAGTGAGCATGATCCACTGATTTTTCTTGCATTGTTTTATGTCCTTCCATTAGTTGTTGCTGTTCTAACTCAATCCTTTCATCTTTATAATATGATAGTTATACTCAGTTTGGGATTAAGGCATAAACTCAAATGTGCCTGTGTCCTCAGCCCATGGAGTCACGATGATGAGCTGCCTGAAGACCTGAATCTAGGATTTACCAGAGCAGTGGTTTGTTTAGCCTGGTGTGTTGCCTCCAGCAGCTCAGCAGCCACTTAAAACACATGTGTGTATGGATTACGCATCAAACCTGCTATGTGCAATGACAGTAATAATGCCTAACTCTCAAATAGTGCCTTTCAATAATAGTTCTCAAAATGCTTTAGTGATGTCAATATCAACGTCCCTATTTTACGAAAGAGGAAAGGGAGACCTGGGGAAGTAGATAACCTAGCTGCGGTTGCCCTGCAGGCTGGTGGTATAGCTGGCAACAGAACCAGCCGTCCGGGATCTTCATCCTATGTCGTCTCTAAGGTGCATGGCTCTGAAACCAACTCTGATTAAAGCTGAATAAAGTGCACAGGCTCCTGTTCACTCAAAAGTTAGGCAAGGCCAGATTCAGTGCTGCTTGTGCTACCTTGTCGAATATACAGTGGGATTACACAGGGTTTTTAACAGGATACAGTCAGTAGGGTAGGATTATTCCTCCAGAGGTGAATCATGGTGTAGCGAAGGAGGCTGCTGCCTGGAGTCTCGTCACTTGTCGCTGAAGTAGGAATATGCATAAGGTACAAAACATGGGCTTGCAGGTGGTGGAAGGACAACTGCCTGATAAAGAAAAGCCTCATGCTGGCCTACTCCGGTGCAGGCTGCTGTCCATGTTCTCTGCCACAAAGCCTCTGTGTGATCCTGGGACAATCATTCATGCAGCCACAGGTGGTCATGAATGGTGTGTTCCTTATTTCCTGAATTACTTGCAAGCCTAGGGGCTTATTTGAGGTGCATGCAGAACTGCTGCCAATAGTGTGCCACAGAAAGCAATTCCTGCCTATTTAAAATTGGGCACCCACTCTGACCAGACACTTTCATTGCTTCAGTTTCCTAACGAGGGAATAATATTGTCTGCCCTGCCCTCCGGGAAGTGTTGTGAAAATAAATGAATTGATGTTGTGCAAGCACAGAGCGCCAGATTTTCAAAGGTGTTTATTCAAATACAGACAAATATGTAGGGCAATATACCAAACACTCCCAGCAATGCTGGTCCTAATTATTTAAAACTCTATTTAAACTCATTCTTGGGCTCCTGAAGAAACTATTGAGTCTTTAGACCTTGGAAATGCTAACACTGTGAATGCCACAGAGAAGGAAATCAGTAAGGAAGTGAATAAGGATATATTTAAGGATATAAGCTGAAGGAAATTTACTGTGAGAGATAATGACTTTCTTCAGAGACAATTTGAATTGTGTGCTGTAAATAATGTTTGCCAACACTGAACGGTTATGGGAAAACAAACTAGTGAATAGGTGTTTGTTAAGAGAGTGTGGCCCATTCCACATGTGGACTGAGGCATGGGGCGGAAAGAAAAATGGCATGTGATTGTGTCGTTAAAAGCTGTTATCTGAGCATATAGATATGAGAGAGGTAAATGAGGGTTCTACAACAATGCTGCGAGTTTTAAATGCAGTCATTTTGTGTGAAAATTCCTTGGTTGCTTGGGAAAAAAAGGAAAGTGATCCTGTGTCCAGCCCTCTGAATGCTAAGGCTGGGACATTTAGCTATGCAGGGTATCTTTACAGTGTGAGCAGGCACTTACACTAACAAAGAGTGGTAGGCAGCTGCTGTTCCCAGTCTGGACCAACAGCAGTGTCTCACAGGTGCACTGGAAAGGTGGGCTGCGAGCACCTTCAGTTCTGCTCAGTGCTCAGCTACGTGACAGCCCTTCAGTGTTGCTTCATGTTCCCTGCCTTTCCCTTGTCCCTTCCTTGGGTCCTTTCCTCGCCGACCCAGCCGCCTGCCCTGTCCCAGTCTCTCCTTCTTGAAGGTCTTGACTTGATTCTGTGGCCCTGCTTGTTCTCCTCACTTGGCAAATTTGTAATTCTCTCCTCCCCCAGGAATTACTTTCGATGCACAGCATACTCCAGTTCTCTGTCTGATATTTCTCTCTCCTCCTACGTTTTTTATTTGTGCCCTGCCTCCATGCTACAGCCCTGTCTTACATCCCCTGGTTTGTATACATTGTAGTCTCCTTCCTTGGGCTTCCTTTTCAATCTTGGTCTTCTGTTCCCAGACCGTTCCTCCCTGACTTCTTATCTCAGCTTCTTTGCCTGAACAGGCTCATGTTTCTTAATGTTGTGTATGCCCAGACACCAGTAAGATCTGGCTTCTCTTTCTTCCTCTTCTTTCTTTGACCTTTTCTTCTCCCCAGCTGCTCCCCCTCCTAGTGTCTCTCTCCAGGCATTTGCTGCCAGTGTCTGTTTCCTCACCTCTAAGCTCCACATCCATTTCTGTGTCTCCCCTTCAACTGTTTCTCTGTTTCCTTCCATGGCTCCAGCTCCTGCCCCTAGCAGGACCAGATCCCCTGTTTCCTCCATCCTGTGGCTGCCAGTCATACGCTCTTTGCCTTGTGGTCCCAGCTCCCCCTTCCCATGCTGTCTCCAGCTCCTAATACAAGGAGCTCGTTTCTCGATATGGTCTAGTCCTTTCCTCCAACTCTCCATCACAATTTCTCTCATATTGTCTCTGAATCTCAAGATTCTCTTTTTTCTTCTCCCGAATCCTTTTTCTCTTTTCAGTGTCTGAGTCACTCTACTGTTGGATGCCAGCAGGGGCAGCATCAGAGTGTAGCAAAGCAGTTTCCTGATCTCAGGTCCGGTGCCCGGCCTCATGCCAGCCTGGAAAAGCCAAAAGCAGCCTTTGCAGGTTTTCCCTGGTTTTATCTACAGCCTGAACAACACTAAGAGCTGTGGAAGGAACAGGTTCAGAGAAGAAGAAGAAAGGTTCAGAAGGAACTGCTAGAATCATTAGCTGCTGAAATTGAGGAAGTCTCTGCTAAGGATGTGTGAAGTGTGGTTTCTCCAAGATTTATAATTAAATTCACTTGGACTTTAATGGCAGAAGGTAAAGCCATAACACTTAGCCATAGGCTAAGTTTTAGGCTTCTGCTAAATTTTAACAACCTCTCCAATGATATGGGAGTAGGAAAATTCATTTAGTAGGAAAGTAGTTTTTAGAGGAAAGTTCATTAGAGTTTTTACTTTAAGTGGTGAGATAATTTATCAACTCCAAATCTCATTCTGGGAAACAGCACAATGATTTTGGCTGAACATTTCAAAACAAACAACAGACAGAATTCCACCTGAGTTTAGTGCTTGTCATACAAACTTCCATCCAAAATTGTTAAAGTTTGACTAGGTGATGGGGGCACAAATGAAAGTTGTTATCACAGACACATTATGCTGTGTCACTAGTTGGCAGTTCCTACTAACCCAAGTTGGACTTTGTTAATATTGTTTCATTTTCTAGCTTTCCCCTTTGCAAAACTATTAGCATTAGAAATGCATTTTAGAATTTGGCCTTCAAAAATCATGGCACCGAGTGGTACTGGCTGCCTACCAGGCTATGTGTGTGAGAATTTTTTTTTATCCTGTTTGGAATTTGGTAAATTTGTAAGATCTACCCACACCCTTTCTCTGCAGGAGTCACTTAATTTCTTTGTGAGCTTTGCTGCTAAACTGTGCATAATTTGGGGTTTTCATTGTCCTTACCCTGCTTTTGAAGTTGCTTTGTGATTTTTGAAAAGATGTTAATTTTCCTTTTGTTGTTTTCTGTTGGCCACTTAATCCTTTCCCATTCTAATTGTTATTCTTATTGGTCTCCTCAAACTTTTCTGTTGTTTGAAATGTCTGTCATCTAAAACTTGCCTTTGTTCTTCCAACAATGATTTTGGGAACCTCCCTGCTGAGCTGCATTCCAAATGTGTGTGTGGCTGTGGATGGGGGGATTTTGGCCTTCCTTGCTCTTTGACGCCTCTCTTTCCTATATCTGGGCTATCAGCAAATACAAGCAGCTCAGAGAAACACTCCAGTTCTGCTTCCTTTGACACCGATTGCCAGACAGCACAGAATCACAAGAAGCTGAATGTCACTTTCCAAATCCCATTGCCATTGTGTTAGACTCTACCTTAGTGCATTTATCAGATCTGTCTAATTCAGCAGTTGTGGGCTGACGAGTCTGACTGCATCTTAGTTCAGACAATCCTGTTTGTTAGAAAATGAATTTCTTTTTAAGTCTCTTGAGCCTCCCAGCTGCTGCTCATCAGCTCTGCAAACATTTAAGAGCTATGTACTTATCTTTGCTATAAAGTGGAAGCAAACCAGAATTATGAATCATTCCTTCAAAAATAGTTTAGAATGGATGGAATACCTGAAGGTATCCCTGGAGGTATTATACACTGATCAGAGGGGAAGTTCGGATGTTTATCGTGGACTGAACTATTTTCATTTCAGTTCAAAGAATTTCACCTCAAAAGACCTTGGACCCTAATAACTATCTTCAAAGAGGATGCAGGAATCATAGTTGTGTTGACTTCTGAGAAACTTGGGATCTTAAGGTCCAGATTTTAAAGCTATTAGGGTACCAAGGGTTAGATACAGCCATATAACAGCAATATTAGCTTCCTAAGCCTACAACAGAGATCCTTGACTCAACTTTCAGTGGGTACCAACTCCATGGCCTGGAGGAGTGCAATAACCAAAGAGCTATTGGATGAAAATGGGATGTGGGTGCTTCCTTTCTTGGCAGATGTTTTTTTCTTTTTTTTTTCCTCCAGATGGATGGGTGTAAGTGCCAAATATGAGGAGAGGATTTAGGGCTGTGACTTCTGTGGGGAGAGAGACGCCTCATTGCCACCCTCTGTAAAGTGCCAGGTTTCCAGAGGGGGGTGGGATTTAAGGAACCTGCTAGTCCTTGGAACTCCACTGTTGGCTGACTTAGGCAGCTCCTTGCTTGTTGCATTTGTTTCTGTGGATATTGAAGCAGCTCTTCCCTGAAGGCCTCGGTGCTCACACCAACATCACGGCTTCCAGTCAGTGACTTAGCAGCTCAGCACTCAGCATCACAGTGTGGAAGTCCCTTCTGGGGATCTGACCCTGAAATGCGTGTGCCCTGTTACATTTATACATCTTTTGTCCTGGGTGGAAATGGCTTAGGAACCTGAGCCGCCGAGGTGCTCTGAAAAATGTGGTTTTGCCCCTTGCTGAACTTCAGGTGACTGGACGTGGTAGAACTGTGACAGTCCGGCCTTCTCATCAGTGACTGTTGTGCCCTGGCACAAACTGGTTTGGTTTGAAATATTTGTGCCTGTAGAGCTCACTTAAAATTATCAGCTATTATCAAGGAGAGGGCAAAAATGTAAGGAAATGGCCTTTGTGTGCCACAAAAGCTGGTATTCTTGATCAGTGCTAAATGTTTTCTCTTTCACTAACATAGTAAAGACTCAGTCCTGAAAGCTTTACTCATCGGTTTTTCAAGTTATTACAGCACAAAGTCATAGCATGAATATACCCATAAGCCATGCTCTGTTTTGCTAACTACAGTCATACAAAGACTACTCAATGGCCTCTACAGGTCTCTTGGAAGCCTCATAGATTGAGACAGCATCTTTTCCACTTCCACTCTGTTACAGTAAAGCCTTACCTCTTGGCTCCCTTGTGGTCTCAAGCCAGTGCTGAGAACTGGCTTTGCGTTTGCTGAAGAGGCTAGTGTCTTGAACTGGCCACTTTCCTGGCTGGCTGCTGGCCTAGGACAACACTTGCTGGGCTCAGAGAGGTTTGCAGGACAGAAAATACTGTCCTGATGGCACACACATTTGCAGTTTCCATCCAAAATGTTTTAGTTCCTGAGAAAGCAAGCTTGGGATTGACTATGAGGCTTTGTAAATGTATGTCTTTTGACCAAACCATCTTGGACAAGAAAAATCCAAGGAATTGGATTCTAGTTTCTAAAGGAA
>NW_008825113.1:1526528-1534523 GCF_000699105.1 Pygoscelis adeliae
GGTCTATCTAAATACATCTGGTTGTAACTGTGCTAGGTATTACAGAAGCAAGCTTCTCTCCCCCGCCAAGGGAAATGAGCAATCCTGGGAGAAGTCCAGTTGTGCCAGGGTAATTAGGTGAACAGTTGGCTTTGCAGCAGCTGAAGCTGTATAGTTGCAAGTCACTCACCATCCTGACCGTCTCAGCTGGCCCAGTGCAAGTCTGCAGTGTCAACTTAGCCTTATCCCAGCACCCCACCCTCTCCACAGCTTGAGACAAATAGCAGATAAACCAAAATCCACTCCATCCTACCTGCCAGAGAAAGGTCTTCTCCTTCTCTGAAAGTGTGCCAATTTCCTGATGAAATTTCCACAGCCCTGATTTGGGCAACAGTCTGTATTCAGTTCCAGGTGAGGAGCAACTATGTTCCCTATATGAAACTTTTTTAACTTGACAGTGTCTCTTGAGCTAGTGACAAACTGCGCTTTCATGAAAACTGACCAGTAAATTTTCAGTGATGCTGGTTTGACTGGAGGTGATTTGACCAGAACACATTGCTGGGAATCAGTACACTGCTGTAGTTCAGTAGTTGGTCTTTGTCAGATATGATCTTTATTTCAGTAAATTCATTAGCCTTACAGTGCTGCAGTAACAGAAAGACTCCCTTTTGACAATTAGGACCACAAGGGAGTGTTTGGGAAGATGATTGCTCCCTCCTGGGAAGAGATGAAAGACTACAGTGGTAAAGAGAAGAGATTTTTCATTATAGATCTTAAGATTAAACCCGAGGGACTGCTTGTGCTGGAAGTCTGCCTTATGTTTTGTATCAATAAGTGAATTTCAAATGCTTGGCTCCTAGTCATGTTTTTAGGTAATGGTTCTCTAGTTTAGCTCACTCTGATTTCTTGGAGGTGGATTAGTACATAATTAAATATGTGGAACAGTGTAACGAAAAACATGATTCTATCAAAGTAAATTAATTGCTAGGTCTGGTTTTGAACTTAGTAGAATCACTGCAAACAATGAATTTGCTACATCTTCCCTAAGTACTTTCCTACTGCCCTGTCTATTCACATTATAATCCTTGGCATTTACTGCAAGCAAACATAAAAGTAATAATTTTCTTGTGCAAATAAAAAATAGAGGGGGAGACCTGCTTCTCATGTGTATTAACGCTTCTGTGTCATCTGATGGAAACTAGTTGGTGTAAACTATACTTAAGCCCCTATTGGACTACTAGAGATGTATAAAGGAGCCTTCTTGGAAATGAAAACCAGGTCATTTATCTTCTGTCGCATCTGTAAACAAAGTTTTCTTAAATGCAAAGAAACCATTAGTGCTTGTCTAATAGTGCATCATCAAATATTCGCTTTTTTGCTAAGGAGTTCATGTGGAGATAGAAATTTAGGAGAAATCTGAGCCAGAGATGGTTTTGGTCTATGGTTCCATGGGCAACTCCAGCTTCTAGGATGCTTAACCTGGCACTTTTCAAGACTGCTAAATGGAAAGGCAATGCTGCTGCTTTGTAGAACAGGGCAGGGAGAAGTTTCTGCTAAAGACAAACTTTTAAATGTGAGTAAATCTGAAACTTCAAGCAACGCTGTGAAGGGTCTTTATGCTAAGAGGCTGATTTGAAGGTAGATGAGTCTCCATCTGTCCCATACACCCTTTCCCTGTGCTCAGCCTCAGTCTATCCTTTTAGGATTGCTACATCTTCTGGAGAGGCTGAAGAGTAGATGGAACAGGAGAGAAAAGAGGGTCTGGCCACCCAAAAGCTACTTCTCCTCTGTTCCTATGGTTGGTCTAATTATGTATGTACTTATGTATGATTTTTAAGTGTGAGGTGCTTATATTATGTTAATGCAGTTCCTTGGATTGGTTTTAATTTCCTTTTTGGTTGTTTCAGTTATTTTAAATGAGAGGAAAATGTTTGCTTACAGCAACGTGAGCCCTGTAACAGACCTGTTTAATCCTCTGCACCTCATCCATCACTGCTGTGAACAAGAAGGAGCAGAGAGCCATCCACCTTGGTTGCTGCTGCTGTTTGACAGTTCTTGGCATGGCTGGCTTTCCCAGAGGAGCAGCAGCCCAACTGTTTACGCTGTGGTTGTGTCTACAGTAGCATACTTGAGGCAATCTTCCATCGTTAGACTGCTGGCAGAGACAGTAACAGTGGGAGAACTAGCACTGGCAGGGCATTGGAGCTTTTAACCATCAAACTGGCTAATCCTCTGGGTATTCTTTGTGCCTCTCTAAGTAAAAATGAGGGCAAGCAATCCAATCCAATCCTGAACACGGTTTTACTTTTCTCAACTTGTTTGCTGGGTCCACTTCACTGGTTCAGTGCACACTAGTACGTAAACCTTACTGAGTTCTCAAGGTTTCCTCTCATTTCATGCAAACAGATAGAGATTTGCTACTGAATTTTGTGAGAGCAGAATCAGGGTTTAATACTGAATTATCAGCCATTTATAAGGACAGAAACCAATTCTATTGATTATTTCCCCTTTGGCATAACCTTGCTTTATGCTAAAAGCGCGCACAGTTGTTAACCTAGTTTTCAGAGCTGTGATGTGTTCTCCAGCATGGAAAGAACCAGTGCTACAGTGGTAGTTTTTTCTGTTTGCAGTCAGAGGCCTTTGTTTTTCTGCTCTCTGAAATGCAGGCTGAGGGAGTGAAGAGCTAGGAGCATGGCATCGTAAGAAAGAGATTCAGACATCAAGTCACTCTTACTCAAGGTGCTAAATCACAGCTTTTCTGTTCATCCGATGTTTCTGGCTTGATGATATTTTCAATAGTTTAAATATTTAGAAATCAGCTTCCTTTGCAGTAATATCTGAAAGCAGTTCTAAAAACTCCTTGGATGGCGGTAAGAGCTCTTCATCTCCGGATGTCTTACTTCCAGTTAAGCTGGGTCAGTTCAGAGTTTTTCTTAAATGGCAAAGAAACCATTAGTGCCTGTCTAATCGTGCATCACCAAATATTAACTTTCGTGATAAGGAGTTCATGTGGAGATGGAAATTTAGGAGAAATCTGAGCCAGAGTATCGGTGGTTTTGGTCTATGCTGACCTGCAGGAGCAGAGAGGCACCTTTGGGTGAGCACTTGCCAGCCTGCTCCTGTAGACCCCTCTGGACTGGTTGTGTCAATCTGAGTGGTATCCAGCAGTGTTTCTTCTGTGGGATGTCTCTTTGTATCAGACCAGCTAGCCTTGCAGTATAGCTGTATCTAGGCTCTTCATCCTCATTCTCCCTAGATACTACATCTATCTAGACACCTACTTTCCGAGGGCTCCATCTGTGCTGTTCCTCCTTCCTGCCTCTCTTCAGAAGGTGTCTTCCTGGACAGCCGTTTGCTGATCCTGTTGCTCTAAGCTACCTTCAACAGAGTGTCTGCAGAAAAGCCACGCAGATGAAAAAAGAACCCGCCTAAACACAGATTTCATCAGGCAGCCTACCTCCTGGAAGCGTGATTTCTGGGGTCAAAGTCCTGTGTGTCAGATTTTCTTCTCAGTTTCTGTCTTACAAGATAACTTTATAATGATATTCTGCATTTTGGAAGCCTTTCAGGTTTTGTAACTTGCCCTGAAATATATTTCAAGAAGTTTCTTCCATTTGATGCCAGCCTGCTGGCCTTGGTGGAGTATTTCTTTCTCTGTGTTTTCTAGCCTTCAGGTTGCATAATTCACCTATTGTTTTATCATGAGTGAAACTCTTTAGGCTGTCTCAGATTGGCTGATGACCTTGGTCACCCCACCTGAGGTGCCTTCAAGAGTCTGATTTTTCAGTAGTCATTGAGCAACCTGAACGGTATTCCTCCCTGGTTTTGTCTCTGCTATTCAAACCCCTACCTTTCACTGACAGAGTGTCAGGGGTGGCTTGCTTCTTGACTGTTACAAGCCCCATACCATGTCCTTCAGAGAGCTGAGAGCAAGGGAAGCCCTGTTGTACCTCACAGGTGGGAAGGAGAGGGCTCCACACTAGACCCAGTGCTCTGCTGTGGGACTGGGCTGTACCTGAACCAATTCTTTTATTTATTTATCCCCTGAGAGGCCAACCCACATGGTGGGGGAAACTAGCCTGGTAGCTAGTATGCTCATGTGGGAGAGAGAGGTCTGAATCTCACCAGAAAAGGGAACTGGCCTCAGACCCCTTGAATGCTCCATCAGTTCCTCTTACTGGCTGGGATGCCAGTGAGACCACATGCAAGACAGGAGCGGCTTAGCCATGCTCTTTCTGAAAGAAAATGCTGAGGTGCTTCAAGACAGGGGAGGGGTCAGAGGGTGGAGTGGCATGGGGGCAAGTACTTCATACAGCCCAGAATAAGGCAGCTGAGCCTTGGGGTGGATGTAGGGTTTGAATGTATGTCCTTGGCACTTCCTCTGAGCCATCTGAAGCATCTGTTGTCCATTGAATGGCCTCTTGTGGACTCCCTTTGTATGGGCAGATCCCTAGGCACCCTATAATGAGCCTGGCTGCCTAGCTCAGTGCTGGGAATCCTACTGCGGAGCCCAGCACCCAGACATGAAGCAACTGCAGTGATGAGTGCTGTATGTCCAGGTCCCTTTGCAGGAAGGCACCATGTTGGTAACCTCGTTTAGAGAAGCACAAAGCTCTCCTTGACTTCAGATTGATTTATGGGTCTTCAGGATACCTTAGCATGTTGTTATACATCCACAGCCCTGACTACATCATAACTGGATGGACATGTGATAATATCCAATATAAATAAATGAGAATGCATCTGTCATAGAGGGAAATACAATGTGCATTTTCTGCAACACCCCCAAGCCTGTGTGCTGACATTAACAAATAGTGAAGACCAGCTCTGGAGTATTTTCCTCTCTTTTGTTTTACTGATGAATCCAGATCTAGACTGGCTTTTCTGCCTGCAGTAGTCGTAGTCCATGTGAAATACAGCAGAACACAGAATGATGGGACTAACATAAGTCTAAAGAATATCTTTAACCAAGCAGCTATTCAGCTTTTATTATTCCAGAACTAAAGTTAGAATTGCTGAAACTTTGCTTCTTTATATGCACATAATGTTCTTACTAGCTACAAAAACATCTCTATTCAGACTGAAAACATCTTTACTGATGAAAATGATGTGAATTATCCTAATCTGGTTGCTCCTTTTGACAATAAAATTATTTTTTCACCAATGAATTGGTTACTAATTCCCATTGCAAAGCAATTAATCTACCTTCTTAATACTCTCCAAACATTAGCTAGGTTTGTCTATCTAATACAATAAATGTGCATTTTTTACAGAAGGCTCCTAATTCATTCAGCAGATTAGTCTGTCTTGAGAAAGTGTGTCACTAAGTGACAGCATAAATCTATGGTTGTCCTTTTCTCAGGTCTTAGAGGAGATTCAGCATCTTAAACGAGTAACCGGCCACCAGATGAGCTAGCCTGCAACCATACGCCAAACCAGCATTTTAAACATGAGAACTGGCAGTTTTCAAGTACACCAAATGCAAAGGTGTTTGTGCCTATGTTTTGATTATCTAGTGTAACAACTACAATGTTGTGTTCTCAGCAGAACTACTTGCATGGTCAGAGTTTGCTCATATTTAGGTACATTGCCAAATAAAAACATGTACTTCCTTTTCTCCTGTCCAGTCTAGATATTTATATTACACCATTGCCTGCAGTAGAAATCTCTTTAGAATGTCTTTTTGGTGGATTTTTTTAGCTTGAAATGGCTTTTTAAATGAAGACTGTAATGTTAGCCAAAATGGAAATTTCCTTGGTAAAGATATCTGGGTTTAATTACATTTTCATGTCTTCCATTAGGAAAACTGAGAGCTAAAAAATCTTCCTGTGTCTGGCAACCTAAACTTAAACAAACTGGCTAGTTGTCATCTGACTGGCTGAATTTTTGGGGTTATATTTTTTGATTATAGAAAACTGGAAAATAGTTTGTGGAAGGGTTTCAGTTTTGTGGTGAAAGTTTGAAAAATTCTGTGGAAGACTGTAAATGAATTAAAATATTTGTATTTAGCAAGTATGTTTTTTACACAAAAATGACCTGAACTTCCAAGTGTGTTCTGAAAGCAATCACTTACTTTGTTCTATTGAAAAACATTAATCCATACTTGCACTAATTTTAGGTATCTAATTCAGAAAGCTGGCTCCTAGGCTGTCTGTGTAATCCAGAGAGAAAACCTGTTACACAGCATGATTCTGGACATGTAAATCAGGCTCTTGCTCTCAATTTCCTCTTGGAGGAACCTCTTTCTGTCCCTTGACCATATGGTATGCCCAGGGAGACCAGCTTCGAAGTTTGATGCTTTAAGATATCCTATGTTGGTATCAACCTCTGACCAAAACCAGATTAGATAAAGAATATAACTAAGACATTTTCTGGGGCCATTGTGGTATGTGAGATTAGCTACATGTATTTGTTAACATAAGTAGGTTGGATAAAATTATTCTTATGATTTTGCACCATGTGTGTGTTTTTCTGCGTGTGAGAGAAAGAGAAGGAAAGATTGCGTGAATAGCTAAATGAGGTTTCCAAAAATATTCCCTCCCCAGGAATGTGAGTCTGCTGGCTGTTTTTCCCTACCCATCCTCTTGAATTCTCTATCATTTCTGGCATTTTTGTGTCTTGCAAGGCATCCTCCTCCCACAGCATCATCATTCCTCCCTTAACCTCTCTTCCTTTCGTCTTAGAGCCCCATGCTTCTCTTGGCATAGTCAGAATCTCTCCTTCGTGCTTTCATAATGTCTTTCTCCACAAGCCCTCTTTCACTAGTTCCCAGCTTCCCTACTGCAGAAGCAAAGCTGTATAAGGACCTAAAAGACTGCCTGTCTTCTAACTCAGCTGATTGCCTGGCTATGGTCTATTGCTGAGAGTAACATGAGCCAGCGCAAAGTGAAGACGAACACAGACACCACTCAGTTGGTGTGGACGATAAAGAAGGTACTTTGCTATGGAAAGTCAAAATGGCTCCGTAACACTGAAGGAAAAAAAAATCATAGAAATAGTGAGCTGAACAGCATCTTGAGAGATCTTTTAGTTTCCTCCCTGTCCTGCAACAGGGAATGTATAGTTCATTATATTCTAATTAGCTTTACTCCCCTTTCTTCTCTCCTTTGCTAAGTAGAGGAATTGTTCAACCCAAGTCTGCTGGGTGATGGTTAGGTCTAGGGCAGGAAATCCCAGTCCCCGTAGTATGCAAGGCCAGCACCTGGCTCCTGAGGAGCCCTCCTTTAATATTACCTCTGCTGTGTTTTCAGTTGAAAACCTGAGTGTTTCCATGAGGTCAGAGTAGAAGAACTGTGGACTTCAAACAGCACCTCTCAACAAGTTTGGCTTCAGCATCATGTCACGCAGCAGATAGTCCCCTCATACCCGTGCCATGGCAAGGTTTGCAAAGGGCCTGGTGCTTTGTTCTCTCCTGTTTGAGAAGCCCCATCAGACAGACCCAGAGCTAGACCTAGACCGTACCATCTTTGGTCATTGAAGAGAATGTAAGTCAGCGTCCAGTGGCCAAACAACACCTTGTATCATAATGTCCCCGAATCTACTAGGTCTGTCATCTTTTCTAAGGAGGGAATTGTGTTAGTTTGGCACAATTTGTTCTTGACAAGCCCAGTGTAACTGTTTGTTATCATCTTCTAGGTACTTGAAAAATGGTAGTTTTATTTAATAATAGTTTCTGTTTTTCAGGGATCCCTGTTTTGCTGACAGGTCTGTAATTCCCCCATCCTTTTTAAAGAGGTACTGTGCTCTAGAGAAGTACTGTGTTCTCTATCTACCAGCCATTCAAGGCAATCACTCAAGGCTCTCAGATTACTGTAGCTAGCTCCTTATCATGCGATGGAGGATTTCCTCAGACCCTGATGGTTTGAACATCTTTAATTTATTGAAATATTTTTAACCTATGTTTTCTACACAGTGACCTACCTTGCTATTTCCTTGTTAATACTAAGTCATAGTTAACTTTTTTTTTGTGAATACAGAAAGCAGCATCTTGTCACATACTTTACATCTCTGTGGGCT